>NC_139151.1:76807036-77407036 GCF_964270905.1 Leucopleurus acutus
ACAGATGCAGCAGTTGGTGCTCAGTTGCTTAATTTACCCAAGGCTGGTTAGTTGGTTATCACTGAGAAAATAAACTGGATCTTTCTCTCTCTCTCTCCCCCCACCCCCTTTCTCTCTCTGTTTCTTTCTCTCTTCTTCCTTTTCATTAAAAACAAACAAACAATGGAGGATGTAAATACATAAAACCATTCAAATTAATAGAGTACAATTACCAATTAAACATTCAGTTGTTGTAAGACAAATATGAGCAGAAAGGCAATAAGCAAGTTATTTGCTGTATCTAAGATTATTTTGGGTAAAGCCAAATAGACAACTATAGGATTGAAACAGTGGGAGCCATAGGAAATATGCTGTAATATGCTTTTTGTTGAAAAAGCACATTCCAACTGTGAGACATATTCATATTTAAGGTTTAAAGCAAAATAAAAACATGTAGAGTTTTGGTTTCTGCTTAGGATGTAGAGAGGTAGAAAGATTACACTCATTTTTACAGCAATAAAACATGCCAGAAAAACTGCAAGCTCATGACTTTTCTCCAATCAATAAGAGAGCTGAATCTGTCATAGAGCAAACATCTAACCCAAAATGTAAGAAGAGACAGGTACATACAGGGAGAGACAGGGTGCGAGCAATTGTTTAACTGGGGCAGATGTAGCCAGACACCAGTGGAAGAATTCAGCAATAATGGTTAATAAATTAGTAGAAGATGAGATGTGGATTGTTGAGTGTGGAGCCCCTGGGGGCTGCAGATATAGGGAGGGTTGCACCTTCTCTTCCCCACCATATGCCCACAAAAAGAGTGGTAATAATCCTGAGAAAGACTCCTTCCTGAGAGAGGGAAAAGCAACCACTATATGGGAGGGACAAAAATCTACCAGGACACATTTTTTCTATGTTCACTATGGAATAAAAGCTTCATTGTGGGATGGGGATGGGCAGTTAGGGAAGCCATAGTTACCTTCTGTTGCTGACAAGTTGGACATTCAACAGTGGCAATATGGAGGTCAGTCTTAATGAGAGATTCCATGCTATTGGGTCCATGCATAGCCTCCATTTTTGCTACCATGACTAATTCATTCATTAGCCCATTGCACAAATGGTATCCAAGGACAGAGATTTGCTGATGTAAACTGGATTAGTGATCATATTCATTTTTTATAGAGTACATATTCCACAGTAAATGTTCTCTGTGGCACATAGCTAAGACCCAAAGATACATACTCTTTGTGCCCAGTCTCATAAGATCCACCTATATGCCTCTTTCTCAAATTTCTTTGTTTCTAATTTTCTCATTGTGCTCCTCACGGCCTCATGAGCAACCATCAAAACCATTCATCATCATCCATGGGTCCGTATATGTTATCAACTCTGGCTAACTTTTTCTCTACATGAAGTATATAACTAAGTACAATAACCAAGTTATCCATTGGGGAATTTTCCTTTATCATGTTTCCTTTAGCACCATCCAGAGCAGGGCTTTAGCGGTGCAGCAGTTTATCTGTGGCACACACACATGGTAGATAATCCATCTCTGAACCAATCTTCAGGTTTACTTTTTCTAAAAGGCTGTTACAAGAAATACCCCATTAGAGACTAGGTGTGAGCTGCCAGAGAAGTACTGACAGGAGTGATAGAGCATAAGGGACAGAGCAAGTTCTTCATGTAACTGCCTTGTGTCTTCTGGATCTGTTCAAGCCCAATTCCTCATGTGTCACTTTTATCTTAGCATCTATTGCAGCTGGTCTCACAAGACTTTATGACTTGGTGGTCTGACATCATAGCACATAATAACCTGTACAGGCTACACAGTCACTTGATGTAGCAGTGTAGCTTCTTTAGAAGCATGGGATTCCCTTTTATTTCCATGTAGCATCAATCATCGGATCTGGGTTATCCAGGGAAGGGGAATCAGTATAAATTTCAGCGTTAGAAAGAGCTCTAGTCAGTGGAGGGCACTTTTCTGGAGAAGCCAAGCAAATGTGGGTCATTAGAAGCTGACAGCAACTGGGGAATGTGTATGCCAGCCAGTAAGAAATATATTGGAAATTTCAGCACAGGCTATATGGGTGTGACAATACAATTTCTCCTACAAGAATAAAAGTCTTTTGGTATCTCTGTTTCTCTATTTCTCTCTCTTCCCCTCTCTCCCCCAACCTTGTTCATATTACACACACACACACACACACACACAGCCTTGCTTTTTGCTTTTAATATAGCCTTGTTGGACATGAAACTGTGGCAAATAAAGTGGGACAATAAGTAAAACACCAACATAATCATTGAGACACCAACTTAGTGATATTAAATTTGGGAGTATGTAGAAGATGAGTGCTAAACGTGGCATGAAGAAACCGAACACAAGGATGAGAATTGGAGCAAGCATAAATTTGACACCACCCTCCCCTGACAGTGACTGACTGTCAAAACAGGGGATCGGACATCTCATCAGACTGTCTTACACTTCATTAGCTCTTCCTGAGGATTCTATGCCAAGTCTCCAAAAAGTAAACAAAGAGCAAACCCACATAGATGATTCCCCAGCATTTTTGTGAGGCATTCTCCCATGAAACATCTGTTTCGTATTGTAACAATGGAGAATCAGACACTGGGTGTAAAAAGAGAGATCAAAGAGAAATATCTACATAGATCACATGTCCGTGGTCACCAAAAGTGGCGTTTAATGCTTTATGTCAGAGTTCAGCAAACTCAGCCCATGACCTGGTTTGCTTTTTATCTGGTCCATGTGATAAGAATAACTTTTACATTCTAAAAGGTTATAAAAGAAGAAAATCAAAGTAGAATATATGAAACCACTATATGTAGGCTTCAAAGCCTAAAATATTTACTATCAGGTCTTTTACAAAAAAAGTTTGCCAATGCCTGTTTCTATGACTCAGGTCTCTGTGAAAATCTCTTCTACCACAAGAAGGAAGATATATGTTTATATGTATACTCACAGGAGCTAATAGGAGAATATTATCTGCATCCCCAACTCCTAATGATATTTACTATGAGTACTGAAGAAATAAATAGTTTTCAATATTACTCCCCTCAAGAAAAACACATTCGATATGGCCCTAAATACTCTGCTATGCTTTGCAATACTTCTGAATGCATAGGAATCACCTGGAATTCTTATTAGAATGTGGATTCCTAAATTCCATCCCAAGAAATTTCAAATTCATTATATATTGGGTAGGGCACAGGACTCTGCATGTCAAGCATCTTCAGGTAATTCTGATGCAGGTGGATTATAAACTACACTTCGAGAAATACATGCAGAGTGGAAAGAATATAAATTTAAAAGTCAGTCAGATTTGAATTTCAAGACTGGTTTACTGATTAAACCCACAAATACTTTGAGCCCATTGAACACCTATTAAGTGTTGGGGGATTCGGTAGTGAACAAAACAGAAAAAAAAAAAATTGTGTCCTCAGGGCACATACATGTACGTTAGTATAAGCAGATTTAAAATAAGAAGTAAAATACATGGAATATTAGTGTGATGAATGCCCTGCAGAAAAATAAGGCAGGGAAATGCAACAGGGAGTTGGGGGTGAGGTGAGGGAAGGAAAGGTCTTACTGAGATGGCATTATAGTAAAAGTTTGAAGAAGGTGAGGAGGAAAAACATCATGGAAATATCTTGGACGGACAAGTTCCAGGAAAAGAAAACAACTAATGCCAAGTTCAAAGTCTGGCACATTCAAAGAATAAAAGAATAAAGAGGCAGTGTAGAGGCAGAGGATCATGCTGACTGCTGTGTGAAGAATAAACTGTGAGGGACTGTGGTAGGCAGAATAATGTCCTCCCCCGCACCGCCAACACATCACCTTAAATTGCATCACCTTAAAAGGGACTTTGAAGGTGTGATTAGGTTAAGGATCTTAAAATGAGGAGATTAGCCTGGATTATCCTGGTGGTTCAATGTAATCACAAGGGTCCTTAAAAGTGAGAGATGAAGGTGGTAGGGTCAGAGTCAGAGAGAGATCTGAAGATGCTATGCTGATGGCTTTGAAGATGGAGGAGAAAGCCACAGCCAAGAAATGCAGGAGAAAGTTTTCCAACTTTCCCTAGAAGTTGGAAAAGGCAAGAGAAAAGATTCTCATCTAGAGTTTCAGGAGGGATTGTGTTCCTGCTGACATCATGATTTTACGCAGTGAGACCCATTTTGACATATAACCTCCAGACATATAAGATAATAAAAGTTGTATTGGTTTAAGCCACCTCATTTGTGGTGATTTGCTAAAGCAGCCAAAGGAAAATAACATATGGAGTAAAGATATAACCATGGAGATAATTTGGGAGGTCACTGCAGCAACTGACCCAAGAAAGAATGGTGACTTAGACTAATGATAATAGAAGAGATGGTACCAAATGACTGCACTATAGATGCTACATAGCATTTTGAAGGAGAGCTGTAATGATTTACAAATAGATTAAGTGTTAGATGTAAGAGAAAGATTGAGGTCAAGAATGAAGCCCCGCCTTTTGGCCTGAGATACTCAAAAGAAGTTGTTGCCGTTTATTGAGATGGAGAAAATGTGGGAAGAGGAAGAGGAAGAAGGCCTATAAGATATCTAAGTGAGTTTGTCAAACAGCCTCTGGCTACTCAAGTCTAATTTCCAGGGTGAAGACTGAGTCTGAAAGATAAATTTGTGAGTAACCACATTTAAATAACATTTAAAGACAGGTCAGTGAGGCAGATCTTCAAATAGAGTGAGCAAGATAGAAAAGAGGTCCAAAACTTGAGCTCTGGGTCATTTCAACTTTTCAATAGTAAAACTAACAAGGAAATACCATAGGAAACTACGAAGACTAAGAAGTAACAATAAATAAAGTGGGAGAAATGAAACAGGTGAATATGATGAGAAACCTGGTGAAGGACAGAACTCAGGGACAAGTGAGAAATTCATGTAGCAAATGTTGATGAGAAGTCAACATGAGAACCGAGAAAAGGACTTGATTTTAGCAAAAATGTGTAGGTTATTTGGGGCCTTGACAACAGCACTTTCAGTAAAGTGTTAGGGGAAGGAATCTGACTAGAGGAATTTGAGTGGTTTTACTTGCTAATTTGGAAACCATGGACACATTTCTTAACCTCTGGAAATGTCAGTTTCTTCCTCCAAAATATGAGATAATTACTCATATGTTATAAAGTTCTTGTAAAGATTAAACGATGTTGCGCTTTTAAAGTGTCTCTTACAATTTCTGGCACATAGAAAAATGTTAGCTATTTTCTTTCTTTTTCTGTTCCTCTCCTATATTCCAGTGAAATAAATACATTTGTATTTATATATCATATACAATGAATTTGAGACAGACAAAATATGCACGCAATATGAATAAGATGTGAAGTTACTCTATACCTTAAGGCATTGATATGATTACATTATCTTCTATTTCTTGATTCATGGAAAGTCCAGTGACTTCTGAAGAATTCTGTAAATTTCTATGAATTCATATTCTCTGAATTACCACTGGTCTGAACATTTAGCTGCTTCTCAATTAATTTAAGGATAGTCTTATTCTCTATATCATTTGTTCACCTGCAAATAATATAAAACCCAACAAATAATGTCTTAACATAAGAAAAAAAGGTTTAATTTAATCACCTTATAAAATCAAGGGTAGTGAGTCCCGGCTGGTAAAGAAGCACAGTGATACCACAGGGAAACCAAGGAAAGCAAACCCTGCTTCTATTTTTTCATGCAGGTAATTTGTTCTCAAGATTTTTACTTTATGGTTACAAAATGGCTGCTCTACTTCCAGAGCCACAGATTACCCAGAAAAGAGAAAGAAGAGAGCAAAAGAGAAAAGAGATATGTCAGCTAATTTAATCCTTTTAATACAGCATTCTTGTAAGCCCCACCTAGCAACTTTCAATTGTATCTCTTTGTTTAGACCTAAGTACAATATCATCTCTAGATGGGCTTGAAGGATGAGTACTGTTCTTTTCAGCCTCTGTAAGAGATGAAAAAGAGAGTTGCGGAGGATGAGGTATATCAAAGCCAAGTTTATGTCTCTCTGATGGAGATGTCAACCCAGATACACATTGACACATATCCCCTCACGCATAAGCACAAACACACAACACCCAAAGTGAGTAAACACTTTGTGGATGAGCTGAGATGGAAATTTTATGTTGCAGAAATACACACTATTTTCAAATCGATTATTATAAATATATTTATTTCTACATGCGGAAGTTCTTTCTTCTGTTTGCCCTAAACTCCAAAGCAAATGATCACAATTGGAACCAAGAAAGCAGTTACTTTCACACGACTTCCAGAAAAAAAAAAATTGATTTATGATGCCGGTACAAAATATTAATTAGTGAAAAGTAAATAATAATGATCTTTTACTAAAATAGGAGGCCAGGTGATTTTGATAACTAATTTCCAGTTCTCTAAGTCATTAAGGTAGTAGCACCTTTTAGGAAAAAAAAAAGCTTACACATCAAAAGAATGATTTGTATGGATAGGAATGCTTAAGCCTAAGCAATATAATACCATCAATTTAAAGAGAAATATTAAGTAAATAATAATTCTGGTGGTAGTCTGATAAAGTGACAACTATAATGATAACATAGAATGGTTAAAATCTGGGAAACATCAGATCAGGCCACTGTAGATTTTTCTCTGTGAGTTACCCAGGTGAAAACATAGAAGCACCAAAGCCATCACTAACTTAGAAAGACCAGATCATTCAGGTCCATAGCAGGGTCTACAGAAGGTTATCAGAGAGATGTGGAATTGAAAGAAGTGTCCTGAAAAGCCATAAAATACATCAGCAAAGAGGATATAAAGCTGCTAAACTGCTCATGGGAGTCAGGGGAGAGATTAAATAGTATTTGTTCCTAAAATTCTCTGCTTCTTCCTTTTTACTTTCCTTGATAAATCAGGCCCCCTGTGGTCAAATGATTCCTTCCCTGTCTTTAATCAGACATGGTGCTTTTGGTTTTAACAAGCAGTGTCATGTTATTCTGGGACTGAAGTCAGGAGAGATGTCCATATTACCTAAGAGCTGGGAGTCTGGGCTGGGAGGCAGAGATGAAAGTCCTTTTTCTCCTCAGTGCAAACTCCTTCCAAGACATGGTTTCAAGGATGCTGCTACCCTATGTTACAGCCACCTCAAAGAAGCTGCCAAGTTGTCACTGACAGTCTCAAATACAGGTGCAGTACCAGATATTTCACTTTTTCATAATCCACTTGACAATGTCAAAAACTTCCGTGATAATGAAATGGAATTGATTGTTAATGATGTGACTTTTGACACAGTGGCTCCTTTTACTAAAACCTTGAATCTCTCTCTCTCTCTCTCATACATACTGTATATACATTTATACATACCTCTGTGATTTTCAAAATTAAATATATTTGCTTTTTCTAGACACAGGGATTATGTAGCTGAATATACCTGGAAGCATATTTAAATTAACCAGACTAATCTTCTTGAATAAGGTTTAGTATAATCACTACTAATAGATTACCCAGGTTAGTATGTTGAAATGAACTGCACTTTTTTTTCTTTTCTTTTTTTTAATAATAAAAAAAAATCCCGGTGTCCTTTGGAAGCCTAGACTGAAGGTTTAGTTCAGTGGTTCTCAGTGAGGGAAGGATGATCCAAGTGTGTCTCTCCCCCCAGAACCCCACAGGAGATATCTGACCATATCTGGAGACATTTTTGGTTGTCACAACCGGGCAGGGGTCAGGAGCCAGAGGCATCTGGTGGGTAGAGGCCAGGACTGTTGCTAAAACATCTTATAATGTACAGAATAGCCTCCACAACCAAGAATTATTCTGCCCAAAATGTGGACAGTGTGAAGGTCGAAAAATCCTGATCTAGAAGGATATTGTGTTTCTGGTAATTAGATTCAGAATCTTAGTCCCTGTGACTTCTGGCTTTAAGCAAGTTATTACAGAAAGTGAAATATACATTATATATATACACACACATATGTATATGTAAAGGTTTTATTCTGCCATCTCACCTGATGCTATCTTTTGCAAAGCCAAACATTCTAAAAGTAAATTAGCTTGGTCTTCTGCTTATACAATTAGATCTGTGTCCATCCTTTTCTACCTTGCTCTCTGCCCTGGAGTGCTGATTTATATCAGGGGGGTTCACGTTCTCTGTGTTTGGTCACTGGGATCCTCAAGTGAAGACTGAAAGTAGAGAGAAAGGTTATATATTTCCCCCCTTAACCCCTTCTGTGTCAAGTAATCTGTTTCTTTCTTTCAAAAGTCACTAACCTTCTCCACATCATTTTCTCCTTCCTGGGGCCCATAAACCTTCCCACTTTTCCCATTTTAGAGATAGGTGTGTTAACATCTCTACTGTCATAAGCTCAGGGTCACAGACCTATTCCATATATTTTTCTTACCCTGCCTCCAAACTTCTGGCATAATTCTTGTGTAAATAAAAAGTCTTGAATTATATTAATTTGAGCATATCGACTGTTTTCTGCCACAGACCTCATTCTGGTTTTGAGTCTTTTGTGTCTCTGTGTTTATCTAGTACATAGCTGCTCCTTTATGTCATGCCTACCTAACATCGCACAAAAAGTAGCACCAAGGAGAAAAAATAAACATACAAGCAGTTCAAACACAACAGAACATGAAAGATAATAGTGGATGAAATTAGTTCTATGACTTGTAAAACATAAGTCTCAATTATCTTTGCTCTATTAATATGTATGAATTGACAATTGTTCTCAAGATAGAAACTAAAATCAAACACAAATTATGAACGTCTCCTTGCGGCAAACCTAGTACTGTCATGTCAGATTGTGCCTTCACCCTACATATGCTTGCCATATGTCTCCTCCGGACCCTCGCCATCCTGCACCTGGATGGCAGCAGTAGCTTCCTAGCTCATGACCCAATCTCCAGTATTTCTACACCAATCCATTCAGCAAACTATTGCTAGTCTAAAATGTCAGTTTGCTCTTCCCTGCTTATAAGTTTTAGTTTTAGTTTTTTTTCACATTTGCCTACTGAATACTGCCTAATCTCCTTAATATGACAAGCAGGGCTTTTTGCAATCTGACCATAAACTTCCTTTACAACGCTATCATACATTCCTTTAGGAATCTGCTGTACCCAAGTTAGAAGTGATACATTCTCTTCATACCAATTTGAAAAAATGTCTGAGCATCAAAGTCTAAATAACCACAATTAACTGTTTTTAGTTCTTTTCAAGTGAAAATAGTATTTTATTTTTTAAAAAAGTGGTTGATTTGGCTCGTAAATCAAACAAGCAAGTATGTGTTTTTCCTTGAGGCAACCGTTGTACTCTTGTTTGCAGAAGTGTTTTATGCATACTTCCTGTTTAATTGCCCAAAATATAAAAAGGAGCTAAGATTTAATGCAATTAATAATTTCACTTCTTCTTCAGAGCAATTTAAGTGAAGAATATTATGGCTATTAATAGAATCTGGTGCCACTATCTAGATTCAGGCTGTAGCACCCAACAGTTTATCTTTTATTGTTTTTGCATCATAGTGCAGATATCAGCACAGAAATAAAAGACAAATAAAATCTCAGTATTACTAAGAAAATAGTTTTTGCCGACAGACCCGTTAAAAGATTTCCAGGGACCCCTAGGACTCCATGGACCACATTTTTATAACTGTTGCTGTAAACACTGAATTAAGGTCTTCAAGCTGCTTCTATTAATATCTTTCTCAGAAACCCCAGGTTGTTGCTGACAAAAGACAAGAAATCACTAGCTGAAGAGAAGAAAGGTGGAACCAGGGACCTTATGTTCTGGTGTTCCATGTTGTTTGCTCAGGGCTTCAATCATGTGTCTTCTCTCCCATGTGTGACCCTGGACCTGCGCCAAGATGCTGCTCCTCTCTGGAGCTTTACTTCAAGCTTTCCATCTGTGTTTCCATAGTATTTTTATGTGGCATATGAGAGTTTCCATCATATTGCTTATAGCTATTAATTTGCATGTTTTTGGCCTTTGGTAGAAAGTGAGCTTCTGAAAAGTAGGAAGCATGTTTTATTCATCTCAGCACCCCAGTACCTAGGGTTGGTACATAGTAGATGTTAAAAAAAAAAAATGAATGAAACAGTTTAGGGACAGTGGAGTTTCAGGCTGTGGTTAAATTTTTATTGCAATAACTACTGATTGAAATAATAATGGTAGGCATCTTTTATGGAGGGCTTACTATTATATATTACCAGCATGGACGTAAGTATTTTCTATATATCTCTTTTAATCCCTATACATTTTTTTTACATTCATCAGTTATTATTCTCAGCTCCTCCCTATCTGTATTTTGTTGAAACAGACATTGAGGGCTAAAAGGACAAGTGAATTTTTTTCCCTGAACTCCCCCCACTAGCACATATTGGAGTCAGTATTCAATAATATGATACTTATCTGAATGTCAGAGACTTCACACATAAGAAACAAAGCTTGTTTCTGGGGGCTTTACTGTGGACCTTATTTGTTTGTGTCATGACAACATCATCTGTGTATATTGATCTGAGAACATATGTCAGGATCAGATAATTTTTTTTTTCCACCCAGGTAGGGAATTGCTAACTATTAGATGACTGAAATTTGGTTTACATGATGTCTTTATGGCTCTGACTTGTTTTTCTGTGATTTTTATTGAAATATATGTCTGTATGAAAACACTTTTCTCCTGATCCTATTAGCCTCTTTGTGCAAAACAAGCCTAAACTTTTGTCATATAGCCTGTCTTATTGCATTTAGCTCAGGGACGTTACAGCTAAATGATCAGTGGCCAAGGCTGAGAAAGAAAAAACAGTTTTAGAAGCAGAATCACTCCTGATCACTGTGAAATAGGATTTGAATGGACTTCTCCTCTCCAGAGACTATAATGTTCTTATTATCTAGATGCAGGTATATCTGGTAGCAGACTTCCCCAAACTAAACTCAGCTTAGAGAGACAAATAAGCCAGGATTCCACATGTTGCTACCTGTAATCGAAAATATTCCTTCTTAATGATGGGGGTATCCGAATTCCTGATGCAGGAAGCAGTTTTCTAGCAGGAAGATATTTAGGTAGGCAGATTTTTCATCAGGGGTGTATGTAGTAATTCTGGATTATAATAGTTTGGGAATAATATTGCCCTTAAGGTCAAAGTGAATTAGTCATCTCCCACTAGATTACACAGTGAATTTCTCTCTAGGCTACAAAATTCTCAGGAATGTTTATATGTTTGTATGTTTATTTGTTTTGTTTTTGTTTTTTGCGGTATGCGGGCCTCTCACTGTTGTGGCCTCCCCTGCTGCGGAGCACAGGCTCCGGACGCGCAGGCTCAGTGGCTGTGGCTCACGGGCCCAGCCGCTCTGCGGCACGTGGGATCCTCCCGGACCGGGGCACAAACCCGTGTCCCCTGCATCGGCGGGCAGACTCGCAACCACTGCACCACCAGGGAAGCCCTGTTTATTTGTTTTGTTTTGTTTTTCAAGCAGCATACCTCCTCACTACAGTACTGAATTCCATAGCAAAGTTCCTTCTCTGTATTCTACCCTTCTAAAATGAGCACTCCTCCTATGTTCACCTCACCCTTCTCAGCTCAGGCACTGCCATGGCGATACACGATCAAGAGGGTATCTCATTTTTACCACCTCACACTGGTCAGAATGGCCATCATTAAAAGTCTATAAATAAAAAATGTTGGAGAGAGTGTGGAAAAAAAGGAACCCTCCTACACTGTTGGTGGGAATGTAAATTGATGCAGCCACTATGGAAAACAGTATGGAGGTTCTTCAAAAAACTAAAAATAGAGTTGTCATATGATCCAGCAGTACCATTCCTGGGCATATATCCAGAGAAAACGCTAATTTGTAAGGATACATACACCCCTATGTTCATAGTAGCACTATTTACAATAGCCAAGACATGGAAGCAACCTAAATGTCCATAAACAGGTGAATGGATAAAGATGTGGTTCATATATATAAAGGAATATTACTCAGCCATAAAAAAGAATGAGATAGTGCCATCTGCAGCAACATGGATGGACCTAGAGATGATCATACTAAGTGAACTAAGTCACAAAGAGAAAGACAAATACCATATGATATCACTTATATGTGGAATCTAAAATATGACACAAACAAACTTATCTACGAAACAGAAACAGACTCACAGACATAGAGAACAGACTTGTGATTGCCAAGGAGGAGGGGGGAAGGGGATAGATTAGGAGTTTGTGATTAGCAGATGCAAACTATTATATATAGAAGGGATAAACAACAAGGTCCTACTGTATAGCACAAGGAACTATATTCAATATCCTGTGATAAACCATAATGGAAATGAATATGGAAAAGGATGTATATATATATATATATATATGTGTATATATATGTATGTATAACTGAATCACCACTGATAAACCATAATGGAAATGAATATGGAAAAGGATGTGTGTGTATATATATATATATATATGTATGTATAACTGAATCATCACAGTAGAAATTAACACAACATTGTAAATCAACTATACTTCAATAAAATAAATTTTAAAAAGAGAGAGTGTATCTCATTTAGCTTTCAAAGCATTCAGTAGCTTTTTAACCACGACCCACAGGAAGACACACATTTTACATAATGATCCACGTAAAAACAGAATTTCACAAAGGAACTTTTCTCTTACAAAGTGTATTATACTTTGATATTCTCTTATATATTCTTTCTACAAGTTCATTAAATTGATTATGTGTACACTAATATGTCATGATCCTCAGTTTGAAAATGATAATCTATTCTAAAGTAGTGGCTCTCAAAGTGTAGAAAAATTAAAGAAAAACTAACATTCATGAATAAAAATACATATTTACTATAAGAAAACCAACAGTGCACTGTTTGTAAAATTTGCCATGCATCAGAATCACCTGGAAGACTTGTTTACACATTCACAGATTACTGGGCTCCATCCCTGGAAATTTGATACAGTAGATTGCTAAGCAATGCAATAATCTGCATTCTAAATAAGTTCTCAGGTAATGCTAATGCTGCTGGTTTGGGGGATACACCTTGAGAGTCACTGGTCTAGGGGGAAATCAAGGATTTCCTCCCGCTGAGTGTTGATCTTATTCCATCTGTCCTCAGAATTCTAAGCATGCCCCCTTGTGGCAAGCCAAGGTAAAAATTTGGAAGACAATGCATCCAAAATAGCAGTGATGAAAGCAGTAGAAATAACTGCTTAAAACATCCCCTCCATCTCCCTCAGGAAGGAGAACAATGACTATTGTAAACAGTAAAACATAGCGCTCAAAAGTCCAGAATTTATTCAGGTGAACCTGGGTTCAAAGCTAACACTTTAGTATATAATGTTGGGCAAGCTATTTAACTTTTCCAATTCAAAGACTTCTCATATATAAAATAGCATAATGATAGCACTTTACATCTATTAATATTATTGTGAGAATTCAGTGCATTAATATATAAAGACTGGGGTATCCTGATTTATAGTTTAAGGTGTGAATAACTGTCCTCTATTTAACATTCTGAAGTGCAACATTTGAGCCCACTCAAACTCACATCTCCATTGTCAAGCCTTCCACCTAATGCATCTTTCCCTAGATACATCCAGAAAGAAGTGCTATTCATGCCAAAGAACCAGTGTGAATTCAGAACTCCAATATACCCCTTGTCTCTGCAGGATTCTAAAACTCTTCCTGCCGCCTGAAGTTTGTTGCTTCAGAACAAGCCATTGTGCTACACAAATCCTGGCTGATGTCAAAGCCAAAGGCTGATTGACACAGCTGATGCCAAGTCATCCCAAGGGATCATCTTATATTGCTGCAAACATGTCTCATTTATGTGGTTAGAACTGAGTCCCATGCCTTGGAACCTGCCAGTGCCACCAATGCAGGTGTCCACCCCAGGCTCCAGTGGTTATTTGAGGTGTACAATTAGGACAACCTTCCTCTCAGTGCTGTGCTTAGTCACAGATGTACAACAGTGAGTTGGGCCTGAGCCTCCTGTGCATAGATCTTGTTTTTTTCTTTTATTGAGGTAGAGTTGATATACAATATTATAAGTTATGGGTACACAATATAGTGATTCATAATTTCTAAAGGTTATACTCCATTTATAGTTATTAAAAAATATTGGCTACAAATATTGGCTATATTCTCTGTTATACAATATATCCTTGTAGCTTAGTTTATACATAATTGTTAGCTCTTTAGATGCACCCAATAATTTTCATGCACCACAATCACATAAACTAAAAATATTCATCCTTTAAAAACAAAACTAAAAGTCATCAAACACCAAAACAAAACTTTTTTTCTTTTTTAAAAAAATACTAGAGCACATCTCTTTGATTAGTAATATTTGCCTATTTTTTCATTATCTGAAAATAATGAAAGGAAATTAAAACAATCAATTCCTGCCCTAAAGAAGCTCACTGTATAATTGAGGAGATAAACACATATTGAATTTCTTTGATCTAAAGAATTTTTCCCACATTCAAATTTTTCTCAGATCTAGTGACATTTTAAATGTAGTAATGTTCATTTTTCTCTGAAAGTAAAACATTAATAAATCAGTGCCATACTTATAATCTGTGGCATTTCAAAATCAAAACCAGGAAAGTTAGAAACTATAATACGATAAAAGATGTGTGTAAATGTCTGGCCAGATATTTTTAGGTTATTATACAGCTAATGGGAGTCAATTGAGTAACAGAAATCTTAAGAATGGAAAATGTTGACACTGACTTCTACACACACACACACACACACACACACACACACACACACACAATGTGCCCTAATACCACCACCAATATTATTGCTACCATCACCATCACAATTCATAATTATAAATCTTACAGTGTTTTGATGTGAAAGGTGTCTATTCCTCACTTCTAGGAACCAACAAACCTCAAAGCAATATTAATAAGCATAGACTAGTACTCAAGTATTTATAAATGGTAATATAAAAATGAATCTCAGCAAAATATCCATAAATTCCAACTTAAAATATTATAGCATGTTAATAAAATACAAAATCTGCTTCTGTATTATTTTTTAAAAAGGAATGTCTCTTTCTTGATACAAATAAATAAATGTGATGTGTAAAGTTTCAAAATTGAATCTTGAAATTTTAATTGCAGGACTGAGGATGAAAAAATATCTGTATATTTGGTTAGATTGGAAATTTAAAAAAACAAAAATCACAGCTTTACTTAGAAGCTTACATTTGCCTAGGAAATGATAGCAAAAAATGAACGATGTTGTCTGAGAAACAATGTCATTCATGAGCAAAGGGTGGCATCTGGACCTGCTTATAATCAGGCAGCTCCAAGCTCTGCAGTCAAACTGAAGCCTTCTGTGTGGTTTTAAATATCCACTTCCAAACACATACACAGTTTTAGAAATGCACAATGGTTCTCTGAAATAGATGCCCAGAGTTTATCTGCACATTTTTAAAATCTGTGATATCAACCAGGAGAAAAGTTTGTAAGTACTGTAAAAGCATTTTCCTTTACAATGTACATTTTATTTCTGTCTCATTTAGTAATATCACAATCCCACTGTGCGTTGTTGAAAATGCTTATGAATGGTGCTCAGTTCTCTATTGGGATAACTCATTCACTATACATAAGCAGAGGCAAAATGCATTAGACCTATTTACAGAACTACAATAATAAATCTATATAATACAGCATGAGACTTTAGGCTTGGCATTAAAATTTTCCTGCCTTTGGGTAGATCATTTAAACCATCTAAGTCTCGTTTTTTTTTCATATCTAAAATGGGATAACAATATCCACCACATAGGTTGTTATAAGTATTTAATAAAAAATCTATGCAAAATGTTTTGTCTGGCACCTGTTAAGAGCTCAACAAATTGCACCTTCATAGCTTTATTATAGATACTCAAAATAGAGTAAAATATATACATGGTATGAATTAAATGATTTGCTTATCTAAAAATATGTACAGGAAAATCTCCATAAATAAAAATTATAAATGCCCAAAGAAAACATATTAGAGGATGATTACCCTTTTACAAATGAATTCACTAGAAGATTTATTTAAATATTACATTCCTTGAACTCACTTAAAATCTGATTTATAACACTTTGATTTGTATAGAACTTTGCAGGAACACACATCATATGAAGCATGGTATTTCTGTCTTTTCAAAATGCCAAAGTTCATATGCTTTATAGATCTGTAAATTCAAAGTTATCTTCTCGTCTGAATACGGCTATGTTTTCAGAAGAACTTTTCATTTACAGGTATGGAAATTTTACAGTAAGTATCTGTCAGACGGATGAAATTTGACAACAACCAGCTATGTAAACTGTACACATGCAGCACACATACACTTGTTACTGTGGCTGGGGGTCTGGGGGAGGGGGCAGACCAGAGTGAACAGAATTCCTTGTCTTTTACAGATTTGCAGCATGTCAGAGCATATATGGAATTCCAGCTGGTGGAGTTCTCTGAGGGTTTCTTATTAAGGGACACGACAGAGATATTCACAAATAAAAAATGATTTTAGTTGTGTATGCATACAAGATTTGGCCAAAACTGGAGTTGATGTGAGGGAAGAGTGTGATTTCAGAGTACTCAAGACTTCTAATTATCTTCTGGTTCTTCCTACTTTCACTTTCCCCATTTTTTCCACCTAAGAAGTTAGGCCGGTATGGTGATGTACCAGGAAAAGAATGAAAGGGTTAGGAAGGAGAGAACGAGGGAGGGGTAAGGGAGACAGAGAGGGAGAACAATGACTAATATTTCAGTACAACAACATAAACACAAAATAAGCTGCCTTGGGAGTCTCTTACAGAGGAATCAGGGTAGCTTTACAGGCCACCTTTAAATTCTTAATACATTTATCTTTGAACTTGTCTTTTACTGTCTATAGTCTGATGGAACAATGGAACATGCATGAGGACAGAGAAGATAGGCACAATATGTGTGACCCTGGTCTTGCTTCCTTGCTTCCACCTTTTGTGTATATCACTCATGATGCTCTATGAGCACAGGATTATGGGAGATCCATGAGTTTGGAGATAATCAAAGTTAGCACAAGGTCAGCATGTTATGTCTACTACCTAAGTCAGGGGTGGGGAGACTTGCTTCAGATCCAGAAAGAAGGCAATGGTGTTCTAAGAAACATGAATAACCAAGTAACCTGGTCACATTCTTTCTTCTTCATCTAGTTTTCCTGTACTAGTCAATCAGTGATCTGGAAAAGATAACAGAAAGAAACAAAAGGGGAAAATAGGGCAACCTGTAGTTCATTTTCTTTTCAGTCCTTTACTCATCAGTAAGATGAAGGTAGAGACTATCAGCAGGACATGCATCAAGAGGTGAAATAAGAACCGAGTAAAGTTTGTGCATTTCCACTGCTATAGTAAGAATAAAACACATATGCATGCGGGAGCTCTGAAACATAAGTTGTGTAATTTCAGTGATTCTGCACAAGAGTGAAGTATTATTTAGAACTTTTAAAAATAATTTTTAAAACATTAAAAAAAGGGTTCTTATTTAAAACCCTTAATAGTTTAACATTAAAACATGTAAAATTATATCTAAAGCATTTAAAAATTTGAACAAATATAAAGCATTTAAAACTAACATTATACAAAATAAAGGTTAATGGTAAAATTCATGCTAAAGAGAGCGTGCATTGAAGAAAGGAAGACATTTCATATTTTAGTATCATTAACAACATCTTTTTGCTGCTTTGTGAACAATGAGCCTTACATTTTTATTTTGCACTAAGCCCTGCAACTTATGTAGCCAAGTCCGTATAGAGTTAATATAAAATCTAAAGGGAAGAGGAGAGCGTATTTTTCTTATATCAGCAGAAAGAGAGGAGTGCTATGCTGTAACCAGAAACACTTGTAAGGAAGCCTCTCTTATAACTTGCCTGGTTTAGTAAATCTCTGGATGTTCTTACACACAGGCTGCCAAATATGGTCCTCCTATGTGCCACATAACCTTCTCTCTACCTCTCACTGACATTCATTAGCCTCACAGATTTCCGTATCTTACTCCCAGGGTACTCTTTATGAATGTCATTGCTGCTTTAGTCCCAGGTCTGGAAAGACACAAGTTATCCTATAATAATAGTCTATTCATTTGACTCAAACCATTACTGTCAGTTTCATGTGAAGTTCTGACTTGAGTTCCGCTGGAAGGTGCTGTGAAATCACCCAGAGAATAGACATAAGATCAATACCCACTTGTTTCATCTAGGTCCAGGGTGAGGTCAACAAAATCAGGACATAGATTCATTGCCTGTTTACTGTATACTCTATTTAAACTTTACTAATAATCACAACCAAAACTCTTAAATGTGTGTCCTTGGCCACAGAAGGCAATCAGGGAAATAGTTTGAGTTTTGAAGTCTTCCATAGTTTGGAATCAAGATTGAACCACTTACCTGACAAGTTAAGCACCCTCTGAATATACTTCCTCATTAATAATGTGTCAGTTGTATTGTATCCGTATGTTATTTTTCTCACAAAAGACAGAAAATTATAACTGAAGAAAACAATCAGTAGTAAAAGGGAAAAGATAATTAGCTGCTATGTGGATAGTTGCCCTTCTTTTGGCAATTGAGAATTTGAATTCCTTTGCAACATTTAGGAACTCTCCTCATTATGAAACAAAGCCCTCTATCAAAATACAAAATATTAGATATTTACTCTCCTGACCACTCCAGCAGTAAGGCTAACTGTCACAACACTGTGTCTACCAGTCACAGGCATTCACCCCAAAATTTGAGTAATATGCTATTGACACAAAGGATTGAGGATTGTCCAGGATCTCTTCTGCTGAGGCTGGCATTAGCAGCCTCAGGTAAACCAGGTTGCAGAACCATCGGGGGTGATCATTCCAAAGGCAGTGCCATTGTCCAATATCCATGGAGCAAGCTCTGGTGTCCTTTCCCAGGGGCAACAATAGTAATGCCTGTGCCAGGGCAGCACGACACCATAATTTATAGCATTGTTCCTCTGCTGTGTGTGTGTGTGTGTGTGTATATATATATATATATATATATATCCCTACTTTGGTTCTATGTATCTCCTAGAGAGTCTAAGAGCTGCCTGATAACCTGTGAATAAATTTTCTGTTTATATTAGCTACAGTTGTTTTCTGTTGCTTGAACTAATAACCCAAATTGATGTAGCAGCATATATTCCAAGAGGCCTTGACAAATGACACAGAGATAAATAATACTTCATTTCTAAGTGAAGATTTCTATACTTTAGAAAGCCCAGTCAAATCTTACTGATGACTACACTCTGGAGGAAAAGCAATGGATGTTTATTTACTCTTACGTTAGAGAAATAACTACAGACTAGTTACAGATCTTGAATGTGCAAGATCACTTTTAAAGGAATAAGCTAGCTTAAGGGAAAGAGTATCCTTTACTTTAAGTTTGTGTGGATTATATAAAAATCCTTATACAATATGGTATTGTTACTCTTCTGAAAGATGTAACAGTCCCAGGGCCAAGTTCATAGAAGACGCTCAGGAAAGGCTTTTTGACTTGACTCTATAAAGCACAGTATAAGGAAATGTCCTACGTATATTCTTGGCATCTTATTTGCTGAACAAGAAGGCTGACATTTCTGATGATCTTTAAAAACACACCAGGGAATTATATATTTGAAACTCTCTGATGCCTATGAGCCCTCTCCTTTACTCAACAGCATGTGCATAATGAGTCAAAGAGGAATTGAAAGGGTATTGGGATTTTAGAAACAAGAATATACACATCTCTCTTAATCAAGGTAGAGTCACTAACTCCTTTGTTGGTAGAAAGAAATCCAATCACTACCAGTCTTGGTCATCCTAGCTTTTTCATTCGATTTATTTAACATCCTTACTTGATCTTGCTCTGGTATCTGTTCCTCCTTCTGGATGGTTTGGTTTGCCTCTTATACCAAGACTCAAATGTACCTACTGGACTATATGTAAAACATTGTTTTCCCTTTGCTTAAAACTATGAGATTTCTGTGATTTGAAATAACACTTAGGGCTTCCCTGGCGGCGCAGTGGTTAGGAATCCACCTGCCAATGCAGGGGACACAGGTTCAAGCCCTGGCCCGGGAAGATCCCACATGCCGTGGAGCAACTAAGCCTGTGCGCCACAACTATTGAGCCTGCGCTCTAGAGCCCACGAGCCACAACTACTGAGCCTGTGCGCTACAACTACTGAAGCTTGCGTGCCTAGAGCCCATGCTCCGCAACAAGAGAAGCCATCGCAATGAGAAGAGTAGCCCCTGCTCACTGCAACTAGAGAAAGCCTGCGTGCAGCAACGAAGACCCAACACGGCCAAAACTAATAAATTAATTAGTTAAAAAAGAAATAAAAAAATAGAATAACACTTAGCCACAGGCATTTTTTTTTTTTCTTTGGACCTCAGATTTCTTCCTCCTCCTGACCCGGCTCTGCCTCCCTAAGCTACTTCCTGGCATCAATCCATCAGCCAAGGTCTCACACCTCTCCAAGGTGCAAGGACGGAACCAAATCCCATACTTATCAATGGAAAGTTTTCATCTGCAAGAAACACCATCTCCAACTAAAACAGATCTAACAAAATACATTCTGTGTCACTCGATGAGAAATCTACATTAGAAAGATTTAGTCTTTGTACAATCACTTAGCAATAATGTGAATAACTCAGAGGCATCACATTTTTCCACAATGTGTAAAGAAGATTGTCAATATATTTCTTCATGGTCCCAATATTTCAGCTGTATTTCCAGGTATTACATTCTCACAGGACAGCATCCCAAACAGGAAAGAAGGGAGCAGGGATTAAATGGGTTTCTCTCTGTGTGGCTTTCCATTTTTACCAAGAAGGGATATTTTTCTCAGAATATTCTAAAAAGATCCCCCTTCATCTCACTGTGGAAACCATCGCCTCCATGTAATGAATAGTAAACACCCTGTGACAGAAACATTAGCAGCCAAACAAAATCTGTATTTATTTAGCAAGAAAGAAAGTGTTAAATATCTTTTGGACATGTAGTCAATGGTGGGTGTGATACCATGCCTTTTAGCAAGGTATAGAGAAGCAACTTCTCGCAAAAGTCTCAGCTTTAAAATCATAAGTTTAGGACCATAATTCAGATTTCAGTAAACAGGTTATATTTATTGTGACTAATGCATAAACTGTACCATTCAGTCATGAAGGTGGAACCCTTTAGTATCTGTGATAAATGTCTTTGCTTCTGTTTCCTTTCATCATATTTGAGCATGATGTAAGGCAGGGATGACTGCAGTAGCAGTGGAGCTGAGACGTCCACATGAAGGAGATGAATCACACTGGTGAATTTGTCTGCAGGATTTTGGATCACGACAGGTGAAGGAGTTAAAACTGCATGTAAAGACAGATGAGCCAAAGGTAGATGTAAACATTGCTTTGTCTGAGTCACTCTGCTCTGAAGAGACTGTGGAGACATGGCCCGCGGCGATAAATGTTAAAGAAAAAAGAGAGGTTCAGCTGAAAACTATTCTGACTGCACCACAGAAAGTGCTGCCTACTTGCTGGGGTATGTGCTAAGATAGAAGGCTTTAGAAGAGACATTTAAAACAGAATTTGTTACAGCACAAAAAGTCCTCAATCAATATCCTTGGCTGTATAACATAGTTTGTAACTAAGTATCTGTGTTAAAGGAGTAGGTTTCCATTACAAAACAATTCCTACACACTAGAATCTTCCTCATGATCTTTTTACTCTTTCATCATATAATCTGCTCCAGAAAAATATCTTGAACTCATCAACCTTATTTTATCTTTAATAAGGGGATTTAAAAACCGTCAATGTAAAATGACCCAGCAATGTCAGTCACAATCAATTGTAGGCAGTATAACTATAGCAGTAGTAATAAAATATCCGAAAATCTTTCACTAACATTTTATTTTACTGACTGGAGGAAATAGCTAATATCAATCATTTCTTTTTAACCTCATGCTAAGGACCTTACCTCTCGTGTATTATTTTTAATGGTTATAGAAACCCTGTCTCAAAAATAACTGAACCGGCTTAATTTACTCAGGGCTATGCAGCTAGTGAGGGATCGAGCTGGTCTTTAAATTCTAGGTCTACCTTATTTCTAGTAGGTTGCTTTAAAGAAACCAGCATGTCCCATAATACTTGTTAGACTTTGGAACAATAACAGATAGATGTTTTCTTCTCAGGATGCTAGGCATAAGAAAGGAGAAAGGGAGAGGACTACAAAGAAAGAGTACTGCTTCTGTCCTAAATGAAGGTCAAAGAAAGGACTAGGATTAAGGGTGATAAAATACTGTCTCCATAGCAGGTATAGAAGTCAGGATTATCTAGAGAAAAAAACAGAATAAATAGGATGTGTGTGTCTGTGTGTCTAAATATATAGATACAGGATAGATATAGACACAGATACAGATATAGATGTATTTATTTAAGGCGTTGGCTCACAGGATTGTAGTGGCTGGCAAATCTGAAATCTGCAGGGCAGGCTCGCAGGCTAGAGACCCAGGAAGAGTTGATGTTTTAACTTGAGTCTAAAGGCAGAATTTCTTCTTCCTCAGAGATCTTCATCTTTTATTCTAAAAAATTTTAACTGATTGGATGAGGCCCACATTATGGAGAGTAATCTACTTTCCTCAAAAGTACTCAGAGTCTATTGATTTAAGTGTTAACCATATCTAAACAAATATCTCTACCATGACATCTAGATTGGCGCTCTACCAAAAACTGGGTACCTGGGGTACCACGGTCTATCCAAATTACTCATCAAATCAGGGAAGTGACAGTTGAAAAATGCTACACAGAACACTGAGAAAACATAAACTGAGACAAATTAAATTATCACCTAATATTTTCTTTTGCTAGTAAATCTTAATATATTAATTATATATTGATATATACTATATATAATATTAAAGTTTATAACATCAATTTTTATCATTATATACAGTAATATCACTTTCCTTCAATCAAATTAATGCACAGAAACATCTCAAGCAGTATTAATTGAATAATTTAAATTTTAAATATCTAATACATGCCATGAGATATGCCAACACAAAAGGAGACAAAAGGAAAAAAGACATAGTCTCTGTTCTCAAGGGGCTAACAGTCTGAAGAAGGAAACAAGGAAACAGAATGCCTGTATAAAAAACAATTAGATCTTCTTTACACTACTAATTTCATTGTCAAGGTCAGGGTTTATTACATGTATTAAAGCTGGATGAATTAATCCCTGTCTGATAGGTTGATGAAAGTGAGCTCTGTACCTCCAAGAATATGTCTTCTTGTCACGGATAATTTTCCAGCACAAATAGAAATACTAACAAACGTTTTCAAATCAGTAATAACAACTCGTTGGGAACACAATGCATGCACATTAAGGATAAAAGAAATATAAACTGCGATGATTTTATAGCTTCAATGGAAGTTATTCTACTAATTATGGATTTACATTAAAGTTTTAAACATTCAAATGCCACATAGGTACTAAATAAAAATGTGGAAAGAATCTTACTCAGAGGATTAAAGTTATTGGATGTTCCCAGAGTCAGTGGGAAAGCAGGTACTTTTGACTTAGACCTGAGTTCAGGAGTCTGCTTTGTCACCATCAGTTGTGACCTTGAGAAAGTTACTTAAGCTGCAGAGTCCTAATCTATTTTTCCTGGTAATATAATCAACTGGTTGTTGGAGTTGTTGTAAAGATTAAATGTGATCACACATGTGAAAGTGCCAAGCAGCACCTGAGAATAGAATGCTCTTAGTAAGGACTGTTTCCTTACTTGTATTAGATTTGAAACTTAGGATAACACAGGAGAACAGCTCACAGGAGATTAGCTAATGAGACTGCCCATTATATTTTGCATCATTTATGTCCTTTCTTTGGTATATAAATTGCTAATGTGATGTGAAATAAAATTGTTTCTATTCCCCACCGCCATCATTGCTGGTGACATACACATACACAGATACACACAGACACAGACACACATACCCTCCATGTGCAATAGAGCATACAATTCTACATTATGAAATTATCATTGTTAGAGATCCCTACAGATTCTTGCTCTCACTTAAAGGTGTCTCATGTTATCCAAAAGTAAAGTACACTTGAAATACACTGGTTTGTACAGGAATAATAGGCTTAGAAGCTGTTGAAAATACCAGACTAGAAAGGTGAAGAAAGCAAACACAGACATGAATTGTGAGTCTGACCTTTGTTCTTGTCGTTCTCTGACTATCTCATTTCTCCAGCTTAAAGAAGACATCTGCCTCCATATGAGATGTAGTTGGAGAACACTGTGTCCTCTGAAGCTATCCAGTGACGAATGTGCTCTCCATACCTTTGGCTTCATTCTGGAAAGCAAAACAAATTTTGATAAATGTTTCTTAGAATACCATATAAGAAAGGAGAGACAGTCAGAGGCTAAATATCAAACTTGAGGGCTTTCAGCTTAGCCCACAGAACTTTAGAGATGGCTGACATCTATTAGACCAAGCTTCTCTGTTTAGAGATGTAGTGACTGAATTATTCAGAGAACTTTAGGTTAAACTACTGTCAGAGAGGGGACTTACTTTCTCTTCATTAATTTTAACCATAAAATCATAGATCCGATTTAGAAAAATTGTGAAAATAATTGTTTTGAGGACTGTAAAAATAAAGCATATGTTTTCTTAAATAAGGTACATTATTGTGCGTTCTCATATAGTCTTAGGTCATTACACAGAAAAAAGTCTCCTACATTTAGGAATTAAACTTCTCTTTAATCTTACGACAAAAAAGTGTTGGTAATATTGTTAAAGAAAAGCATTAAATCAGATTTATATTTTTAAGTGTCAAGGTTGGAAACTTCCTAAACAAAAGTGTATATCATTAAATTATCTTCTAACCTGTTTTAATTTTATGTATTAGCTTGTTACATTTAATTAAGCAATATTTGAATTATATAAAGTAATATGGTAAATATATAAAGTTAATTACACATATATCACTTAGATATGTAAAGTAACTTAAATATATAAAATAAGTTACACATAATTGGTGTATATAATAGTAATATAAACACTTGTGAGTACACTAACTTTAAGGATTTTTTCTGAGGCCTTACCTTGTTTTTTCGTTTGGAACACATTCCTTTGTTTCTTCATTTTGCTTGACTCTCTGTGTTGGTTTCGATGCATTTGGTAAGACTGCCACCTCTCCCAGTCTTGGAGTGGCCTCGTATAGGAGATAAATCTTATCCTTCAACCTTGCCTCATGGTTGTCCGTCATAACTTTGTGATTGTCCAAGCAGCCTATTTAATTTTTTTTTTTTGCGGTACGTGGGCCTCTCACTGTTGTGGCCTCTCCCGTTGCGGAGCACAGGCTCCGGACGCGCAGGCTCAGCGGCCATGGCTCACGGGCCCAGCCGCTCCGCGGCATGTGGGATCTTCCCCGGATGGGGCACAAACCCGTGTCCTCTGCATCAGCAGGCAGGCGGACTCTAAACCACTGCGCCACCAGGGAAGCCCAGCCTATTTAATTTTTAGTGCCTCCCAGTAGCTGAGGGCGTACGAAGACCTAGCAGTGTCGCAAAGGGGAAGATTTCAGTCAGCAACTTGATTCAGGCCAATTGGAAGCCAGACCCTCAGGAAGCAGTTTTGTTTTTTTTTTTTTTTTCCGGTCACGCGGCGCAGCGCGTGGGATCTTAGTTCCCCCCACGGAACGAACCTGCGCCGCCGCCTGCGTTGGAAGCCGGGAGTCTTAACCACTGGACCACAGGGAAGTCCCAGGCACCAGCCTTTAGAGTATGCCAATATATACAGTCCTGCAGGACTGCCACCTGTGCCAGGCGATGTAGAGTTGTCTCCTGGTGGCAGTCACGGAAAAACGGGGCACCAGACGTAAAACTGGGCAGCATACTTGCGTAAAATCTTCCCTGAGGAGATCCTGGCGCCCTGGAGCACACAAAGATAGCGCCCTCCATTCTCTGTCCGCTGAGAGCATCCCAGCGGGCCCCCAAGTGGATGTCAAATCAGACGCCTGCTTTCAGGCCCACACTCCTCGGCAAGTGAAGGAGCTTCTCCCACACACTCTGTGCACACACTCTGTGCACACTCTGTGCACCTTGATCTGCCACTTCCACACCGGGCCGGGCCGGGTGAGTCCCTGCGAGGGAACCCTGTCAGAATCTTCTCAGAATGCTACAGGTATGTGGGTCTCGTGGGCACAAGTTTGCGTGGTTTTCAAAGCTAAATGTTTTGGGGGCCTGTTTCTCCGGTGTGGGTCTTAGAAGTTGGCTGTGCCGGAAGTGGGGTTCAAACCCTTCGCTCCTCAGGGAGAAGCTCCGGTTTTGAGTCCCCTCCCGACTATGGGGCCAGTGGGTAGCTGTGCCAGGAGTGGGGTTTCTGGCAGGATTGTGTCCCAACCTCTCTCACCTGCTTCCATGTGGGCCTGCTCTTGCATAGGTCTTGCTGAGCCAGTTTTTAGCTTTTTTTTTTTTTCAGAGAAAGTTTTGTTCCTTATGTAACTGTAGATTTGGAGTGTTCTTGGGAGGAGGTGAGTTCAGGACCTCTTTCATCACCATCTTGAACCTGAACTTGTCTACCTTAAGAAATAGTCTTCCAGTATGCTCCCCAGTTCAATCTCATCGTCTTCTCTCCCCCATTCAAGAAGTAGCCGTTATCTTGAATTTGTTTTTTTATGTTTTATCCTTCCTTTGCCTATTTGAAATAGATTTATCACACATATATGTCCATAAAAACAATATCGTTGAATTTGGCATGTCTTAAAATCTCCATAGAAATGGTTCTATAGTGTATATATTTTTCTGTCTTGCTTTATTTAACATCACCCAACACTCTGTTTGAAAGATTCCTCCGCGTGTATGTGTTATATAACACGCGAATGTAAGTTGGCCACAGCCACTCTCATACTATATTTGCCATCCAGAAAAAGTATTTTATGAACAATATTTTTCTACCTAAGCCAAATAAGGCATATCAAAATATTTACTTCTTTATTGTCACTTTGTTCATGATCAACTTTGTAGCCTGAAATTCACAACAGTAAATGTTAATTTTGATTCTAAAGATAGCATCTCCTCCTCCTCAGGCCCAATTGTAAAATAACATCATTATATACCTCCCAGGTATTTTGAAGAATAATTCTGACCAAGATTTATCAGCAAGAATAACAATACTAGGGAATTTGAAATTAAAATGAAGGGGCATAAATATCTGTGGGAGGGCTGGGCTCCAGGTAGACAATTTTAAAGATGCTATCCAAATTTGAAAATTTTATACTTAGCTTTGTGTAACTTAGGTCAGTAATTTTATTTCTTCCAAATTTTAGAATAATTTAATTTTATCACATATTGCACATACATAGAATGTGAAGACAATAATTGGGACAATTTCTAAATGAATTGATTAAAAGGAGTTTTTTTCTGAAAGAATAGATAATAGAAAAAAAGTCTGTTGTGCATTATTAGTCACTAAAATCCTCTCTTTTTGGATGACACCACATTGACTGAATTCCATTACTATTTACTTTCTGTTCTAACATTCTAACTACTCCACAAGAATGCATTCATATTCTGATTTCCTTTTAGATGCCAGGCACTGGGGGGTGTTCTTGCAGCAAGAAATAAGAAATAATGAAGATAGAAGTAGTCATTAATTGCCTTTGCAAAAAACTAAGCAGACACTGTCTTGTATGGGTTTCACTGGGACAAGACATTTTTACACTTAGTTTACCTAAAAATCAAGAGAATACTCTAGAGTTAGAGCCTCAGCCCTGAAACATCAACATGGCAGGTAAACTACTAATCTGCCAATCCTTAGAGTTATATTCTTGAAAATATGTGCCTGGTTTATAAGAAAAGGGTGCACTCTGTTGGGGACAGAGGGACACGTTCTACAATGGACGCCGGCTCCTGGCAGAAATTAGACACTTTTGTCCTGAATAATTAAGGGCAGACTCCGAAATTGAATACCAACAATTTATTAAAAAAGAAAAATGTTACAATTAACCAAGATGATCCTCCTTTGACTTTCCTAACTATATTAAAGCTCTTTATACATCTGGTTTAAATATAATTTCATTATGATTGTGTACTGCGTAGGGCAAAGTCATGCAGTTTTGAATTAGTGGACTGTGCTTTACCTTACACTGTACCATCCAGAGTTCTCATAATTTTCTTAGCTCTTTCCATCTTATTGGACAATCAAGTAATCTCAAACATGTGCTCTCTCACCACTGAAGGCTGCCCTTAGCACTTAAAAACGTATTACAGGCAGCAAAATGAATGAACTGCAGATAAAAAGAAGACACTCTGTATTCAAGGTTTACCACTAAGCAGCCAGTAAGTGGGTGAGGACACTAATGATCTAGGCTTCAATAATAAGGATAGTTCTATAACATAAATCCCATTCAACAGAGCCAGGCCAATCCAGGGTTTGGCAGGACAAAATTAACACATCTATAGACAATCAGGTCAGCTCAGGGTATGAGAACATGATAAGGAAGGTGGGTTCCACTCTGAGACCTGCAAGTTTTGTAAGTTTCCAGACAAGTAGAGAAACTGAAAAAGAGGACCACAGTTCTGGAAACAGATTCCAAATAAAAACTTCTGCTCTGAACTACCTCTCCAAGTAATAATACCCCTTTTTAAGATCTACTGTTTTTAAATACTGACTACTAATTTTACTGCCATCATCATCCACTATTGTAAACATCATCTTAAGATGATGTTACTTTTTAAGGTCCTAGTATATGCCAATCACCACAAGACTCACATCCCATATTTTTTCATAATCTACAGAACTAGTTCACAAAGTATATATTATAATCCCAACTTTATAGGGAAATAAACTTGATTAGTTCATTAATTGTTTACTTCATTTAATTGACTTTACATCATTCTGATTTTATCTCACATGGTAACTGCTTAGGCTTGAAGAAAACACATGCTTATGCAGTCACAATGGTATTGCCTCAAATACTCCATGTCTAATTTCCTATATACCGTTTTTCTCTACCACATGCATCGATGTCTATCATATTATTTTTTATTCATGGCAATAGGTATTTTATGAAATTATTTTTAAACTGTTGGCTATTTCTCCCACAAGAATGTAATGTCCTTGAAGGGAGAGAATATGTTTGGTTGCTGCATGCTCAGAGACTAGAGCTGCGCTGGGCACATAGTTGGCACTCGGGAAATATTTGTTGAATGAATGAACAAAAGAATATCTTGAATAATAATCTGGTAAGTGGCAAGCCAGGATACGAGCAAACTCAGGTTTCCTTGAGTGGCCAAAGCTTATATTTCCTTTTATTTTCTTTCTATTAATACTACATTTCACATTTTACAACCTCTTAGGGTTATCAGGTTATAAATATTGTGACATCAAATTCCCCAATAATTGAGGAATTTTGTCTGTTTCAAACAAACCCAGCCCTTCAGGTATGAGAGAAATGCCACAAATTTTCATGTCTATCACACAGTCACATCATCTGGGTGGGTTTGATTCTTGAAAATGTATGCCCTCTTTGAGATCCACTAGATTGTAACCAAGATTAGACAATGCTAGACTCACAGAGGATATGTTAGTCTCCCCATCAGCACTTCAGTCACAATAATTCTTGAGAACTCCAGGGTTGGAGCTGAGTTCAGCTACCAGAAAGTATAACATGGGGCTTTAGTTAACTATACCATTAATATCAACTGAAATGGTCAAATAATTATAAAAACAGATAAGTGCAGGTTGCATTAAAAAATACTCTTTCTAAACCAACGTTTTGAATTTATTACAGTTTGCAGAAACCATCTGGGCAAACACGTTCATTCGATCATATGTTTATTCCTTTCATAAATATTTATTGAGCACCTACTATGTACTTTTTACAACACTGGGAACAGTGTGTGGTTGCAAATGCCAAATGTCAGAGGTAATGTTAATTAATTCATATAATAGATTAATCAAACTGTCCAAACAAATATTATTTAATTTTCTGTCTAATCTGGAAATAAAATTGTCATCAGTCTACAGCTGGTGTTCCATATCCACGGGTTCTGCATTCTATATGCAGTTTGTTGAATACGTGGATGCAGAACCCGAGATACGGAGGGAGAACTGTACTATGTAATTTTACATAAGCAACTTAAGCATCAGAGGATTTTGGTATCTGCCGTGGGCCTGAAACCAATCCCAATCTATTTTACATTTGATCGTGTATATATGTCCATGCCACTCTCTCACTTCGTCCCAGCTTACCCTTCCCCATCCCTGTGTCCTCAAGTCCATTCTCTACGTCTGTGTCTTTATTCCTGTCCTGCCCCTAGGTTCGTGAGAACCTTTTTTTTTTTTTAGATTCCAGATATATGTGTTAGCATACAGTATTTCTTTTCCGTTTTCTGACTTACTTCACTCTGTATGACAGACTCTAGGTTCATCCACCTTGCTACAAATAACTCAATTTCATTTCCTTTTACGGATGAGTAATATTCCCTGGTATATATATGCCAGGCTTCCTGCTTTGGTATGGGGATGAGGAGCTGACTAAGAAGGGGAAGGATTAGGGAGTTTTGGGGGGTGATGGAATATTCTGTACCTTGTTTGTCATGGTTACACAACTGCATACAATTATCTAAATTCAAAAAACTTGTACATTTAAAAGAGTGAATTGTGGTGTATGAAAAAAATTAAGTGGAAAAAAATACTATATAAGCACCTCTGGAGATATTGATAACAGTACCCTCAACCCACATTCACTCCATAACTTCTACCCTTATCTGATCCAAAGCAACCACAACCTAAAACTTAATGCATCAGATGAATGGCGTGCTTCAGATAACAGATGCTAGTTAAAGAATGATGGAGGAGTAGAATGAAAGGAGCTGAGTATCAGATATACAAAATATAGTTCTACATATTAAAATTGGCCATAAGAAATTTAGAGGGAAGGATGGAGCTGAAGTTCTTAAATGACATTGTTGTCTGAGCTTACATATATATCTTTTAAGGTATCTCAATCCTTACCTTTTCCTCTTATCATTTCTCCCTTTTATTCAGATTGCATGCTGAGTTTTATATGCATCACTGCTTAGATTCAGCATCTGTTTACTTGATTCTTGAACACCTATTACATTTTAATTTAAAGATTCAAATTTCCACCCTGTAATCTGACATTCTGGGATTTCTAGATTCCAAGCTTATGTTGATAGGGTGTAGGGGCTCCATTACAGGCACAAGTCACTTCTGCCTTTATTTGGCTGTTTTTAACCTGTTGCTTAGGTGGGTTATGGCCTCAGCTGAATACTTCATTCATTCATTTTATCCAGCTCAGCAAAGCTCCTTTATGGATTTTCTTCTAAATGTGAACATGTATATATTTGACCAGTCTTCATTAGTCATTTTGTCATTAATCCAAATAAGTTTCCTTAGCTTTGGGTGGTAATTTTCAGGCTGGTAACTGTCTTAAGACAAAGATACTTTCAGCTGTGATCTGTGAGAGTGATTGGCAGAAACTGAAGTCCTGCCTATCTCTGCTTCTTAATCACAGCAGAAAGGCCATTTGGGAATTTCATTACCATCTACAGCAATCTTATTTGAGCAAAAACTGCTGCTTAACATGTCTTGGACTGCAAAGAGTCAGAAGAAAAGAATTGATAGCAAGATACATGGTTAAGATCAATAAAACAACATAAAACATTTTATCTTAATAAATTAAAAATCTTATGACTATAAATTAGATAATGTTTTTACTTGCTTTTGTATATAAGAAAAAGCAACTTTTTTTAAAGCCGAGGAGATAACATAATATTAGAATTTGTCTTTATCTTTAAGTTATATGTAAATGAAAAGCTAACAGAAAATGGCTTAAATAATGGAGGTAGTTAACCCAAGTGACTTGCAAATTTAGAAGTGTGGTAACAATCAACATCTGTTTGATCCAGTACCTTCAACTGGTGATATCCAAGGACCAAAGTTTGTTGTTTTGCTCTGCTCTACCTTGTTCAAGTGTCACCTTGCTCTCTTGTTTCTGCTGATGGCTAACGTCCACTCCAGAAACAACATGCTTCTCTGCTTAGGTTCAGAAAGATTGCAAGAATCTCGTCATCAAATATCAAATGAAAATCCAAGGTTTCAACCACAACCAAAAATCCTAGGTGCCTACTTCTGAGACAGTCATTGTGGCTATTGACTGACATGAACCAGGGTTATAAACCCCTAACGGAAACTAGCACTAGCAATAGCAAGGGAGATGGGACTTTATTGACTGGAAAGGCCCATAGTGTTCCAATCCTTGTAGCTAACAGTAGGTTTAGTCCCATCAATCATTATGTTTGCTATACTAAAATGATGAAGGGTAGCTGAGTAGACAGATTGTTTACCACATCCAAAAGGACTTTCAGTAGGTTGTAGACAAAACTTTTTATTGGTTTAATAAATTAATTAAATTAATGATCATTGTAGTTTTGCCAGTTAGTAACAATATGGGCAAAACCCTTCATTACTCAACTTTTATGTTCTCGTTTTAGAAATGAACTTAGTAACTTCCTTACAGAGTTGTTATGAAAATTGAAAAAGATAATACATGTAAAAGTCCTTCACCAATCGAAATATGCAATTTTTGAAATAATTTTTTAAAAGTATCCAGACACTATTTTGTAAAATCATTTGCAATATAGCACAGCTTCAAATTTTGTTAAAATTGAAACATTCCCAAATACAAAAAGCTTATTTTTTAATGACAGAACTTTCAAACTGAAGCACTTTAAAGCCAGTACAATAAAATAGAAAAAAATATCCAAATTAGTTTGGAGAAGAAATTTTCTCCTTAAGTACAGAGTGAAATAAAAATTCAAGAAATTTGTATCTTTGTGGCAAGAACTGCACTTTTATTTTTGTTAGAAATAAATAATTGTGAAGGATGATCAAATAGAGAATTGCTTTAGAAAAACATATTAATAGAAACTTGTGTGAAATGAGTATACTTATTTCTTTAAGCATCTCATTGCATATTTCCTTGCTTTCTTTTGGGGGGGGGGCAATTTTTCTTTAGTTTCTAAATTCCAGATCTAAACTAAAAATTGGAAAATGCAAAGAAACCAAAACCAAAACAGACAAAGCCCAACTCCTAAAATGAAAAATTTATCTCAGAGGATAGGCAAATCATCATCATAATTGTCCTTTATTTTAACCAGTTTAAATAATCCTTAACTGAAGAGTCATATCAGCAAAAATACATGAGATTTATCTCTACATACACTGCATATGAGTGTGTGTATACATCTACATACACGTATGTAGAGTCAAATAATCAGTCTAACCCTTAACAAGTAAATAGTCCTTTAATCTTATGTTTTAAGAATTATACATTTTAATTCATCTTCCCTCATAGAATTAATTTCAAAAATAGGAATAAATTTTTACTGGATATGAATCATGATATTTTAGAATAAAGGCAATTTATTAGCTTGCTTTTTCAGGGAGATTTTCATAGACAAATACAAACAATCAAATATATTAAATATAAATAATTAAAAATATGCTCACTTCAGTTTCTCATAATTTGATTTCTATCTCTAATTTCACAGCAACACTGATTACCAATAACTTTAAGAATAAACTTGATGAGAACAGGCAGTTCTTGGAACAATTAGAGAGCTTGATTAAACAGAATGGTGGAAGGTTTTATTCCTTTGGCCTATGATGATATCTAAGATACTTGAAGACACTGAGCATAACAAGAAAAACATGCTTTAAGAGGCCAGGAAACAGCAGTGCATGGCAAATGTACAGAAGCTCATAGTATGGGAAGTCAGTACTTTTGCCTTTTAAAAATTAAAAGTGATTTAAATATCAAATATAAAATAAAGGAAACATGACTGTATTACTGAGAATCCATCTATTAGGCATAATGATTAAATCATTAAGAAAAGGACTGAATTCCCCGCTAACTCACACTAGCCATGTCAATTTGGGCAACTTACTGCTTAACCTGTTTGCATTTCTGTTTTCTCACCTGTAAATGAAAAATAATAAGACCTACCTCATAGGTTGTCATGAAAATTACATGATATAACATGTATGAATAATCTCCCAGTTTGGGCCTTGGAATATCATAGGTGCTTACATAAATAGTAAAGTTTTATTATGTTAGATTTAAAAACTATAAGTAACAGAGTAACATTTTGCTAAAAGTCAAAATTTTGTTTTAAAGAAAAAGACAAAAGAAAAAGACCTTGGGATAGATACATCACAGAGTACTGTTCTTTAGTGTGCGGAAAACCAATTTTATATTTTTTGAACTTTTTAATGCATCAGGGCTCTATGTGGTTATGGGATATTTGAAAAGAGTTAAGAAAACAAACCTCTTTCCTCAGGGAGTTCACAGGCTAATCTATACACCAGAATTTTTGACTGGACTATTTGGTATAAAACACTTTCACATCACTTACCCAGCCAGTTAATGGATATTTGCGATTGAACGACTCCTGTACTGAAGATTGTTTGTTTTACTGACAGAGTAATCAATATAGGAGATCCAGTGTGTTCTTTTACACAGCTATAAAAGCTTTATTCATCTTATTCTTAATGAGGGTTATTTGTGGTATCTTTGACTGCATTGTTCTATTCAAAGGGGGAAAGAATGCTAACACACAGAAGATGGTTTGTAACTGGTGAATCTTGGCACAATCCAAGTCTCATTTATATTATAATAAATCCTTAGAGCTAATTTTGCTCTGAAGATTTCTCATGTGGAGATGTAGCTCTTAATTATGTTGTTATGAGGCATCTTATGCTGGTGCTAACACACATTTGAAATTGTTGTATGTTGTTCACCGAAGTTACAATGCTCCTTCCAAATCTATATGATGTTAGATTTTCAGAAGCAAAATATTATGAATTTAAAAATGAGTCCAGGGCTTCCCTGGTGGCTCAGTGGTTGAGAGTCCGCCTGCCGATGCAGGGGACACGGGTTCGTGCCCCGGTCCGGGAAGATCCTATATGCCACGGAGCGGCTGGGCCTGTGAGCCATGGCCGCTGAGCCTGCGCGTCCGGAGCCTGTGCTCCGCAATGGAAGAGGCCACAGCAGTGAGAGGCCTGCGTACCGCAAAAAAAAAAAAAAAAAAAAAAAGTCCATATTTTAAAATGAAATGAAACAACTCTTGAAAAACTAGATAATAATTGTAGTGCCATATAGTACCAGAATGTATAAGGGTTGACATTTTTTCTACATTTTAACATGAGGTATATTTATAAAATTTGTGATTATTGAATCATTTACTTCCCCCAAATATCAGTCTTCATTCTGTGCCTCAGTTACTCATCTGTAAAATGGGGAAAATACTTACCTGTTTTCCTCATCAAAATTTTATAAAAATCAGATGAGTCTTTGCATTGACCTAATGTCAGACTAAGGTTTTCTAGTCCTCTTTTGAACCCTAATAGATCTACAAAAGATTATCCTGAGGATTAGGTGGAGAGTGGCCCAGTAAGCCAGGTTTTTTTTTTTCCCTTTTTGTTTATGATGTCTCCTCCCAATGTAATCAAGAGTTTCACCAATAATTTCTTCCAAAAGTTTAAAAAGCTTTTTAAATTGTATTTGGCTCATATAAATCTTGGAGTGTATCTATGCATGATTTGAGTTAGAGATCTAATTTTACTTTTCTTCCATATCGATAAGTAATTTTAATAGTGCTGTTCACTAGAATGCATACTTTCCTGCCTATTTGTAATACGGCTTTCATATATAAGTTTCCTTACACTGATAGGTCTTTTACTGGACTCCTTCTTCAGTTTTATCACTTAATTTGTCTATTCTTGTGCCTAACCATGCCATTTAAACTATTCTAGCTTTATTATAATCCCTAATACCATTAGATAAGTCCTTTTGTTATCTTCTTTAAAATTAACTTGTTTATTCTTGGGCTTCTACACTCCTATGAATGCTATGAGCAACTGGGTAGGAATTCTAATTGGAATTGCATTAAATTCTGAATTAATTTGGGGAAAATTGGCTATTAGCCACGTGAATCAGCACACATCTGAACATTATATATCTGTTTTTCATATTTTCTTTTATGTCCTTTATTCCTATTTTGTACTTTCCCCCAGTAAAGTCCTTTTAAAATTTTTATTGACAAGGATACATTTGTTTCTTGGACAATAAGTAACAACACATAGTTCAACATTTTATTCTGGATTTTGCCAGAAATTATATTTTTCACTTTTCACATTATAATTTTCAGCAACAATAACATATTTGTTTTGAGATTTTGCCTAATATTAATATGTGTAAGAAATTGTTGAGATTAAATCATGACATTTAGCTTCTTTTATGAAGTATTTTAAATAGGTAATATCTACAGATTGTAAAATAATGGTAAAAATTATGAAACACAGGTAATAAAATGATTCCCTTCTCTGTTGCTTTACAATGTAGATTTATTATTATTCAAGTCTGGTGAGGCCAACAGATCAGGAGAATACTGACATTAAAGTGATTGTTACTCACATGTCTCAGAGGGGATGCCATGCCACTGCACACATGGCCATGTGGGGAGGCACCAGGGGTGGCCAGGAGGCAAAGGGAGTGAGAGTTAAAGATGGGCAAGAGCCTTTAATGTGGTTTCAGTAGGAAGAAATAGGAGAGGTAGGATAAATAGATTTAGGATTGGCTAGTTTGAATAATGTCTGGGGTCTCTGGGACAAAGGGGTTATCCCTAGTTGCCTGGTACCTTGCCCTGAGGTTATTAGAACAGGAGAATAGTGGCTCAGAGTCTAAGAGTCTGCTAGACTCTGTGCTTCTTTGATTTATTTTACAAGTTAGTTTTGCAGAATATCATTAGATTGATACATTATGATTTATTTGATCATTCTTTTAAAGAAGGACACTTAGTCTGCTTTAATCTTGTATTATCACAAATAACAATATAAGAAATAAGTTTATTCATTTGTCATTAACAATGTATGACTATTTATTGGAAAGGATAACAAGTGCTAAATTAAAGGGGCATGCATTTAGAATTATGATATATAGACACATTTTCCCCATAGAGATCATACCAATTTGCACACTCACCAACATTTGAAAAAGCCTGTTTCCCTCACTCTCAGTGTCACACTAGCAAAGTACTTATCAAAGTTTTTATCTTGAGATAAACCATATTTCCTATATCTGTGTACCTATATAAGCATATATATAACACATATATATAATTATTAATATAGTTATATATTTAATAACATTGTATTTAGGGTTTTTATAGTTTTGATAAATATATTTGCCTACTATATTCCCTTTCTCATATTCTCCCTTTATGGTTTTGATTTCAATGCCCTACTGGTTTCATAAAATACTTTTAGGAATCTTCCCTCTTTTTAAATTTTTTGAATATATAATAGGGATTATCTCTTTCTTGAATATATATTAGAAACTGCCTTAAAATTTTTGTGGCTTGTTTCTTAAGTTACAACATGTGGCTTATATGAATCCATGTGAGTCAGGATTTATGACTCTCACCCATGACTTTTATCTGTTTTCTGTTTTGGAATTTTGCACGTGGTTTAAGTTCAAGACATTTTAATAATGCTGTAAGTCAAAGTTTGGAATTCCATGAGTTGTCCATTTATTTTATTCACAAATTAAAAAAAAATGGTGCCCAAATTAGAGAAATGCCTTGCCCAAGAATAAATAGATTATAATTTTCTTAATAAGGAAACTCACAATCCCTCAGTTGTTCACACACACACACACACACACACACATATACACACAAACAATGTTACTAAAAATCTCTTAGTGGCACTGTTTAAACCACTAAGCATATTTTCTTTGGAGTCCTCTTTCATGTATTTTTCTTTTTGTTAATTTGTTGGTTTCTGGGAGATAGATTATGCAACTGGAATAGTTTGGTTCTATCAGAAATATTTTACAAGATACCACAGAATGCAACATGTCACAAGTAAGCATATTCTTATTAACACATTAAAATTAAGTTTATGACCCTACCCTAGCTAGCTTTGCTCTCTGACCTTATCCCATTCCCCAGGGACTCAAGAGGAGGAACACCCTTCCCCATGGGATGTATTAGTCACCATCACCCCATTTTGTTCTCAATACTGAGTTCTTCATTTTGTTTTTAAGTGAGGAAATAAAGCCTCTGCTACAGATGACTGACAGCAGGAATGAGGGATGTTATCCTTTAACACTCCCCTTCCTAAGTAAGTGGGCCTTCACTTCATTACAGGCCCATTGACATTATAATAGCTTAACCCAACAAAACTGCCACAGAGCTTACAAAATATTTTGCAAAATATAAAATAAAGTTTTCCCAGTAACAAAGTTTCACAAATAAACAAAACAACTTTTTAAGAATAATAATAAATTACGTGCATTTGTACTCTTGATATCCGTTAGAAATAGTACAGTTCTAAAAGGATGTAAATTATTATTATTTTGATTTTTTTTTCTCTTTTTTACAAAGAAAGAAGTGAGACTCCTAGAGGTTTACAGGTTTACAGAGGTGCCATTTAGTGAAAGACTGCTTTTTTTTTTTTTTTTTAAGAGAAGGCAATCCAAGTTCAGCCAGGACAGTGACATCAGCACACTTAGGAAGCCCTGACCTGTAAATTACCTTTTATTTTTTATTAATTAATTAATTTATTTTTGGCTGCGTTGGGTCTTCGTTGCTGCACACGGGCTTTCTCTAGTTACCACAAGCAGGGCTACTCTTTGCTGCGGTGCGTGGGCTTCTCATTGCAGTGGCTTCTCTTGTTGAGGAGCATGAGCTCTAGGCACGCAGGCTTCAGTAATTATGGCATGCGGGCTTCAGTAGTTGTGGCTTGCGGGCTCTAGAGTGCAGGCTCAGTAGTTGTGGCACATGGGCTTAGTTGCTCTGCGGCATGTGGGATCTTCCCAGACCAGGGCTCAAACCTGTGTCCCTTGCATTGGCAGGCGGATTTTTAACCACTGAGCCACCAGGGAAGTCCAAGACTGCATTTTTTTGACCCTCTAGCTGGGCATTCCTCTGAGTTCATCACACTTGCATTGTTATTATTGTTTTTTGTTTTTTTTTTCCAAATGTAAGAAAGCAGAGTGCTTAGCTACATTTATAATCAAACATCAGCTGAGAAAAATCTTCCCCTTTCTGACAGTTCTATCATGAATATTACCTCTGTACAACAAGAGAAGCTGAAAGAATAATGAGGATACATCAGATATGATTAAGCTGTATATTTGAATACCTTCACTTCTCAAGTCTCATTCTAGAGTATGACACTATATTTGTGGAAAATTAATAGGTACAAATTCATATTTAATGTGACATGTCACAGTTTATTTATTTTTTGATGCTGAAATTATTTTCCTTAGTGAGAATTTAGTAAGATATAAAAAGCAAAAGCTGTCCTTCCTTTGGAATTTCAATGGATTAATGTGTGGCTAAACAGTGAGTTAATTATGTAAGGATGCCAGAGATCATATTAATCAATGCATTTGTAGCACAGGAATTAAAAAAAAAAAGAGTTACACCAGTGACAGTCAAATCCACTGACTTGGTTTAATTTTTAGAGCTGAGATTCAGAACAGTTTGGCAGCCAAATACTGCCTTTATAAGGACATTTTTCTGCCTACCATTGTTTTAAGATGTCAAATTTCAAGGGCTGTTTGCAGGCTCCATTTAGGGGACAAGTACTTAATGCCCAAATTGGTTAATTGCACCCATTAATAATCTGCAAATATAATTAAATTATATTATACAAACGAGAAAGCTGAAAATGTGTCCTCATCACTTTCTCCTAGGACTTCCTACACTGGAAATGACATTATTGTTATTTTAATAAGTAGAAATTAAATAATCTTTTCTTCTTCCCCATTTCCAGCAGCATAAGTTTTCTTCTTTTGCAAAATTCATGACAAAGAGGAACTGCTTGGCTCCAGTACCAAGGGATACCACTCCAGTGACTTTTAACAAAGAAGGACTGGCTAGACTAGAATGAGTGAAAACATCTTAGGCTATTCAGACCCAATGAGCCATGAACCCAAATGGGGTGCCACTTTGCTATTAGATGACAAAATCTCTCTCCCTTCTTTTTAGTTTTTTTCAAAAGTTGTTCTTTTCTATTTGATGAATACATGTTTGCAAATTATTTAATAGTTTAAATAAGTTAAAGCAAGTATTAACAATGATGCATAATTTCTTGCCTAATTGAACTATATATGTATCATAAAATTGTGAGTTTTTTTCAGACAGAAAGATATCTTCAAAATCATCCAGCCAAAATCCCATGCTTTACAGAAACAGAAACTGAGGCTTAGCAATAAAAAGTGACTTCCGAAGTTCAAATAGCTGGAACCTACAATCCTGCTAATTATGTACTGCTTTCTATTCCCTGACCATATATGTGGTTTAATTCCCTCTGTAGCTCTGCTACCCAGTTGCATATACATACCTAGAGTCCACTCTACCTCTTCCCCCAACATTATAATGTAGGCCATTTTAAATGTCCTTTTTAATAAAAGCTTTTCTTACCCCACTTCTAATCCTAGTAGGATGTGATTTCTCTTTCCTTTATTACCCATAACTCTTTGTTATTTAACTTTCAGGATCTAAGATCCACTCACTTTTAGTATTGTTATTTGTTTACTTACCTTAATTCTTTTTTTCACCCTCCTTAGGCTATAAATTCTTTGAAGGCTATTACTTTATTTACCTTTGATGTTCTCGATTACATCTAATATAACACCCGACATTTAAAACAATAAATAAATACATCTGGGGTTTGGGGTTTTTTATTGTTGTTGTTATTGTTTGTTTGGTTGTTTGGTTTTTGCTGCTATATTTTAAGTCAGGACCCTGACTTCTGACTCTCGAAGCAATGTAGCTTTTTTCCCTACTATTCCGACCATATAGTAGGAAACACCACCGGACAAGTCAAACAGGGTTTATGACTATTGCAGTAGAGGAGAGAGACTAACTCAATTCCTCCCTTGAAACAAAAGGCAGGATAGTTTTTAAGCACTAGGAAGACCTAGTGGAAAAGTAAGGTATTAGTGAGGATTTTGGTGAATGTGTTTAGGTTATCTATTTGCTAAGTAGCTCTTATCTAACTTGGGTTTCCACACTTCTACAGAAACTGGGAGAGAGGAGTGCTTCTTTTTTTTTTTGGTATTTATATTTCAAAGGCTGGCTCCCAGCTCCTTGAGAAAGACTTTGCTGTGTTTTAAAACTGTCAAGAGTCTGGGAGAAGTTTTACACTGCCAAGGAGAAGAGAAAGAATTTAGAGTTGTAAGTTTTCTAAAGTAAATGTTCTAAAATAAAGGAAGGTCTGTGGCCTCCAGTCAGGGAGAAACGTGTCTAAAGGTTAGTTAAGCTGAAGAGAAGTTAAGGCCAGTGGTCACCCTCAAGTGTGTTATATTAACTGTGATACTGTAATCATTTTTGATGCAAGTAATAGAAAAATCATGTCAAAATGGCTTAGTTAATAAAGCCATTTTATCCCTTCATGTAAGCAGAAGTTCCAAGGCAGTGTGGGTCCAGGATTGGTTAACAGAGTAGCCTAAGGATGTCAGTAAAGGCTGTTTATTTCTAATATCCTACTCTGGTATGACCCCCATGCTGGCTAACTCCTTCTCATGGTCACAAAATTAGAACTGAATTTTCAGGCACTTCTTACAATGGCAAAAATATATTCCAGATAAAAAAAAGTCTCTTAATCAGCTTCTAGGAAAGATCCTCTTAGGTCTCATTGTCTAGAATTTGATCACATTTTCCTTCCTAATCTGAACCTAGAAGGATGAATCATAATCTCTTGATTGTTTTAGCATTATAAAGATTTACTCCTGAATTCCTTGAGGAAGAGTGGATTAAGGAAAATTTTTGTTTTTTATAAGAAAGAACATAGAAATGATTATTGGGTAAACAACCAACAATGTTAAGAGAAGACACTAAAGAAAGCTATTAAGAGCTAAGACTCCTTTATTGTGAAAATCGGGGAGGAGGTATTAATCAAAGGGTACATAGTTTCACTTATGCATGATGAATTGGTCCTAGAGATCTACTATACAACATAGTGCATATAATTAATAATACTGTATTATATACTTAAAAATTTTTTAAAAGGATAAATCTTATGCTAAATATTCTTATAAAAAAAAGAAGGGAAGAAACTTCTAGAGGTGATAAGTTTTGGGCATTTAACTCATCAAAATGTATATATTAAATATGTACAGCTTTTTTGTATGTCAATCATAGCTCATATATATTTTAAATATTTTTTCTATTGAGTTGTCTGCATCTTTTTAGTTGATATAGAAAATCATTATATATCCTCTGTCAAGCTCTTTGATGACTATATATACTACAAAGTATCTTCATGCAATCTATGGCTTGTTTTTTGTTTTTTTTTTGTTTTTTATTTTTTAATGACATTTAAAAAAATGAACTTAATGTTTACATAACCAATATTTTATGTTTTTCTCTATATTAGTTAATACTTTTCTAATATTGTTTAAGAAACTTTTGTCTACATCCAAATTTTGAAGATATTCTATACTGTATTCTAAAAGTTTTGTTTTGTTTGTTTTTTATTAATCTACCTTTGACGTTCAGGTTTAGATTTACAATTCCTCTACTACTGATTTTTGCCTATGGTATTGCACTAGTTTTCTGTGACTGATGTAACAGACTACCACAAATTTAATGCCTTAAGATATACAAATTTATTATCTTATAGTTCCATAGGTCAGAAATCTAGCTCTGGTCTCACTGGACTACAAACAGTGTACCAGCAGAGCTGCATTCCTTTCTGGAGACTGCAGGGGAGAGTCTGTTTTCTTTTCCTTTCCAGCTTCTAAAGTCTAATCTCATTTATTTGCTCATGACCCCCTTCCATCTTCAAAGACAGCAAAGGCAAGTTGAGTCCTCCACATATTACATCACTTTGACCTCTTGTCTCTCTCCTTCCACTTTTAAAGATCTTTGTGATTACAGTAGCTCCATTCAGATACTATAGGGTAATTTTTAATCAGCTGACTAGCCACCTTAACTTCATCCACAACCTTAATTCCCTTTGGCTAAGTCAGGCAACATATTCACATTTTCCAGGGTTAGGACATGCACATCTTTGCCTGACCATTTTCTGCCTCTCATAGGTACAAATTAGAGTTCCATGTTTTTCCCATGTTAGTATTGAATTGACCCAATATCACTTTATTAAAGATGCACTGCATGGCTATATGGAAAATTAGGTGTTTGGTTCTTCTCCTTAACCTTCTTTTCTGTTCCACCTGTCTATTCTTGTGTTGACATCATGTCATCTTAATTATTTCTGTTTTTTAAAATAACTCTTTGTATCTGGTAGCTCTGCAGCTAAGTTATTTTACTTCAAGATTGTCTTGGCTTATCTTGGTCTTTTGAATGATTAAAAATATTTTAGATTGACATTGTCAATTTCCAAAAATTTCTAGGATTTTTACATGTATTGAATTAAATTTTGGGGAAAACTGACATCTTTGTAATATTGATGTATTTAGATCTTCCTTACATTTCTTCAATAAAATTTTGTATTTTTCAGTGCAGTCTTCTAAGTTAGTCTTCTAAGTGAGATTTATTCATTGCTGTTTGATGCTTTAGGATGTTATTTTTAAATTGTATCTTTGTTTTTCAAATTTCATTTTCTGTTTGTTGCTGATATATGAATTGCAGTAAATGTATCTATATTGACCTTTTATTCAGTGATCTGAATATATATATTCATATATTATTTTGAATAACTTCTCTATGACAGCCAAACACCCTACTCTGATCTTAAGAAGTTTTTAGCTTAACTTTGTAGGCGTTTTAGACCAGGAAGCATGAGAATTAAGCAAGTGTTATAACTGGACACCTGAGAGGATAATCGATTCTCTAATATTTTCACCAAAAGCTCTGCTAACTAGTCTGTATCTCACCAGCTCCCTCTACCCAAGTAAAGCTTGTATTCTCAGCCTCCTGTCCAAGACCAGAATCAACAAATACTCCCAGGGGAAAATTGGCCAGCAGAAGGTCAGCTGACCTCTCTGTTGTATGTCCCTCTCTGGAATCTGAGCCCTTAGTATTTTAACTTACTATTTTAGCAGCTCTCTGATGCTTTGAAACAGAAGAGCCTTGTATTTTATCTGACTTCTCTTTTTTTTTTTTTTTTCTGGGCTGATCTCCGTCTGATCTGAGAGGGATATTGCATGTTGGATTTTATCAAATTATTATGTAAATGTATTAAAAAGATTACATAATTTTTCTTCCTTAGAGTTTCTAGTATTAAAATATATTTTATTACCTTTATAAACCCATTTTGATTATTTTTAATAGCATTTATCTTTATTATTTTATTCTTTTATATTTAATGGTTAATTCTTTTACTTACTGTTTTGTTTTGTTTTTATTTTGTTTTGTTTTGTTTTGTTTTGCGGTACGCGGGCCTCTCGTTGTTGTGGCCTCTCCCGTTGCGGAGCGCAGGCTCCGGACGCGCAGGCTCAGCGGCCATGGCTCACGGGCCCAGCCGCTCCGCGGCATGTGGGATCTTCCCGGACCGGGGCACAAACCCATGTTCCCTGAATCGGCAGGCGGACCCTCAACCACTGCGCCACCAGGGAAGCCCTCTTTTACTTACTTTTTAACTCAAAAGTTTAGTTTGCCAGTTTTTAGCCTTTCTTTGTTTAAAACGTAAATATTCATACTTATAAATTTAACTATAATCACCATTTTAGGCATACCTCAAAATATTAAAATAGAGAATTTTAACTATCTGCAGTGTTAAATATTTTTAGTACATATTTCAATATCTATTGTAAACAATTCTTTCTTTTTGACTCATAAGCTATTTAGAAGAGTGTTTATAATTTTAAAAACATATGAGTATTTTAGGTATAATATTAATCTTGAATTCAAATGTAATTAAATCATGGTTAAAAAATGACATAAATAATACAAACTTTGAAATTTATTGAAATTGGTTATGATCTAATATTTGTCCATTGTTGAAAATATCCCTTGTGTACTTGAAAGAATAAATAGTCTAAATTTGGAATTCAAATTTCTGTATATATCCAGATTAACTTTGCAAATAATTGCTATTTAAATCTTCTATATGCTACTCTTTGTTACTCCTGACTATTGATTGATTTCCCTCTCTCAGATATTTTCTTTTTAAAATTTGGTTTGTGAGTTTATGTTCTTTAACTGAGGGAATTTTGTAAATGTAAGATTTGTCTCTTCACACAGGCTTTGGACTGGCTTTTGCCAAAACTCAAAGGGGTGACCTGGCCTCAGATTTTCAGTTAAATTTGTTGTGTGATATTTCATTTTCTCTTTTTCTCTATAACAAATTACCTTCAATCTTAGAAGCTTTAAACAACAAATATTTATTATAATGTATCATCATAACATTTATAAATTTTGAGATACCTGGTCTTTGTTGTGGGTCAGGAATTCAAGAGTGGCTTAGCTATGGTTCTGGCTCAGGATCTCTCATGAGGTTACAGTCAATGCATTGGTCAAAGTTTAGTCATCTGAAGACTTTAGTGGGGCCGAAAGATCCACTGTCAAGGTTACTCAATTATATGGCTATTGGCAGAAGGCCTTAAATCCTTGCTTGTTATTCGATGTTTTACTTTGTTTCCACATGAACCTTTCCTTAAGACTGTTTTAAGTGTCCACACAACATGGCAGGAGATTCCCCCATAGTGAGTGACTCAAAAGAGAGAACAAGGAGGCAGCTGCAATGCCTTTTTATGACAGTTTCAAAAGTCACGCATTGTACTTCTGCCATATTCTGTTATGAATGAGTCATTAAGTCCAGCCCACATGCAAGAGAAGAAAATTAATTCCACCTTCTAAAGGAAGAAGTACCAATAATTTGTGTATGTATTTTAAAACCACTGCAGCAGTTTTTATAGAATTTGCATGAAATGTAAATTCAACACTGATGACTAATTAGGGCAAGTGTTGTTTAATCTGTCTTCGGGAAAAGACTTTTTTCTTACTCAGCTTCACGGCTCAGACAATTTATCTTTTTCTCCCTCTTTAGAGTTGTATTTTGTTAGTTTACTCTTTTCATTGAGACTTCAAGGGTGAAGCTATATAAGGGGATGTTAGTTAAAAAGCCCAAGGCAGTGACTCCTTATCTCCTCATAACCCTTACAATGAAGCCATTTGGTCACTAAAATTGCCACATGGCTTTATGCCACCCAATGCACTCTTGCTCTGTGATACAGCCTCTGATTTCCCTTGCTTTCTTGAAAACACAACCATAAACTTAGAAATATGTTTACTATATATTATCCTGAATGCTTAGGGTTTTGGTTGCAAGAGGTGTTACAGGATAACCATTCTACTTCACTTCTAGAAATGGAAGTCTCTGAAAAGAGATTTATAGTGCATTCAGTAAACCTCAGTTGAAGTACTAGGTACCACAAATCCACAATAAACTTCTGGCTACCCTTTTGTTGTAATTTTCACTGACCAATTCTATCTGTACATCTTTTCAAAATTATCTTTTTCTCCTTCTATTAATGCTTCTACCTTTGATGATGCATCTAACTCTTTGGTAGCTTCACACTTTCTGAAGGTGGCTGAGAATCAAGCCCTTGTTATCCCACTTTGTATTCCCAAAGCATTTCACGTTATTGTTTCTACCAAATCGTATTCCCTCCTAAGAGAAATTCTGGCTAAAGCTATTAACGTAATATTTATCTTTATATAAGTTTGACTTCTGGCTATCTATCAATCTATCTTTCTGGTGATAAAATATTAACTATTTTTGTCACCATTTAGCAAAATAATTTTAACTTGTCAATATTTATTAGATTCTCAATATTCACAAAACACTAAGTTAGGCACTGGAGAAGAAAAAAGATGGAAAGAAATCTAGTTCTGTTTTCACAGAGCTAAAATCATAAGCATTAAAAGAAAACCACTATTAGTGACACAATGCACTGTAGTACATACGCAAATTGAGTGCTTTAGGGAATAAGAATGAGAAGGATCATTTTTATATATGTTGTAGTAGCAGAGAGAGAATTAAAAGAGAATGCTTTATAGAAACAGAATTTGAATTAAGCCTTGGATGATGTAAAGAAATTCTTTAGTTGAAACTGTGAGCTGGTGATGGGAAGAGGGTAGTGTGAGAAGGGGTGCAAAGGAAAAGACAATGAGAAAAACAGAGGGAGAGTCTCTGGAAGATAAATAAGAGCAAGGTCATGGAAACATGAGAGTTCAAGGAACATTCAGGCAACAGCATGTGTTTAAATGTCTGAAACGTAGGGTGTACAGTGGTGGAATTGGGGAATAACACAGAATGGTAGAGAAGGTTGAAATTTTATAGGGCTTTGAATAACATGGTGTGAATTTAACACTTTATCCCATAGGGAGTGGGGTATAAAAAGGTAGTAAGAGGTCTCAGAATTCACATGGTGGAGCCTTAAAATGATAAAATATTCAGGACCTTTGTTAAATTAATGCATATTAGGGATTGGCCTTCCCAGACTCATCACATTTTGACCAGTTAGATTTGCTTCAGAACAAATGTTCCTTCTTTTATTTATTTTTGTGACTTGTTGTCGACTATTGTTCTTGATACACCTGACTGCTTTTTGGGTGCACAGAGTGTTGATATTTAACTTCTTTGATTCTGTTTCCTAATGTGTCATTTAAAAAAAACAAAAAGCAAAAATAAAAAACAGAAGAGGAGGGATAGCAATTATACCTACCTGATATAGCTGTTGTAAATCTAAGATGACATAATGTGAAAGAACAACGTTGGCACTGCATAATTTTAAACCAGCCCTTATTACAAAGTAAACATTTGATGAGTGGTTTACTTAAACTCTCACAAATTTGGCCCAAAAATAAATCTTTTTTTTTTTTTTTTCTTCTTAACACCATGGGTCTCTGTGATTGCTACCACCCCTGCCATGCGTAAGATAGTTTATAAGAATGTGGCTCATTATAGAAGTTATTTTAGGCTGGATCCACATATTTCAGAGAAGAAATGGTTCTATCAAATAAAATTGACACTGAGTCATATAAATCAAGGTGATTTTAGTAAACACCTGTAGGAACTTCAGCCAAATACAATTTATGGGTTTGTATTGCAGTCATGTTTATCATTTTGTGAGCTTGTTTCCCTGGCCTTTGTTCATTAGATCAAGCAAGGGCTCTGACTTTAGCTTTGTCAGTAAGATTTTTCTCTTTAGAGGATATAAACTAAAAGACATTGAGAAAGAGAATTGTGAGTTGAGACACTCACAAATAAGTCTCTCTAGAAAGATGTACAAAAAAAAAAAAAAAAAAAGGTGTCCAAAGCTGTTTTGTTTCCCATCACCCTGAGTTCTAGTTGCTAAGTATTTACTTGCATTTCTTGAAATTCAATTCATAAAAATGTTATTTTCTATTAAATTAATTCTTGGAAAATCTGGAAGTTTGACTGCAAACCTGAGCACACTTAGATCTCTCTCAGCAAGGTTATGAACCACTTACTAGGTTTCGGGAGTTTTCCAAACTCAAGGTAAAGTATCAAATATGACACCTTAAACATATGTCACTCTGTGAGATAATGAATCCCTATAAGATGTAAAATTGAGTATGGAAAATTTCCTCTGAGCATCAGTTTCCCTTGTAACTCTATCCATCTTAGACTCAGCAAAGTCTAAATTGACTAAGCAAAGAAGAAAACATTCAGTTTATAAGAGGTAGTTTTATGACTCCATACTTTTCCCCAAGCCATGTCATACTCATCTTTTAAGCAACCATGAGTTGAATATAATACCTAAATTAAACTTTTGTTTGCTCTAGAAACCAAATAGAAAGGAGAAACAGGTTCTCATTAGGATCGTTCTCAAACAAGGAGAACTTGAACTCTGAACTTCATATCCACCTTGTTTCAGCTTCTTTGCCACTTGCTAATACTGAAACTTTCAGCAAGACATATAAATTCTCTGTGCCTTATAAATTCTTCACCTTATAATAAAAACAAGGGCAAAACACTTGGCCTGATTTTTTTCACTGTTGTATCTTCAGCACCTGGAATAGTTATCTGATGCATAAGACTTCAATAATATTGAATGAATAAACGAACTATATTAGGTCTGGTTTTAGGTTCAAATGAAACAATGTGTTTAAAGGTATCTTCTATCGGTAAAGTTTGTTCAAGTAAAAGAAAAAAAAAACCCTACGAATTGCAAATGCAAAGCAAAACAAAAAATGAGAACCATTATAATTGGATAACATATCAAAACTATAGCCTAGGGCTTCCCTGGTGGCGTAGTGGTTGAGAGTCCGCCTGCGGATGCAGGGGACACGGGTTCGTGCCCCGGTCTGGGAGGATCCCACATGCCGCGGAGCAGCTGGGCCCGTGAGCCGTGGCCGCTGAGCCTGCGCTCCACAAGGGGAGAGGCCACAACAGTGAGAGGCCCGCGTACCAGAAAAAAACAAAAACAAAAACAAAAAACCTATAGCCTAGATAGCAGTAAATCTGGTTATAGAAGTGTAGGGATCTTTAGAAACAGGACTTTTAAAACAAGTATGCTTCTTCTAAATTTGTTTTCCCTGAATGTTGTCTGTTCTAGCAGACAAAATTCTCCATGAAGTAAGATAGTCGGCTGCCTAATTCCAGGCTCATATCCTTAAAGCTGCATGATCAGAGAGGAAAAATTATTTTTCTCCCAGCTCCAATTTTTTTAAATTGCTGGGGAATTGTTCTAATTGGGCTGGGGAGGTGCATTCCTATTATCTTAGGGAGGGCAAACATTTTTTGCAGAAAACAAAACAATAGCCATTAAAAGTCACTTAAAACAATGCTTTACACATATTAAATGTTTAATACATGTTGGATAATATTACTATTGTTTACAGTTTGAAACTGGCAGTCAGAAAATGTCAATTTTAATCCCAGCTCTCATGTTAGAATGGTAACTTCTGGTAAATTGATGTGTCTCTCTGACCATCACATTCTTCAAGTATAGTATAGATGACAACACTAGTTCACTGGGCTTTTGCCTTGATAAAATAAGATAAAATTTTGTTCTGGTCTCTACCACAGTGCCTGGCCCATGGTAGATTGTCCATAAATGCCAGTTCACTCCTCTGTTCTCTCTGTAAGATTCTGGTTTTCATGCCAAGTCTGACATCTGTGAGCCCTCAGAAACTCACTAAACTCACTATCAAACTTGATGACTGATTCCTTCCAAATAAAATTATTGTTTGAAGGTGAAATGAAACAGCATAAATGATAATACTTTGAGAAGTTACATTTAATATTTGGACAAAAGGATGATTATAATAGATAAAAAATAATGTTTCACCATCTCACTTTTAAAAAGCTAACAATAACTCAGACACTGACTAGAAAAAATAAGCTAAAAAACACATTGTAATATATAACTTGATACTATCTAGTTATAACTGAGATAAACAACAGATTTCAATATTATTATATAAATTATTGATATTGCATAAGTGAATGGTTATCATGATTAAAGCTGTTTGGTGAGAAATAAAAATGACAAGAAATAAGTATACATTAGAGAAAGCCTAGAAATGCTACTTCTGCTGGCCTCAAGGAAATCTCTTCTGAAAATGAGGAGTGTTAGCAGACTTTCAAGTTCAACCAAGCTCTTCATCTATTTTGAAGTCTATTTACATGATAGGTTCTTAACATCTTTCTTTTTAAAATCTTACATATGCGTCTTTGAAAAACTTTAGTCTTTACACATTATGCTAAAAAATAATCTCCTGTAGCATGAAAAAAACCTAGCTGCCACAATGGGGAGTCTCTAGAGGTGAATTAATTAAACAGTAGCGGGGGTAGATGACAAAATAAGATTATTTTTTCAGAAGGACGTTTCCAGTTATACCCACAGGAACTAATACTTCCAAGGTCTATAAAATTCTTAAGGTAAAATGATCAAGACCGTATATCATGATGAAGTGTTATTAAATGGGACTGTCAGAGAAGATCTGGGATTTTAAGAATTTTCTGGAAGGTGAATGAGCTGTTGACGGACTCATTTGATGAGCAATGAGGCTTTGGAAAGGAAGTGGTATGTGATACTAGAATTTTATGGCCTAAATTGGTGAATCTAGGCCAAAAAATAAGCTGTCTACTCTGAATATTCTGAATGATTTGATTTGGGGAAGTATTCTGCCAGTCAGTCATCCATGCTCACTGATCCACTACCCCACCCCACATGCCACGTGCCTCCCTCTTTCCATGTTTTGTTAGTTGTGTTACTACCTAGAATCCATTCCATCTCTGCTTCTCTTTTTTTTTAAGTGACTTATCCTTCAAGACTTTATGCAGGTTTTCCACTTTCTATGAGTCATCAAAGGACAGAAAATGTCTACAAAAGTCACAGATTCATTCTTTGCATTTCTATTCCATTTATTTGACAAATTTTTAGTCCTTATGTGCTTCATGATACTTTTAATGTTTATTTTTTTAATTAAGGTTTTTATTTTGAGACGATTGTAGATTCACATTCGGTTAAAATAATACAGAGAGATCCTGTGACCATTTACCTAGTGTTTTCCAAAGGTAACATTCCGAAAAACTGTAGCATAATATCAAAACCAAAATATTGACATTGATACAGTCAAGCCTGAGAATTCTATCACCACAGAAATCCCTCATATTGTCCCTTGTTAGTCATGCCCACCTTCCTCCCACAGCAATCCCCTGCTTAGCCACCAGGAACCACTAATCTGTTCTCCATTTCTATAATTTGTTCATTTCAGGAATGTTACATAAGTGGAATCATACCATACGTAATCTTTTGGGATTTGATCTTTTTCACTCAGAATAATTTTTTGGATTCATCCAAGTTGTTGTTGTGTATGGATAATTTGTTTCCTTTTATTACTGAGTAATAATATTTCATGATGTAGGTCTACCATAGTTTGTTTAATCCTTCATCTATCTATTGAAGAACATCTGGATTGTTGCCAGTTTGGGGCTATTAGAATAAAGTTTCTTTAAACATTTGTGCATAGGTTTTCATGTAAGCACAAGTCTTTATTTATCTGGAATAAATGCCCAGATGTACAATTTCTGGGTCATATGTTAGTTGCAGGTTTAGTTTTTGTTTTCTTTTAACAACTGCCAAACCGTTTTCCAAAATGACAGTACCATTGTACATTCCTGCCAGCAATGTATAAGTGATTCAGTTTCTCTTCATCCTGCTAGCATTTGATTTTTGTCAATTAATAAAAAAAAATGTAACCATTCTGGTAGGTATGTAGTGATACCTAATTATGTTTTCATTTGACTTTCTCTAGTGGCTAGTGATATGGGACATTTTTTCATGTGTTTATTTACTGTTTATCTTTGTGGGTGAAATGTCTCTTCCTGTTATTTTGTCCATTTTCTGATTGGATTTCTTTTACTTTTGAGTTTTGAGAGTTCTTTCAATATTCTAGATACTTGTCCTTTGTGGTATGCATGGTTTGCAAATATTTTCCTGCAGTCTGTAGCTTGTCTTTTCATGATCTTTGCAGGGAGTTTTACAGAGAAATAGTTATTTTTAAGATTTTGAGTAAAGTTCTACTTATCAATTTCTTTCTTTTATAAGTATCATACTATTGATGTCAAGGCTGAGAACTCTTTGCCTATCCCTAAATCCTGAAGATTTTATCCGATTTTTTCCCCAAAGTTTTATATATTATGGTTTATATATAAGTGGGGGGCATTCTATACCTCCTAGTGGGAATAAATCTCCTGGCTTCCTATTTTATCTTCTCTGACACCACACTGGCAGATGTTTTGGACACCTCCTCTAAGCTGGTTAGAACGAAAGTCTAGGCTGTCTACTCAGTCTTGCCTAGCAGGGGCTGGAGGGGAGCCACCATTTCTTCTGTGGTATTTGACTAGACTAGAATAGTTATTGTCCAAACATTTTCTCTCTTGCTAGGCTGCCTCTTTCCTGGTCTTGGCTAGAAAGAACATACTTTTGTTGGGCTTTTTGTGTGTGTGACTCTTGGCATTTCTGTGTTGCCAGCTTCTTCAGCTCCAAGTTAGGATATCTGAGGCAAAAAGAATACTCAGTGCACTCTCCAATCTTTCGTTCCTTGGCTCACAACATCCCAGCCTGTCTTCTCTCCACTTTTTGTAGTCTTCTTGTATTGTTTTACATATAATGTACTTGGTGGGAGGAAAAGAAAAATGTATATCTTTTCTGTTTTTCCAGGATCTTCCAATGGTATTTTAAACTTTATGTGTGTGTGTGTGTGTGTGTGTGTGTATTGTGTGTGTGTGTGCTCTATCTCCCAGGTATTACTTAGGTCTTTGAGACCTGATGTATTGTTTTACGGCTTGGCAGTTGTAGCATAGCACCTGAGTTTATGGTTGTGATGGATGCTATTGGTTCGACCATTTAGCCTTGCTACTTGGCAACTGTCAGAAGGGTGGTCCTCTGTAGTCACATCTTTGCTACCAGACACTGTTCTTAAGGCCATGAATAGACATTTGACTCAATTTGGGCCATTTGAAGTCCTAAGAGATTTAAATAAAATGCAGAGGTATATGGGAGGAGGATGAGTGCAGAGATCTACATAGAGAGATTAAGAAAGATAACAAGATTGTTTCCATTTCTTCATGTAAAAAGAACTTTAGAACTGAGGGTAGCTGTATTCTTCCATGTGGGTGAAGAGGGTGGTCTCTAGAAAGAAAGAAAATGAAACCAATGCACAGGAAAACCAGGGCAAGAGAGACACAGAAAGCTCACTGCTTAGGTTGCATGATGTGATTAGATACTTATTCCAGATCCTTCCCACAGCAGGCAACTTTTCTACCTCATTTTTCATGTTCCTTGTTCCATCCTTTTCCCACTATAACTACATCTGGTTTCTTCTATTTGTGCTTAAATAATAATAAATAATTTGGGTTTCCCTGGTGGCGCAGTGGTTGAGAGTCCGCCTGCCAATGCAGGGAACACGGGTTCATGCCCCGGTCTGGGAAGATCCCACATGCCGCGGAGCGGCTAGGCCCGTGAGCCATGGACACTGAGCCTGCGCGTCCGGAGCCTGTGCTCCGCAATGGGAGAGGCCACAACAGTGAGAGGCCTGCGTACCGCAAAAAAAAAAAAAAAGAATAGGGATAATAATAAATAATTCAATATCTTATACACATTGGATGCACATTTTTAAACTCTGTAGACATGTATTCCATAGCTTCTCCTACTTTCACTTTGATATCTTTTCCTTTTATCCTGGCTCTTTCTTAGTTTATGTTGACAATAGAAGGGTAGCAGCATTACAGGTAGAGAACTAGTAGGAGAATATTTTAGTTTCTTTTTCCCACCTTTGTGAGTCTTCCACCCTGAAGACTCACAAAGTACATAATACTTATAAAATCCTGTCCATATCTGGAGTGACTAGCAGGTAACAGTACATTAAAATCCATCCATTACTTGGAAGCAGTGTCAGACTGATATTCATTCAGTTTTACAATACATATCAAATTGCCCACTTATTATGAGTGCAGTAACATTATAGACACTTCAGAGCTATGAAATATTTATATAGAAAAGCCGATTCGTAATTTTAAATAGATGCACCAAGTATGTTTTGAGCACCTTATGACATTTGGAATTTATCATTATTTACTTCATTTGGAGGAGGGATGTTAAAGATATTTATCAAAAGTTACGAGAAAGGGTTCCTCTTCCTGTAAATGTGGTGGTTCGTGAATTGGTGGGGGAATTGCTCTTCTTCTGACACAAGATTTGGTGGAATTATCAATAATAAGCTCATAAAAGTCATAGGTAAGATCTAGGATCTTTATTAATGTAAACCTAAGATGTTTTCTTAAATAGGAAAATACATTGCACAAAGGTACTTTTAAAACCTATTTAGAAAATTCTCTCTGTCTCTTTTTATTGTTTAAGAGAATCACATATCAGCAACATAACCTCATTGGATCTTCAATATATTAGTTACTGTGATATTGTTTCCTTCTGGAAATTATTTATATTTTAAGGTATCATATTATATTTTAGGTTTCGAAAAGGGCTAGGGAAATGTCATTATCTAGAAATGGAGATGAGGGTCACTTGCAATTTTAATTCTAATCATGATAACATGGCATGCATCTCCTTTACTTTAATCTAATTTAGTTCACAAGACAAAGGATACACAGGTACAACTAACCAAACAACAATAATTTATGGAGCAGGAAATATGTGCCCAGCATGGTAAAATTAATTCTCTGTATTCACTGCCTCCCCTAATTCTCACAAACACCAGTGAAGAAAGGAGTACTGTCCATTTCACATATGAAGAATCCAACTGTTTTAAAGCGGTTAAGCCACCTTGTCCACAGTCAGGGACAGGAAACAGCAGAGCCAAGTTCTGAACTCAGATCCCACTACAAAATTTGTTGTGTTAATCAGATTGCTATATTGTCTCTTTGTGAGTGCCTCAAAATTTTTTTCTTCCCCCATCCCTTAGACTGTTTCCATTCTCAACAAAGAGAGCTTTCCCAGGAGTTAATTGGTGGTTCAAATTTCTAGTGTTTCTCTTTTTTAATTAATTAATTAATTAATTAATTAATTTTTCCCTGCATTGGGTCTTTGTTGCTGCACGCGGGCTTTTTCTAGTTGCGGTGAGCGGGGTCTACTCTTTGTTGCGGTGAATGGGTTTCTCACTGTGGTGGCTTCTCTTGTTGCGGAGCACGGGCTCTAGGCACACAGGCTTCAGTAGTTGTGGCACATGGGCTCAGTAGTTGTGGCTCGCGGGCTCTAGAGCGCAGGCTCGGTAGTTGTGGCACACGGGCTTAGTTGCTCCGTGACATGTGGGATCTTCCCGGACCAGGGCTCGAACCTGTGTCCCCTGCATTGACAGTCAGATTCTTAACCACTGTGCCACCAGGGAAGTCCTAGTGTTTCTCTTTAATTCACAGTATCCTTCTGGAATTCTCTGTTTTCATTTTAGAAAAAAAAATTAAAGGATTTATGAATGATAAGAATATGATTAGTTTATCTCAGGCATTCATTAAGGATAAGGAACTGAATTTCCTCAAACGTTTAAGCCACCATGCAATTTAAAAAATCGACTCCTTCATCCAATCTATAATTTTCATTCATACACGCTAAGCTTTAAAAGACACATTCTTGGGGCTTCCCTGGTGGCGCAGTGGTTGAGAGTCCGCCTGCCGATGCAAGGGACACGGGTTCGTGCCCCGGTCCGGGAAGATCCCACATGCCACGGAGCGGCTGGGCCCGTGAGCCATGGCCGCTGAGCCTGCGCGTCCGGAGCCTGTGCTCCACAACGGGAGAGGCCACAACAGTGAGAGGCCCGCGTATTGCAAAATAAAATAAAATAAAATAAAAGACGCATTCTTTACGATCCTTGTATTTTGCATGCTTGGAATCTTAACGGTATAGATTTCACCACTTTGTTTTAGGGGAAAAATTTAATAAAGACAGCAAGAACACACTCAGTTCAGTTGAATACATACTAAATTTGCAAACAATATCCATGTAGCCCAGCAAACAGCAAGATGCAGGCCCTGTTCCCCCAAAGAAAAAATGTCCCAGTAGTCTATTGGGATGACAAACTATTATTTCAAGTGTTACAGATACAAAAACTGTTGTGTTTCAAATGTGAATAAGATCACATCTGACAGAAAGATTGAGAGAGAACAAGCAGGAAGTCTCCATAGAGGAGATATTTGAGATGGGACTTGAAGGATGAGTGTGATTTCAGCCATAGTGAGAAGGTTCATAAGAGAAAATAAGATGCTCTTGGAAGAGCGATAATCATGAGGAAAGGTATAGATATAGGAAAGGCCATGGAATAAGGCATCAGGTACAGTATATCTAGAGCAGATTACCAAGGTGACTAATATAAAATCAAGTCATGTTGAATGTCAGACTGAAGCTTTTGCATATCATTTTATGGGAAGTGTTGAGGAAATTTTGGGCATTAGTTCTTTTTGTTTTGTTTGGAGATGGGGTAGTCCAACCTTACAGGAGTGAATGGTCACTTGCATAGGATAGTTAACCCAAGCTGAGGTGATGAAACATTCTCTAGCCTGGCCATAAAGCATATTACTTGACATTGATTTATGGGGAATAGTAAATCAGGGGGAAGAGCCAATGCCAGTTGTCTAGGAAGCAGAAAATATGTGTCTACCTAAAGATTTAACAGAAATGGAAAATGAAAGATCTGTTCTGGAGATAGGATAAAGTTAGAGCCTTGGCTCTTGGCAAATGATTATACAGAAGGGACAGGGAAAACACATGCATTTATAAGCACTCTAACAAAACACTAAAAAGAAAACACGTGTGAAGCTCTCTCTATTCTTAGAATTGCTCCTAAAATTAGGATTTATTACAATGAAATACATGGAAGTAATGGAGGTGGAATCTAATAGGACTCCAGGAATTGTTATAATGCCAAACTTCATAAAGACAGGATAATTCATGATCCAAGGCTGTGCTGGAGGCCAGGAGTTTGTTGATATTTAATTTAGGACTCTGCATTATCATCACACAGGCACTTTGATACTACATGTCTTGGTTTAGCTTTTTTTTCAGTTCCCACTACAAAATAATGATTCTCTCTCCAAATCTACATTTTGAATTCTAAAGGAATGAAATATAATGGGTCTCTTTTGTACTCCTTCATGCCTGCTGTCACTTCTGTCTCACAGGCCACCAAACAGTGAGAACTGTCAGAATCATTTTTGACTAGGAATAGTAAAGTCTCAAAAACTAATGATTTAAACAAAGCAAAAGTTTATTTCCTTCATGTTAAAGAAGTTTGGTGGTAAAACCTCCTGGAAGATGTGTCAAGGAAGCAGTATCCTTCTTAATGTGGCTTCTATATCTGGGATAACTTCAAAGCTGTGATGCTTTGGCCATTATGTTTACATTCTATGCATCAAGAGGAAGAAGGAAAGGGGAACCTTCATAACTAGAAGGAATTTCGTGCATCTCTTGTTCATTCATCTAAGAAGGGAGAAAGATAATTGATATTGGGAGGCAAATAGTAGTCTCTTTAGTTTCATAATAGATTGGCTGATGGGTTAAATGCCCACCACTGGTTCAAGCTGTTGTAGTTGAGTCAAACCAGAGTAAAACCAGCTACAGACCTGCCTATGCTGCTGTCTCACTAAGGGACTTTCAGGTTTCCTTAGACAAAGACCGTGAGCAAAGAAAACCCCAGCATTATGATTGGCCTGCCCAGGACAAGGAAGTCAGGTAAGGAGCAGGTCTGGGGTATAGCAAGCTTACAGGGTACAACAGGGAAATTGATGAGATCAATTTTGTCCTCATTAAGTTTTTACTGATGGCGGGGCACAACTGTCCATTACTCTGTTTCTGCAGGCCAAATAAAATTATTGCAAACTAAGCTGTAATAACTATTATAACAGTAACTTGGAGTCTTTGCAATCATAGTCTAGTACACAAAGGGGACAGATGGCCTCTTATAATATGTGTAGGCACAGAATTGCTTTCCCTTTCATTCTAGCCATGGGCTTTTCCTGCACTTTCACCTCTGAAATCACATTTAAGAAGAACTCTACATTTACTTGCAAATGGTAAATGGTATTTTGTATGAAGGTTTCAGTCTTATTACTTCCCAATGCACACTTCTGCTTCACAAATAATATGACGGGGTCAGGACCATGGCTCATCTGTGCCCTCAAATGAGCTAAAACGGACAGTGAGTTTCCTGAGTCCAGAGGCAATTTCTTTTATTTTTTCCTTAGCAAGGGCTCTTGTCAGAGAGGCCAAATAGTCAAGACAGCCTGAAGTGAGGAGGTACCTGCCCCTCCCACATTAAAATTTGGAAACATTATCCCCAACCAGTGAGTCACATAGGAGGCTGCACCCAGAAACACACAGAAGCCATTGGAAGAAACTTCAAGATATCTTGGAAGATTTACCTTTGAGGATTTTTGTTTAGAGCCTATCTTTTAGGCTCCAAATTTTAAACTATTTTTATGTTTTACACACATACTTGCACATACAAACCACATACACACACACATCCTTATCCTAATTGTGAGTTAATCCAAATACCACCCTACCTCTTATGTTCAAAGCTCGACTTCCCCATCTTGTTGAATTTGACCTGGTGCCACATTTATTTCTTCTTGGTATTGTCATGTCTCTCACTGTAATCTTAGTATAACTTATTTTGCTCCTAGTCACTCTGTAGCAAGCATTTTTGACTATACATTGGAAATAGTGTCTAGTACAAGTTCACTTTTTGTTATGGTGGATATTGTTTTTAGTTTTTTACATTTTTATTTGTGTTTATTTTTTAGACTCTTCATCCTCTTAGCTTTTGTTTATGCACAGAGAAAATAAGTTTGGGTTCATCCAACCATGTTGTAATTCAGATTTGTTCCATATGATGTTCTGTGACTAGGAACTGCTGGGTCAGGTAGACAGATGAGTGTGTTACTACTTGCAACTATGTCAAATAGTTCTTATAGTGTATCTATTTACTGTGTTTTGCAGTGAAGATTTTATTACATTTAAAATAAAGAATCACCTGAAAGGTGGTATAAATTTTCAAAAGCACTTATGGAAAAAATGCTGTAGAGTGAGGAAAGTCTGTAGTTTGTGTGGCTACTCTTAATATAGCCCCATGAGCTGAAGAAGCAGTGGTCCCTGCCGCAACTGTCTCTCCCTCACCTCTCCCACACTCCCCAACAACAATAATAAATAGCACATAAGCTTTTATCTTAGACTCCATTTCCTGGAAACTTGGACAGTTATCTCCCTAGGGCAACATGAGTAAAGAAAAAGACATAACTTAAAAGGTGTCCTCTAACCTTTCCTTATCTGAGGTACCTGGCCATCTTCCACTTACCATTCATAAAAACTCAACTGTCCTCTTTGTCTCCAGAGACTTATTAGATTCATCAACTGTTTCCTTCTCTGTTGTGTGGCATGAGAATTGAATCTAAGGGAAAGATCCAGCTGCCAATGCTAATTTAGCCAGAAATAGAAGCCCCTAGTTAAATATTATCTCTGTTTCATTTTTAACCTTCCTTAAAGTTACCTCCTTTATTCCACCTGCTAAGAGCCAAATGGATCTGGCCTGGCCTGAATTGTCATTCGTTCTCAGTTAGCCATGACTAACAACAACAACAAAAACATGTCTTCTCTGTGTTTTAAAACTCTGAACAACCAGTATGAAGACTCATTGCAATCAACTATGAAGGAAAGGATTTAAAGATAGAGAAGCCCATCAACCCTTCTCAAGTCATAGGCAGACTTAGGAAGGATGTGTAGAGACATGAAAGAAAAAGTGAAATGTATTCATTCAACAATTTTTTGAAAGTGCATCCTATTTGCCAGGCTTTTGAGCATCTGTAATTCAATAGATGCATAACATCAGTACTACATGTGTATAAGAGTAGTGATGGCTACAAAAGCTCTGGACTAGCAATAAAAAGGCACTGCTTTTAAGTTAAATTCTGCCATTGACCTTGAACAAATCAACTGTCGACTCAGGGACCCACTTGTCTCATCCATAAAATAAGATGTTGAGCTGGATAAAACCCGAGTCTTCTCATCTAAAATACAGTGATACTAGTTCCTTTGTGTGACATTTTATTATTCATTTGCAAAATGAGAAGAGTTGCAAGGGTGGCTTACTTCAGTGATGGTAGAAAAATATGTTTTTCATATATATTGAGTGCCATATAAATGCAAAGCAGTTGTGGGCGGGCTTAGATATGTTTAATGCTTTGCTGTTAGCTTTCATAAAACCACTACAACATTTGAGCATCTGTTATATTTCTTGCTGTATATTTATATACTAGGAAAAAATAAAAAAGAACCTCGTTAATAAACATGTACTTCCTAGAACTGGTCCAGAGCATTCGTTCGTTTTTCCTGGAAAAAGAAAGATTGAAAAATGGAAGTTAAAGCCTACTGCTAAGTTTTTGTTTGTTTGTTTTTGCTTTTTTTTTTTTTTTTTTTTTTTTTGCGGTACGCTAGCCTCTCTCTGTTGTGGCCTCTCCCATTGCAGCGCACAGGCTCCGGACGCGCAGGCTCAGCGGCCATGGCTCACGGGCCCAGCCGCTCCGCAGCATGTGGGATCTTCCCGGACCAGGGCACAAACTCGTGTCCCCTGCATCGGCAGGCAGACTCTCAACCACTGCGCCACCAGGGAAGCCCCCTGCTTTTGTTTTTTTTTTAATTCATTTCTTATATTTTTTCTCTTCCTTTTCTTGCTGGGTTACTGAAGTCTTGTGGTGAAATAAGACATCCTTTTCACTTTGTTGCAAGTGACTTTTTTTACTGTCCAGTGGCTGACTTTATCTTTTGCCCCTGAAAAATTTGCATCTTTCTCCCTTTACACCTATACTCTTGGTGTCAATTGATTAGTGCTATTGGAGGTTCTGAGCTGACTTTGCGGGGAATAATGATATGGGCTGAAAATTCATTGAACATTGAATTGCAACTATTGAAAGTTCTGTTGAAGTGTTTTTAGGTCTTGTGCTAAGAACATCTGTTTTTTGCTGCAACCTCCACCAGTAGATTCTCATGTGCTTAGACAGTTTTTTAACACTTCTGAGTCTCAAATATCTTACTAAAAAAATTAAATGCCTAACTTTTTTGTTTTTTGGGGTGTTAGGAAAAAGTAGTAAGTACTTAACAGATCACTTCATATGTTGTAGATGATCAGTAAATATAAAGTTGCTCCCCATCCCTCAGCATTCTTAATCTCCTTGCCATGTTTTCACTTTTTATTATTATCACCTGTGAAGCAGAACGCTAAGTATATATCAAACACATATTTATTGACTTGCGTATTGTCTGTTTCTTCCACTAAGTTTCCAGGAACATGGATATGTCTTGTTCATTGATATAGTTCCAGCCTCTCTGACAGTGTATAGAACAAATTAGATTTTAAATGTTCATTTGTTAAATAAAAGGTGATCTATATTTGTATTGTGGTTATGGTTATTATCAAGATTACCATAAAAAGTATTAAAAAGTTAGAATCTATGCTGACTTACATGTAAAACAAAAATTAATGAGGAACAAAAAGGTACTGTCAGCTCTTGTGTTCTCAGTGTTTCATACTAACTGGCATTATTTTAAGCCAGTTTCAGAGTTGCTATGTGGAGAAGAATCAAACTAAATAAAAAGGGGGAGGCAATATTTTCTAGCTTTCCACTGTTTTTTTTTATAACCCTACTGTTATATAAAAGTATTCAATTACTGAATTTTAGAGCTGGCAGGGACCATGAAATCCTCAAGCCATTATCGTTTTCATCAGTACTCTTAACCATTCACATATTGATTGAGCACTTATGTCTAGTAGAAAAAAGCTAGTCAGAGAAAGCCTGTCTCTTTCTCTTTGTCCTTTTAAGGTTTGCACTATAAAAGACACGGATAAGGTTTGCACTGTTATCACACACACATGCATTTATTGTGTGTCTACAAGTCTGTTTGGAGCCAGACATCTTGCTATATGTTTGAGACAAAGAGATAAAATAAACTGTCCCTTTATACAAAAGTTTATTGTCTGGAGAAGGGGTCAAACACATAAACCAAAAATCATTACATAGTCTAATATAAGCAATAACAAATAAATAATAATAGGGAGGCAGGAGAACAAGGTGTGGTGACTAGCAACAGCATAGTGGATTATGTAATACATGAGCATAATCTTGAAATGCATGTAAGATTTAATTAGATACACAAAGGGGAAAGGGTGATCAGTCAGAAAAACCTCAATGGTAAATAAAGATAGAAAAGTGAGACTTGGCATGTGTTTGGTGATCCACAAGGGGTTCTATAAGCATAAGAGGTAGGGAATTCTGATAAGTCATAGGTCATAAGGCTGGAGAAGTAGGCAGGGTTAACTAGCTGAATCATCTAGCGTGTCAGGCAGAATTCCTGCTTTATATTATATTTCAGGCTGTGAAGCCAGGTAGCATGGTAATGTGATAAAGCAATATGGAGGATGGAATGGAGAAAATGGAAGTATGTTACTGACCTAGACTTCTAAAAGAAAAAGCAGGTGATTCAAAAACTAAAACCACAGACAAAATAACATTTGGAATTAAGTATACAAATGTTAAAGACTGTATCTTGGAAGTAGAATATGAAACGTGGTGGGTGATAGGATACATTGCCAAGATCCACCTTCCAGAATGAAGGTGTCATATCCCAGCTGCTAGCTGACATATCTCAGTTGTCAGCTTCTTTGGGGATTGCCTTTAGGGTTGAAGTGAGTTTCGTTGCCCATTGAGCTTGTTACCGTAGGTCTACATCCACAGACTGAATGAATTTGGAGTATAAAAGTCGAACCCTCTTAACCCAATACTGAAAAAGCTCTGAAAAGCTTTGAAGGGTCACACCAGCTTCAGAACTCCCCATAGGGAGTTTGGGATTGACATGTACACACTGCTGTATTTAAAATTCATAACCAACAAGGACCTACTACAGTAGGGAACTCTGCTCAATGTTATGTGGCAGCCTGGATGGGAGGGGAGTTTGGGGGAGAATGGATACTTGCATATGTATGGCTGAGTCCCTTTGCTGTGTGCCTGAAACTATCACAACATTGTTAATCGGCTATACTCCAATGTAAAACAAAAAGTTAAAAAAAAAAAAAGAACTCGTAAGGTCCCAGTGAACCACATCAAGCTCCAATTCTCCCTCTGCTGAACATGGCTTACTCCCCTTCCTTTAACAAATGTAACATTTCCTTTAATCAGTGTCTTGCACAGTGACTTTTGCAGTTCTCTGCAATCTGGCTTTTGTTTTATTCTTAAGTCACATATCTCATTATTCTCCATTATCTTTTCTGATTCTCTCCGATTTAGCCAAGCTGAACTTAACTTGATTTCTTCAACAAAACATGCTCTCTCTTACTTCTGCTGCATGTGGATGTCCTTCTTCCTGAAACAAGCCCCACTTCCATCTCCATCCAGCCACAGTTTCCAGATATACTTGTTATTGCCTATGTGATGTCTGTCTTTTCTGAGAGATTTTAAGTTCCATGGTCTCTCTACTGTCTCACCTCCTCTGTCTCTTTTCCTCCCCCCTCCTTTCTTACTCCTGTTTCCCAAAATTAGTGCAGTACCTGGTATATAACTTTTACTTTTTTAGTTAATAAATACTTGTGGAATAAGTTATGTCTTCCTAGAGAGGGATTTACATTATTTTTTATAAATGTATTGAAATATATTTTAATTCCAAGGAACTAATAAAAAACATAAAAATAGAGATGGTATTTAGTGAGCAAAATTGACCTCTTAACATTCATCTACAGTAAATGTTACAAAGAAGCATCAACTGCTTGAACTAATTTTCAGATATTGAGATCTAAACTATACTGACAACTGAAGCAATTTGTATATATTAGGAAAACACAAATACTCTTGTGAATAATACAAGTACTATACATTTAAACTGTCTTCACAGAACTCCTATCATCCTAAACCATCTGTATACCATAGAAGATACTTTGCTTCTCCTTCTACAAATTCATTATTTCAACAAATTTTCATTGAGCAACAAATATTGCCATACCAGATATTATTCTAGATAGTGGAGATAAAATCCTGATCAAAAAAAGCAATGATCCTGCTATTACAAAGTTAATATATTAATTTAGGGATATAATCAAGAAACTCAAAACCTAAAACATAGTAGCTGAGATGTGGATAAATAATGGCAGAAAATAGATCAGAGTAAATGTATCAGACAAGACCTAGTCAAGTGAAACAAATGACATTCTTTATGTAAAGAAAGAAATAATATAAAGAATAACTAGATAAATATTCTTAATTACTGAAAGAGATAAAAGAAGATTCTAAAGTGTAGCAAGAGTTGCTATAAAAAGCACCTGCTACCACTGGGGCTGAGGAAAAATTGAAACTTTGAGGAAGCACCCCACAAGACTGATATTAAGACCACTAAAGAGGTGGTCTACCTGCTGCTCAAATACATTTCCTACTGCCACAGTAAAGAGGAAACTTTCTGAGGTCATCCAGGAACGGGAAGAAGAGCCCACCACCACGGGAAATGCTAAAAAGTCTATTCTGAAATTGTCACTGTAGAAAAAAACAGAAACATGAAGAAAGAAACAGTAGTCCTTTCTTCCTCTATTCTTGCCTTCTATTCCAGGGCCTCCTATTGTCAGAACTTGACAGAGAGCCAGCTGGCAAAAGAAAAATATAGTTTTTAGCAACCAACTTCCATAGCAAAAAAGTAGGTCATAAAAGGATGGGTGTGGGGTTAAGAGGCAATAAATTAATAAGTAGCATGACTCTCTGTTAATGTGGGATTTCAGCAAAGGTCTGCATGAAGTAAGGAATCCAGCTATAGGTTTCACTGGAGAAAAAAGATTGCAGGCAGAGGAAAGAACAATTTCAAAGAACCAGAAGTTAGATCACATTTGATAGGTTTGATGAAGAGCAAGGAAGTCAGCATTGCTGGAAGGGACACAGATGAGTTCATAAAGATAGCAAGGGAACAGATCGTGGACAGGACAGACTCTTGCTTTGAGTGAGGTGAGAATTGAGCACCAGAGGGTTCTGATCAGCAGAATGATGTAATCTTAATTTATTTTAAAAGGATCACTTTAGCTTCTGTGTCGAGAAATGATTATGGGTGGTTATGAAGAGAACTAGAAAATAAAATAACCAAGTGTGAGAAATGAAGATGGCTTGGTTTGAAGTGGTAATTGTGGAGGTCATAAGAAGCTGTTGAATAGAGGATGGAAGGAAAAGTTGGCAGAGTACAATGATGAATATGTAGGGGAAATATGTGAGAGGAAGAGAGAAATAAAGAATGATGACAACATTTTTTTCTTGACCTGCTGAAGGGATGCCATAGAACTGTGACGAGGAAGCCAGTAAGAGTTCCAGTTTTGGAGTATGGAAACATCAGGAGTTCAGTTTTAGATATTTTAGTTGCGTTATGCCTGTTGGACATCCAAATGGGATGTCAAATAGGCTCTAGGATATATTGTGTGCAGAAGAGTGGTCCAACCTAGAATCTATTTAAAGTCCTTGGCTTATGGACTTAGAGACATTATGTAATCTATGACATTAATATCGCCTAGGGATCAAGTGTAAATTTACAAAAGGAAAGTTTGGAGAGTAAGCTCAGGGACATGATAATATTTACAGGTTGGGTATATGAGGAGAAATCAACAAAGAATTTGAGACAGGTTGGTCAATGAGGTCAGATGAGAACCAAAGAAACACTGGTATTACAGAAACCATGTAAAAAGTTATTAAGGAAAAATGGTCATTTTGGTCAAACATGGCAGATAGGGAAGTAAGAGAAGGATTAAAAATTGACCGTTGTATCCTTTTGCTATGCACATTATTATTTTCTTTAACTATAATTTGTGCTTTCCCTATATCCAAGTTAACAACAAGTTAGATGCAATCTTTTCCTTGCAAATGATCACAAAGTCAGATTTTAAATGGCTGCATGATTACTCAACTAAAGACTGCATTTTCCAACTTCTCTTGCTTTGTGACTATGTACAGCCCATGGGATTTAATGTAAGTGATGTGTTTCTATTTCAAGGTCAGGTTCTTAGAGATTCTTTTCTTCATCTTTCCTGCTGTTTTGGAAGTCATAATTACTGGAGCAACCTTGAAATCCGTGTGTTGAGAATAGATGCCCACCAGCCCTGAATTATTCACTCTGTAAATTGTGAGAGAAAAATAAAACGTTATTATATTAATGCACTGTATTTGGTGGTCATTTTATTATGGTAGCTTAGCATGTATCTCATGTAAGTAGCAATCTTTGAGCTTCAGAAGTTTAAATCCTAGAGAATAATGAATCATTATTCAAGTGACTGCTAAAGAAAGTTCAGAAATAAAGAGTTTATTGAAAACCGTCACCAAGGATCTAAAATGAGATCAGGGTCTATCCTAACACCCCAGCCCTCATACCCCAATGAAAACCCATTAATTATTTTAAATATTCCCATCATCAGAGGCATCTAATGGATGTCTATATAATGTGGTCTGATGTTCTCTCTTATACTAAGGAGAACTGAACTAATTTAGTGTCTTTATACTTTGCTCTTAGAAGAAATGTTTATAAATAAACTCCTACTATTTTCTTAATTTCTTTCCTTTTGTTAGTGTATTCCAGTGTTAATATCATTTTGATATATGTGACTGAGTGATTTAAGATAAATTAGGGTAATACTAAGGCTTAAGATAATGGCTCCCTGGTATGGCTTTTTCTAGAAACAAAACTTAATTTGCTGAAGGAGTTAGGGAATAGTTCCCATTTACTTCTGGCATCATCACAATTTCTAAGACAATTTCCTGTGTGGAATTTAGGTATTTCCTTTGAAAGAGATAGCTAACATATATCAGAAAGAGTCCTGATGTTGCCTAGAATGAGAATATCTAGTTTTGTGAGAAACTAAGTGGTATTTTTAAGTTACCTTCAGGCAGAAATCCCCATAAACACATGAAGGCCTTAAATACAGGTCCAGATGTCAGGAAAAATGATAGCTCCAGGTGATAGGACCGTCTCTGTTCTAAGCCTTGACCCTGTTCCAACCACCTGATTGCATTATTTGGGTTCAAATTATGGGTCCCTCTTTTCACTATAACTTTCAGAACTCACTTAGGCAGGCTCTTTCTGAGAGAAGCCAATACTGGGTTTCACAATGCTGTATTGTGACACTGTTGCAATATTATTCACACCTCATGTCTCTTGAAAATATTGTGCTATTTATCCCAAGGTGCTCCTTGACCTTTGTTAAATTTGAGATCCCATTAGACTACATATAACAAGCTAACAAGCTTATATGTGAGATACTGTTTTAATTACTTTACTCATTTAATCCTTACAACTCTATAAATTATGTACTATTATTATTCCCATGTTACTTACAAAATAAATAAGGCAAAGAGAAGAGGGTGAGTAATTTACTCAAGGTTGCACAACTAATATCTTTTAGGGCTAGGGTTTCATAGTTGGCATCAGATTCCGGGATTTTAACTCCAACTTTATATTTATATTTAAACTGTAAAATAGTCTACAAACTCTATTATCATTACAATTTGTCTTTAAGTACTTGTAGCTTATATAGGGACTTAGTCAAGATTGCCCTTGAAACTTCTAGAAAAGTTCAGGAATTGTGTTCCCTGACTTTGAAGAAAGGTCTGGGGGATTAACACAACACCTTGATTTTATTTGTCATCAACATGTGTTTTGGCTGAGAAGCCACTTTATGGTATTTTTCCCCAACTTCGTAACAGGAGGTTGTATATTTTCTTCATGTGGCATCTTTCATCTAAGAATCTCAAAGGGCTCAACAAATGCTATCTCATTAACCATCTCATCATCTCTTTATCATACAATCTGTCCCTGAAATTGAAATTGAAACTCAGATGTATTACTTGATTTATCCAAGGTCACAGACCCAACCCATCATAAACAACAAAGAAAAAATGTGTAGGTTAATTTATATTCAGTGCCTTTTGCTGCATAATCAGCCAAGGCCTTTCCTCAATTATAGTCTTGAAGCAGAGTTGCACCCTTATTTGATACATCCTAAGACAAAAAGTTAGATCTTATGTTGGCATCCCTCTCTTTGGTACAGTAATAATAGGGAAAATGTTTTATGTTTGTGTGATAGCTGGTAACAATTTGGTCACTTTTATTGCATCATTTGATATTCCAGATATCCTAGGAGGTAGATAGGGTAAGTGTAATGATCCTCACCTTTCAAGTGAAAGCATTGAGACTTAGAATAATGATTACAAGTTTTATTGAGTTTTTACTATATGCAGAATGTTTTATAAGCTGTATCTCTTTTAGGTCTAAAAAAAAAATCAGGTGAAGAAACTAGAAACTGTGACTCAAGTAAGTTAAATAATTTGCTGTGATTGTAACAGGCTGCATTTCCCAATACTGTTTATTTAACCCCCATGCTGCGGGACATGAGGTCCCAGGTAGTCATCAGTAGAGTTAACTTTAGAGGTAAATATCATCACTGCATCACACATACACCCTTCCCTATCATCATCATTATCAGTGTCTTAGATTTGGTTCCCTGGAAACAGACTGAGACAAACTGTTGCGTGCAGGTCTACTGGAAAGAACTCTCAGGAGATTTACCTGAAAGGAAGTGAAGAAAGCAGATTGGACAAGTGAAGAAGGTGGCCTGAAATACCACTAAAGCTTCAGTGGATACTTTGAGAAGCTTTGTTGTTGAGAGATGGCCCTTCAGAATTTTCCCACGTTGAGCAAGGAAGTTGAGCCTTGATATCCAGACATGAACCTGTAATTGGCCAAAAGCAGCTCATGGAATAAGAAAACTTTGGACAAGGCAGTTTTTGGTGGTAGAGAGCAGTTTCCTCTGAAAGGAACAGTTGTGAGCCATTATAACAGACATTTCCAGCCGAGAGATTGGATATGTGGGCCTTAAAGAAGGGTTCTGAGCAAAACTCCACAGTATTCATTGCAATCAGTAATATTCATTAGGCATGTACCTATGTCAGGTAGTGTACTAAGATCTTAAATGCATGATCTCATCCAATCTTTACAACTTTAAGAGGTGACTGGTATTATTGATCTCATTTTACAGTTGATGAAGTCAAAAATATTTGCCCAAGACTATACAAGTGTCACCTTTTGCACTTAACCACCATTGTTTACTGCTTACCTATGTTCAAATTCCTATTTCCAAGTTTTACAAGTGTCTTAATTTCTTGGAAATTTCACTGATATAGCGGCAATTCAAAGTTGATTTGAGGGCAGGTTAAATGAAATTAAGTGAGACAACAAATATAGGGAATGTTACATACTGTCTGGCACATAGAATGTATTCAACAAATGGTAGTTCATTTATGTATTCATCTGTCTCAGAGAGATTGGTTTTAATTATGCCTGCTTAGGACACAGCACTTCCCCTCTGAGCTATATAATATGAAGATCTCCAAATCAACTTAGATAAAAGCAATTATACTCTAACAAATAAATGACTTTATCTGTATTTCTTGTTGCCTGAAGCGACCAGATCACCTTTCACACCTGAGATATAATTCAGGAAGAGGATCTAAGAGCAGAAAGTCATCTCTCCACCACAACCCTCTCCATGCAGTACAACACTGAAATTATTGCAGCCTGTCTGTGCAGTGAACCTTAACTTGATTCTTTAGGCGCTCTCTGTTGTGCACCAAGAGCTTTCATTGTCACCTTGAGAAAAGAAATTCCTATGTCATGATTAGAAGAATCTGAAATCCATAGCTGAAAGAAATATAGAATTTCCTAAATAGAAATAGAAGATGAGGAGAGACCTCTAGACCAATTAGGCAACATTGTTTCTACGTTTTTATATGGTACTAAGTACACATTAAAATCAGGAAAGGAAGAAAACTAACAAGAAGGTTTTAAGTTCCATCTCTGATATGAGATGCCACATTCTTCATATTCCTTAACAAAATGCCTGACACATCTGGTACTTAACTAAAAATAATTATAGAGCAGTAGTGGTAATTAGGACAGTAAACTGATATTCTTTTTTTCTATATCAAAATCCCAGATACCTTATCAGCATCCAGTGTGACCTTAGATGTCACTTACTTCTTTGTGTTTCATTTTTCTATTTACTATAATAGTCCTACTTGTTTTTATTTCCTACATACTTTGAGAGTTTCAGAGTATTGTAAAGGCCAAGTTTTATTATCCAATTACATTTTTATGCCATCACAACCAAAAATGTGTGCAGTTTCTTTCAAACAGGTACATTTTCTATTTGAATCTGATTGATTTTGCAGTGAATGGCTGAGGTCTCAGCATAAATCCATGTAGTTGTTTAGTGGACAGCTGGATTTCCATAGAAATCATGAAAATGCAGACTTAAGTATTATGTGGGCTTTACAGTTACTTTCACATTCAGATGCTGAAGTGCTAAAATATATTGAAGGAAATGTACCTGAGATAATTCCAATGAAGCATTGCGTGAAAATAATAGAAATTTCAATATTTCTAGCCAGAAAACAGAAAGAAAACACAACTGGAAGTTTAGGGGAACAGTACTGGAAATAAATCTGGAGAGCAGTTTAAAGTGAATGTAATGAATATCTTCCATAAAAAAAGTTGTCATAGCCAGCCACTAACAGAGTAGGGAAAACAAGGCGATTTGCAGTAGATATCCCTTCTGAATATCATAGAAGCCACAAAACTCAAGTAAAATGGAAGTTCAAAAGTGGTCTGGAAAGGCATAACAGGCTGATGTGATGTTTGAGGCAAACTGATGTGTTACGGATTTTTATACATGGTGGCTTTGTACGCACAATAGCCCATCCTAAGCTAATATTGTGACCAGAGTGTAGGATATGCTGATTAGGTATAGCTGGAGGTGAACATCTACTTCTGAAACCAAGACATTGTGTCAGCCCCATTCAAATCACAACTGAGAGAAGACAGAGGTGTTTTGCCAAAGGAAAATTAATATTTACTTATAAAGCACGATAAAACGCACCAGAGCAAGGAGGAAAAACAGCAAATATCTACTAAGACTGACCATGATCCCAATTATTTATATGTATGTGTATAGAAATAATTATATATGTGTATAAAAATAATTATGTATGTGAATAGAAAATATACAGTATATATGTATGTATACCATATATATTATGTGTATAATATAAATATCATATACAATTTTACTTATTTCCTACTCAGAGAAAGTAGTGAAGCAACAAATACTTGATGGTCATAATCTATACAACTTCAGGTCACCTTCAGTTGTGTTTTTTTTTTTTTTTTTTTTGAGTTTGTTGGGTTAATCTATTTACGATTTCTGGTTCTCTTTCTTTTTTTTAACATCTTTATTGGAGTATAATTGCTCTACAATGGTGTGTTAGTTTCTGCTTTATAACAAAGTGAATCAGTTATACATATACATGTGTTCCCATATCTCTTCCCTCTTGCATCTCCCTCGCTCCCAACCTCCCTATCCCACCCCTCTAGGTGGTCACAAAGCACCAAGCTGATCTCCCTGTGCCATGCGGCTGCTTCCCACTAGCTATCTGTTTTACATTTGGTAGTGTATAAATGTCCATGCAACTGTCTCACTTTGTCACAGCTTACCCTTCCCCCTCCCAATGTCCTCAAGTCCATTCTCTATGTCTGCATCTTTATTCCTCTCCTGCCCCTAGGTTCTTCAGAACCATTTCTTTTTTTTTACATTCCATATATATGTGTTAGCATATGGTATTTGTTTTTCTCTTTCTGACTTACTTCACTCTGTATGACAAACTCTGGATCCATCCACCTCACTACAAATAACTCAATTTCGTTTCTTTTTATGGCTGAGTAATATTCCATTGTATATATGTGCCACATCTTCTTTATCCATTCTTCCGGTGATGGACACTTAGGTTGCTTCCATCTCCGGGCTATTGTAAATAGAGCTGCAATGAACATTTTGGTACATGACTCTTTTTGAATTTTGGTTTCCTCAGGGTATATGCCCAGTAGTGGGATTGCTGGGTCATATGGTAGTTCTATTTGTAGTTTTTTAAGGAAACACCATACTGTTCTCCATAGGGGCTGTATCAATTTACATTCCCACCAGCAGAGCAGGAGTGTTCCCTTTTCTCCACACCCTCTCCAGCATTTATTGTTTGTAGATTTTTTGATGATGACCACTCTGACTGGTGTGAGATGATATCTCATTGTAGTTTTGATTTGCATTTCTCTAATGGTTAATGATGTTGAGCATTCTTTCATGTGTTTGTTGGAAATCTGTATATCTTCCTTGGAAAATGTCTATTTAGGTCTTCTGCCCATTTTTGGATTGGGTTGTTTGTTTTTTTTGTTATTGAGCTGCATGAGCTGCTTATAAATTTTGGAGATTAATCCTTTGTCAGTTGCTTAATTTGTAAATATCTTCTCCCATTCAGAGGGTTGTCTTTTGGTCTTGTTTATGGTTTCCTTTGCTGTGCAAAAGCTTATAAGTTTCATTAGGTCCCGTTTCTTTATTTTTGTTTTTATTTCCATTTTTCTAGGAGGTGGGTCAAAAAGGATCTTGCAGTGATTTACGTCATAGAGTGTTCTGCCTATGTTTTCCTCTAAGAGTTTGATAGTTTCTGGACTTACATTTAGATCTTTAATCCATTTTGAGCTGATTTTTGTGTATGGTGCTAGGGAGTGTTCTAATCTCATACTTTTACATGCAGCTGTCCATTTTTCCCAGCACCAGTTATTGAAGAGGCTGTCTTTTCTCCACTGTATATTCTTGCCTCCTTTATCAAAGATAAGGTGACCATATGGGCGTAAGTTTATCTCTGGGCTATCTATCCTGTTCCACTGATCTATATTTCTGTTTTTGTGCCAGTACCATACTGTCTTGATTACTGTAGCTTTGTAGTGTAGTCTGAAGTCAGGAAGCCTGATTCCTCCATCTCCATTTTTCGTTCTCAAGGTTGCTTTGGCTATTCGGGGTCTTTTGTGTTTCCATACAAATTGTGAAATTTTTTGTTCTAGTTCTGTGAAAAATGCCAGTGGTAGTTTGATAGGGATTGCATTGAACCTGTAGATTGCTTTGGGTAGTAGAGTCATTTTCACAGTGTTGATTCTTCCAATCCAAGAACATGGTATATCTCTCCATCTATTTGTATCATCTTTAATTTCTTTCATCAGTGTCTTTTAATTTTCTGCATACAGATCTTTTGTCTCCTTGGGTAGGTTTATTCCTAGATATTTTATTCTTTTTGTTGCAGTGGTAAATGGGAGTGTTTTCTTAATTTCATTTTCATATTTTTTATCATTAGTGTATAGGAATGCCTGAGATTTCTGTGCATTAATTTTGTATCCTGCTACTTTACCAAATTCATTGACTAGCTCTAGTAGTTTTCTGGTAGCATGTTTAGGATTCTCTATGTATAGTATCATGTCATCTGCAAACAGTGACAGCATTACTTCTTCTTTTCTGAATTGGATTCCTTTTATTTCTTTTTCTTCTCTGATTGCTGTGGCTAAAATTTCCAAAACTATGTTGAATAAGAGTGGTGAGAGTGGGCAACCTTCTCTTTTCCTGATCTTAGTGGAAATGGTTTCAGTTTTTCACCATTGAGGATGATGTTGGCTGTGGGTTTGTCATATATGGCCTTTATTATGTTGAGGAAAGTTCCCTCTATGCCTACTTTCTGTAGGGTTTTTATCATAAATGGGTGGTGAATTTTGTCGAAAGCTTTCTCTGCATCTATTGAGATGATCATATGGTTTTTGTCCTTCAGTTTGTTAATATGGTGTATCACATTGATTGATTTGCATATATTGAAGAATCCTTGCATTCCTGGAATAAACCCCACTTGATCATGGTGTATGATCCTTTTAATGTGCTGTTGGATTCTGTTTGCTAGTATTTTGTTGAGGATTTTTGCATCTATGTTCACCAGTGATATTGGCCTATAGTTTTCTTTCTTTGTGACATCTTTGTCTGGTTTTGGTATCAGGGTGATGGTGGCCTCGTAGAATGAGATTGGGAGTGTTCCTTCCTCTGCTATATTTTGGAAGAGTTTGAGAAGGATAGGTGTTAGCTCTTCTCTAAATGTTTGATAGAATTTGCCTGTGAAGCCATCTGGTCCTGGGCTTTTGTTTGTTGGAAGATTTTTAATCACAGTCTCAATTGCAGTGCTTGTGATTGGTCTCTTCATATTTTCTATTTCTTCCTGGTTCAGTCTTGGCAGGTTGTGCATTTCTAAGCATTTGTCCATTTCTTCCAGTTGTCCATTTTATTTGCATACAGTTGCTTTTAGTAATCTCTCATGATCTTTTGTATTTCTGCAGTGTCAGTTGTTACCTCTCCTTTTTCATTTCTAATTCTATTGATTTGAGCCTTCTCCCTTTTTTACTTGATGACTCTGGCTAATGGGTTATCAATTTTGTTTATCTTCTCAAAGAACCAGCTTTTAGTTTTATTGATCTTTGCTATCGTTTCCTTCATTTCTTTTTCATTTATTTCTGGTCTGATCTTTATGATTTCTTTCCTTCTGCTAACTTTGGGGGGTTTTTGTTCTTCTTTCTCTAATTGCTTTAGGTGCAAGGTTAGGTTGTTTATTTGAGCTGTTTCCTGTTTCTTAATGTAGGATTGTATTGCTATAAACTTCCCTCTTAGAACTGTTTTTGCTGTGTCCCATAGGGTTTGCGTCGTCATGTCTCCATTGTCATTTGTTTCTAGGTATTTTTAAATTTCCTCTTTGATTTCTTCAGTAATCACTTCGTTATTAAATAGTGTATTGTTTAGCCTCCATGTGTTTGTATTTTTTACAGATCTTTTCCTGTAATTGATATCTAGTCTCATAATGTTGTGGTTGGAAAAGATACTTGATACAATTTCAATTTTCTTAAATTTACCAAGGCTAGATTTGTGACCCAATATATGGTCTATCTTGGAGAATGTTCCGTGAGCACTTGAGAAAAATGTGTATTCTGTTGTTTTTGGATGGAGTGTCCTATAAATATCAATTAAGTCCATCTTGTTTAATGTATCATTTAAAGCTTGTGTCTCCTTATTTACTTTCATTTTGGATGATCTGTCCATGGGTGAAAGTGGGGTGTTAAAGTCTCCTACTATGAATGTGTTACTGTCGATATCCCCTTTTTTGGCTGTTAGTATTTGCCTTATGTATTGAGGTGCTCCTATGTTAGGTGCATAAATATTTACAATTGTTATATCTTCTTGGATTGATCCCTTGATCATTATGCTGTGTCCTTCTTTGTCTCTTGTAATAGTCTTTATTTTAAAGTCTATTTTGTCTGATATGAGAATTGCTATTCCAGCTTTCTTTTGATTTCCATTTGCATGGAATATCTTTTTCCATCCCCTCACTTTCAGTCTGCATTTGTCCCTAGGTTTGAAGTGTGTCTATGTAGACAGCATATATATGGGTCTTGTTTTTGTATCCATTCAGCCAGTCTGTGTCTTTTGTTGGGCGCATTTAATCCATTTACATTTAAGGTAATTATCGATATGTATGTTCCTATTCCCATTTTCTTAATTGTTTTGGGTTTGTTATTGTAGGTCTTTTCCTTCTGTTTTGTTTCTTGCCTAGAGAAGTTCCTTTAGTATTTGTTGTAAAGCTGGTTTGGTGGTGCTGAACTCTCAGCTTTTGCTTGTCTGTAAAGGTTTTAATTTCTCCATCAAATCTGAATGAAATCCTTGCTGGGTAGAGTAATCTTGGTTGTAGGTTTTACTCCTTCATCACTTTACATATGTCCTGCGACTCCCTTCTGGTTTTCAAAGTTTCTGCTGAAAGATCAGCTGTTAACCTTATGGGGATTCCCTTGTGTGCTATTTGTTGTTTTTCCCTTGCTGCTTTTAATATGTTTTCTTTGTATTTAATCTTTGAAAGTTTGATTAATATGTGTCTTGGCGTGTTTCTCCTTGGATTTATCCTGTATGGGACTCTCTGTTCTTCCTGGACTTGATTAACTATTTCCTTTCCCATATTAGGGAAGTTTTCAACTATAATCTCTTCAAATATTTTCTCAGTCCCCTTCTTTTTCTCTTCTTCTGGGACCCCTAGAATTCGAATGTTGATGTGTTTAATGTTGTCTCAGAGTTCTCTGAGAATGTCCTCAGTTCTTTTCCTTCTTTTTTCTTTATTCTCCTCTGCAGTAGTTATTTCCACTATTTTGTCTTGCAGGTCACTTATCCATTCTTCTGCCTCAGTTATTCTGTTATTGATCCCTTCTAGACTATTTTAAATTTAATTTATTGTGTTGTTCATTTCCTCTTTAGTTCTTCTAGGTCCTTGTTAAATGTTTCTTGCATTTTCTCTATTCTGTTTCCAAAATTTTGGATCGTTTTTACTATCATCATTCTTAATACTTTTTCAGGTAGACTGCCTATTTCCTCTTCATTTGTTAGGTCTGTTGGGTTTTTATCTTGCTCCTTCATCTGCTGTGTGTTTTTCTGTCTTCTTATTTTGCTTATCTTACTATGTTTGGGGTCTCCTTTTTGCAGGCTGCAGGTTCGTAGTTCCCGTTGTTTTCCGTGTCTGCCCCTAGTGGTTATAGTTGGTTCAGTGGGTTGTGTAGGCTTCCTGGTGGAGGGGACTAGTGTGTGTGTTCTGGTGGATGAGGCTGGATCTTGTCTTTCTGGTGAGCAGGTCCACATCTGGTGGTGTGTTCTGGGGTGTCTGTGGCCTTATGATTTTAGGCAGCCTCTTTGCTAATGGTTGGAGCTGTGTTCCTGTCTTGCTAGTTGTTTGGCATAGGATGTCCAGCACTGTAGCTTGCTGGTCGTTGAGTGAAGCTAGGTGTTGGTGTTGAGATGGAGATCTCTGGGAGATATTCGCTGTTTGATATTACGTGGAGCTGGGAGGTCTCTTGTGGACCAGGGTCCTGAAGTTGGCTGTCCCACCTCAGAGGCACAGCACCGACTCCTGGCTGCAGCACCAAGAGTCTTTCATCCACACGGGTCAGAATAAAAGGGAGAAAAAGAAGAAAGAAAAGAAAGAAAGAGAGAAAGAGAAAGAGAGAAAGAAAAGAAAAGAAGGGAGGGAGGGAGGGAAGGAATGGAGGAAAGGGATAAAATAAAATAAAGTAAGATAAAATAAATTTTTTAAAATAAAAAATAATTATTAAGAAAATAAATTTTAAGTAAAAAAAACAAAAAAACGGACGGACAGAACCCTAGGACAAATGGTGAAAACAAAGCTATACAGACAGAATCTCAACACAGAAGCATACACATACACACTAACTAAAAGAGGAAGAGGGGAAAAAATAATATATCTTGCTTTCAAAGTCCACCTCCTCAATTTGGGATGATTCATTGTCTATTCAGGTATTCCACCGATGCAGGGTACGTCAAGTTAATTGTGGAGATTTAATCCGCTGCTCCTGAGGCTCCTGGCAGAGATTTCCCTTTCTCTTCTTTGTTCGCACAGCTCCCGGGGTGCAGCTTTGGATTGGGCCCCGCCTTTGCATGTAGGTCACCAGAGGGCATCTGTTCTTCACTCAGACAGGATGGGGTTAAAGGAGCCGCTGATTCGGGGGCTCTGGCTCACTCAGGCCGGGGGGGAAGGAGGGGCATGGAGTGTGGGGCGAGCCTGCGGTGGCAGAGGCCGGCAGGACGTTGCACCAGCCTGAGGTGTCCATGGGATCTCCCGGGGAAGTTGTCCCTGGATCACGGGACCCTGGCAGTGGCGGGCTGTACAGGCTTCCCGTAAGGAGGGTGTGGATAGTGACCTGTGCTCGCACACAGGCTTCTTGGTGGCAGCAGCTGCAGCCTTAGCGTCTCATGCCTGTCTCTGGAGTCCACGCTGATAGCCGCGGCTCGCGTCCGTCTCTGGAGCTCCTTTAAGCAGTGCTCTTAATCCCCTCTGCTCGCGCACCGTGAAACAAAGAGGGAAGAAAAAGTTTCTTGCCTCTTCGGCAGGTCCAGACTTTTTCCCGGACTCCCTCCTGGCTAGCCGTGGTGCACTAACCCCTTCAGGCTGTGTTCACGCCGCCAACCCCAGTCCTTTCCCTGGGATCCGACCGAAGCCCGAGCCTCAGCTCCCAGGCCCCGCCCACCCCAGTGGGTGAGCAGACGAAACTCTTGGGCTGCTGAGTGCTGGTCGGCACCGATCCTCTGTGCGGGAATCACTCTGCTTTGCCCGCCGCACCCCTGTTGCTGCGCTCTCCTCCACGGCCCCGAAGCACCCCAACTCCACCACCCACAGTCTCCGCCCTCGAAGGGGCTTCCTAGTGTGTGGAAACCTTTCCTCCTTCACAGCTCCCTTCCACTGATGCAGGTCCTGTCCGTATTCTTTTGTCTCTGTTTTTTTCTTTTTTCTTTTGCCCTACCCAGGTACATGGGGAGTTTCTTGCCTTTTGGGTGGTCTGAGGTTTTCTGCCAGCATTCAGTGGGTGTTCTGTAGGAGTTGTTCCACATGTAGATGTATTTCTGATGTATCTGTGGGGAGGAAGGTGATCTCCGTGTCTTACTCTTCCGCCATCTTCCCCCTCTACCCAGTTGTGTTTTAACATGAAGTTTTCAGCTTTGATATCAGCAGATGTACAGAGACATGTTTGATATCTGATTTAGTAAAATGCAAGACTTTGCCAATATGACTGAGAATGATTATATTTCTTGGTGTGCCTCTTTGGAATAAATTCTATAATCACTAGCAAAGTGTATGGTTTAATTTGGGGAGTTAGAAAAGAAACAGGAATGACTAAGGCAAATGTTTAACTTTTTTAGAAATGGGAAAATAAAGTAACATGTATCAATAGTTTCTTCAGTAGTATTATAATGTAGATTTTTAATTATCATATTTTCCCCTAAAGAGGCTGCATTTAAATAAAACCAAAATAGTGCATTTTTATAAAACTGAGAAACAGGAAGTTTTTACCAAAGAGAGAGTGGGGGGAATACCGTATGAACATCTTTAACTGCAAAAATTTAAATATGGGAGAGCTTAAGTAACTTAGAGAACTTGTATATTGGTTGTTTATAACAGGTACTATAGCTGTATTATTTGGCACTTAATGTGTTTGAATAGCATTAATCTAATTAATAAGATCAAAATATTAGCGTAGATCCCAAAATGTATACTTGGTTTACACAATGCTATATTTTTAATCAGTAGTGCAGATGAGGTTAAAAAAACAAAAAACCTAATTGCTTATGAAGGAAGTGTGATATAGAGAAAAGTTATTATGAGTAAAAACAGAAAACCAGATTGGAAATGAGAAAACTTGAGTTCATATTCTCCATGGCCATTAGTGACTTTGGCCTATTTACAAGTTCACAGTTTTCCTATCTCTAAAATAGATAAATGGAGTTCAGATCCAAGTGCTGATTCTTATTAACTGTATGATTGTGGACAAGCTGTATAACTTCCTGAGCTCAGCTTTTATGTCTATACACTGGAGATAAGAATTTCTACTCCACAGAAATGTAGTGAGGATTACATGAATTCCTATTCTTCAAAAGCACTTCATAAATATTAACACAGGCCATGGAAGTTAGCACTTTCTGTTAAAGCATATATTGTATCCTTGAAAAAAATTAACAAATAGATCCTCAAAGTGTTTTGCAGTTCTAAAATGCTAAAAATTCAGTAGAATCTAGCAAGTAATAGGTTAAATTCGGTACCCAAAATAAATTATAATATAAAAGTTTTAAACGCACCTCTGGTCATATCACAGATTGATATTATCTATTGGATAATCTCTTGGATCATAAGAAATTACTACAAAGTGTAGCACCATAAAACAATCTCAGTTTCTGTTGTTAAGGAATCTGAGAGCACCTTAACTGACTGGTTCCGCTAAATTCTGCTTATGGTTTCTCATGAGTTTGCATTCAAGTTTTCAGCCAGGGTGCATCATCTCAAGGGTTCATGGAGCTACAGGATAAACACAAATGACTTACCATTACTATTCCACGTTTCAGTGGCCTGAGATCTACACCAGTATTATGTGGGAGAGAACTAATTACCTTCTTTAAGAAGGTTCCTTGACTTCAAAAGCTGAATTAGAACCCTTGAATAGTAAATTTTGCTTGCTGTTTCAGAGAAAGTACACAATTGCTTAGTAATTCCATATTTACATTAATTGCAGCACCACTGAAATATTCATATCATCTGTAATTGACTAGGATGCTCTTAATAAATATTGGTTGAATGGATGGATATATGGGTGGCTGGATTGATGGATAGATGGGTGGATGATGTCTTCACGAGTGTTTTATTACAAGTAAAAATGACTATCATAATCCTATTTTATAAGTAAATTTTAGGTAAAGTGAAATACATAGGTATTAAGTGTTAAATTTTATGATTATGACACAAAAAGCTGATAAAACTGTTAAATTTTAAAAATTTGATGAGCTTTTCAAAATTTAACACCTTTGTAACCAACACCCTAATCATGATATAAAACATTTTGATTGACCAAGAAAATGTCCTTGTACTTAATTCCATTCAATAAACATCCTTCATTGACAACCACTGTTCTGATTTTTATGACCATAGATTAGTTTTCCCTATTGTTGAAGTTCATATGAAATAAAGTACTATGAACTTACTACGGCTTCTTTGGTTATAACAGTGATTTATTTATTTTTAAAACTGTATGAATAGACCTCAAATTTGCACCCATTCTTGTACTGATAATTTTTTTAATTGTTTACAAATTTTGTCTGGTTATTAATAGAGATGCTATACATGTTATACAAGCCATTTTGCAGATGCATGCTATCATATGTATTGGATAAATGACTAGGATTGAAATTACTGGGTCATAGTGTATGCATATGTTTTAAGAAGTGGCCAATCTGAAGTGATTATGTCACTTTGTATAGTCTAAATATATGAGTTCAAGTTGTACCATATCCTTGCCAACATTTCATTTTGCTAGATTTTGCTTTAGACATTCCAGCAGTGAATTTCTCATTTCTAGGGGTGGTTTCTCGTTGCTTTATTTTTCATTCCTTTGATGAGTAAAGATGTCGAGGACACTTTCTGATGTGTGTGTGCTTGGCCTTCATACCCTAATGTCTTCTTTTGTGAAGTACATGTTCAGGTTTTTTTCCAAGCTCTTTATTGTGTTGTTTGCCTTTTGATTGTTCATTTTAAGTGTCATTACATAGTTTTGTACAATTTCTTTGTCAAAACTATATTACACATTTCTTCTCCCAATCTCTGCCTTGCCTATTTATTTTCTTAATGGTTTCTTTAAAGATCAAATGTATTTCATTTTTTGAAGTAGAATTTATCAATGTATTTTCTCTTCTGGTTTTCACTTTTGTACCCTATCTAAGGAATATTTGACTAACCTAAGTCATAAAATAATTCAGTTATGTTTTCCTCCTTTAAGGTAGTGTAAGGATATCCTCGCTTAATTCTCACTTTTACAGGAAAGCACTCAATCTTTCCAGCCCTGAATATAATAAAGTCTTTTATAACTATCCTTTATCATGTTGAGGGTTTCCCATCTATTTCCAGCTTGATGAAATTTATTTTCATGAATGGGTGTTAAATTGTAATAATTTTCCTACATTGATTGAGATGATCATGTAATTTTTCTCCTATCTTCCATTAAAGTGATAAAAATATTTTAATTTGAATGTAAAACTAACATTGAATTTCTACACAATCCTCCACCTGATGATAATGTTTTGTCCTTTTTATATATTGCTGGATTAGGTTTTATAATATTTTCTACAAAATTTTGCATTACATGTTCATAAGAGAAATTGCCTATAACTCTATTTACATCTTACAAGTTTTTTTGGCTTTGTTACCAGAGAAATAATAATCATAAAATTATCATAGAGTATAGGCAGAGCAGACCTATCCTCCTCTAACTTCTGAAATAATTTAAGATTAGTATTATTTCACATTTCAACATTTGATAGAAATAATAAACCATCTGGAATATCCCTTTTGGGAAAGCTTTAAATAAATTAATTAAGTTACTTTAGTAGGTCTCTTTACATTTGCTAGTTCTTCTTGGGTCATTTTTGTAAGTTTTTTCATAAATTTGTTCATTTCATCTAAATTGTGAAATATATTGAAGTATATACTGTTATCATTCACTTAATATCTGTAATATCTGTAATACTTATCTCTTTTATTCATGATGTTGGTACTATGCATTGTAACTATTTTCTCTATCATTAATTTCTGCTCTAATTTTTATTATTTTCTTCCATGCAATTTATTTGAGTTTAATTTGCTCTTCTTTTTATAGCTTCTTATGGTGAAAACTGGATCACTCCTTTTTAATATTTCATCTTTCTAATACAAGCATTTATCTTTTGAACATTGCTTTCATTGTTTTCCACAGCTGTTGATATATTGTATTTTTCATTTTCATCTGAATCAAAATCTTTTCCAGTTTTTCTGTTATTTCTTCTTTTATTCATTGGTTACCTAAAATATCTGGAAATTTTGACATTCATTTTTTAATTTAATTCTGTTTGATCTGAGTATATGTTCTGGAAGTTTCAATTTTTTTGAAATGCATAAAGAATGATATTGTAGCCTGGCATATTGTCTGCCATGGTTAATGTGTCATGTACACTTAGAAAAATGTGTTTTCTGCTTTTTGGGTTTGGCATTCTATAAATGTTAACTAGGTAAGTTTAGTTAATAATATTTATCAAATATTGTATATCCTAACTGATATTTTGTGTAGTTTATAGATTATTGGAATGGTTTCTTGAAATATCTGTAATTGAAGCTTTTTTTTCTCCCTTGAATCCCTTTTCTTCTTATATTTTATTTAAAAAATTTGTTTTTAAGTACATACACAGTTAAAATTATTATATCTTTCTGATGATTTAACTTTTTTTATCAACATGAAATATACCTCTTTATCTCTAGTAAAATTCTACATCATAAACATTTTTTCTACTATTAACCATTCATGCTTTCTTATACAGTTTTTATTTATTTTTATCTTTATATTTAAAATAAAATTTTTGTAGATAGCTTTTAATTGTATATTTATCCAATATAACAATCTCTTATTTTTAATTTAATTTAATTAATTATTAATACAGTTTTTTGTCTCATATTTTACTATTTGCTTTCTATTTCTCATATCTAAGCTATTGTTCCTCTGTTTCTTTCTTGCTCCTTTTGTATTAATCTTTCTCTTTATCATTGTTCTTTTTCTATACTGTGGAATATTTGCTGTATGAATTTGTACTTTGTTTTGTGGTTACTTTAGTAAATATTATGCATTCATATTTTTCATATTCTATCTAAAGTTAATGTTTTACAACTTCCTATAACAGGACAAAGATCCTTCCATTAGTATAATTCCTTTACCATATTTATCCTTTGTTATTTTTGCCATATATTAGTTTTATATATTCAAGGAACAGAATGTAATGTTACTGGTTTTTATTTTTTCATTAAAAAATTAAGAGAAACCACAGCCTTTTGTATTCATCTAAATATGTACTGTTTTTGGAACTCTTCATTCTTTTCTATAAATTTGCATTTTCATATTGTATCGTTTTTCTTCAGCCTGAACAATGTCTTTTGTGATCTGTGATAGAGCAGATTTTCTTTTAAGAATTCTTCAAGGTTTATTTAGTCGAAAATGTCTTTGTTTTGCCCTCAATTTTTAAGGGTATTTTTGCTGAATATAAAATTCTAGATTGACAATTTTACAGCATTGTATAGATACTGTTCCACTGTCTTCTCCACCCTATTGTTTCTGTTGAGAATCTCTCATGAGTATTGAGATTACTTTGTATATTATGCTCCTGTTTAAGATTTTCTCTTTTTCTTTTCAGCAATTTGAGTATGATATATCTAAGTGTGGTTCCCTTTGGATTTATCCTGCTTAAATTTGGTGGAACTTCTTGAAGATGTAAAGGTATGTTTTTTAAACATACTTGGCATTTTGGTCATTTTAAAAATATAATTTATGTGCTCTATTTTTTTTTTTTCTCTTATCTCTCTGGAATTCCAAACATATGTTTATTAGACACCTTGATATGATATCACAGTTCCCTAAATCCATGTTCTTACATTTCTTTAATTATTTTCTCCTTCAGATAGTATTATTTCTATTTATGTGTTTTCAAGTTTACTAACCTTTCATTTTTCAGTATTGAAACTGTGCATTTTTATATCATATATCATGTTTTCAGTTCTAGAATTTTCAGTTGTTTATTTTTTATACTTAAAATCTGTATAGTCCTTGTCTACTAATTTCAAAATCTGTGTTGCTTTGGGTTCTGTTTCCACTGATTACTGTTATTTTTGAATATGAGTACCTTTTCATGTTTCTTCATGTATCCAGTAATTCAGGCCTACGCTTGGCATTGTGCTGAACACACTGTAGAGATTCTAGATTGTGTCATCTTCCTTTAATGGAAGCTGAATTTTCCTCTCTAAACAGTTAAATTACTGGTGGCTCTTTACACTACTGTCAGGTTTTTAAAAATCTTTTTACAGTGAATCTCTATCAGTTTTGACATTAGTTCTAAATACATCTTTTATACCAAGGCATGGCTCTTACTCCAAAAGTCTGGACTTTCTGGAATTTCAGTTAAATGTTTGGTGTGTTTGTAAAGTGCTGTTAGGGCTTTCCAGTCTGGCTGGATAAGAATTCTAATATCACAGTAGTTCAAGAACTTGGATATCTCTATTCCAGACCCACTGCAAATGCAGAATAGCAGAACTTGACCTTTCAGAGTCTGGACTGCATTCATGAAGCCCAGTCCTTGGCCAAGGATCCATAGTAAATCCCCATGCAGTATGTTGGAGGTTTTTGCAAAGCTGCTTCTTCTCTGGTTTGATTTCCCACAAATCCTAAACACTTTAGCAGATCAAAACTCTGCTTACTAGGCTCAGTAGGACTACTGTTTCCCTTGTTCTTCACCTTCCTGTGGCATAGTAGTTAAAATCCTCATCTTGAGAAAGCTGGTGTGAGCATGGGCTTGTTTTCTATGATCCTGCTCTTCCTGTTTCCCGATGCTTGAAATAGTCATTTCATTTTTTTCAAATGTTATATTTGTTTATAGTAGGAGGATAAGTCTTATACCAATTATTCCTTCATGTCTGGAAGCAGAATTCTCATCATTAATTATATTTTGAGTTAAATATAATGTTGGATGAGAGGATGCTTTGAAAACCATATGTCCAAAGTTACATAGAGTGAGCATGGAAAAACCATACCTTAGAAATCTTGGTTTAACAGTGGTTCTATAATGAGAGATAGTCATAGAAGAGGGACTGAATTGGGTCTTAAATTTATCTGTGTTGAGAAATTCACTGAGACAGCCAAATGTGGGCAGCAAAAGGAAACCAGGAAATAAGAGATTGCCATTGATTGTTAAAGGTTAGGTGGAATTTAACTGATCCAGTGAATGAATCAGTTCAGCAGGCCAGATTCCTTTGTAAATATACTGCAAAATATGAAAATACTGTTTTTTAAAAAAGAGCTTAAATTTATACATTAAAGCATTGCTGTGCTCATTATGAAATACTTGGTTTACAAAAGGATTCATTGAGGTTTCAGTACTCTGGTGAATTCCCAATATAATTGCCAAAAGCAGAATTATAATTTATCTCCTGCATTTGGATAAAAGAGCAACTGTTGTCTTTATTATTGTGTTTATCTCTTTCTCCAAGTGAATAGACCTAGTCCCAGAGTAACTCTCGCACACATGGTGTACTGGCAAAGAAGCAGACACAATATTGTTTCCAGGGCAACAAATAAGACAGATGAGATCCCTGAGTCCCTTTACCTTCCTGGTGAAGTCCTGCTCCAAGGCTCTTGCATAGACTTCTCACCATTTGTGAGAACAGGCAGGATAATTTATCAAGAAGGTGGGGAATTCAGTGGGTTAAGGCCATTCAATATACATGACTGGCTCAAAAGAACGAGAGGGTATAGGGCTTGGTCTTTTTTGCTTTTGCTTTTGTTTGTTGTTTTCGTTTTGTTTTATTTTTGAATGGAATACAAACACTTGGATTAGCCTTATATTTCTCTTTTGTTTCTTATGATGTATTTGGTTAAAAAAAGGTATAATTGGCCTTCGTAGAGTAAATTTCCTTTGGATAGTTTTCATGAGCAACAATAAAACAATGAGTATGAAAGCTGTAAACATATTGTGTTTCCAATGAACCATTTAAAACATCTTTTTTTTTTTTAAGCCTTTAACCCCTGGGTTGACAAATATCTGAATAAAATTAGTGATTGACTGAGAAAATACATAAATTAAAATATAATTTTACAACATCTTCACCTTCTTTAGCACTGAGAAAAATGAGAAATGCCCCTCTCCTATTCTTAATAGATTTATAGCATAGTGAGGAACAGAAATATATTATTACTAAGTAATATTATAAGTTCAATATCAAGGCAATCTGTCACATGCCATAATAGATTTGAAAGGGAAGACTTACCAAGTTTGTGGTGGCAGATGGGTTAAGGACAATATTCTAGAAAGAGGTGATGACCTTGGTAAGGCTTAAATAATTAAAGTAAGTTATAGTCATCCCTCCATAACTCTGAGGGGAATTGGTTTCTGGACACCCATGGATACCAAAATTCTGGCGTGCCCAAATCTCTTACATAAAAAGGCATAGTATTTGCATATAACCTATGCAAGTTCCCCAGTATACTTTAAATCATCATCTCTAGATTAGTTATAATACCTAATACAGTGTAAATGGTATCTAAATAGTTGTAAATACAATATAAATGCTATGTAAATAGTTGCCAGTGCACAGAAAATTCAAGTTTTGCTTTTGGAACTTTCTGGAATTTTCTTTTTCAATTATTTCTCATCCATGGTTGGTAGAATCTTCAGATTCAGAACTCACAGATATGGAGGGCTGACTATACAGGTAAGGTGAGTAATAGAACACTTCTGGAAGAAGGAATAATGTGAAAAATTTAAAGTCACATCAAGGAGAACTTCTGTTGCTCTCTTAGGAGTAGAACATGGAAGTTAAAGAAAGAACAGAGAAGAGATGTGTATTGAAAATATTATTGAGAGTAATTCCCTAGGATCTTTGAGGCAATAAAAATATTTACAGCTTATGTTTATTATACTGGGGGAATGGATTTGAGGAAAATACACCTCTGAGTAAGGAACACACTTCAGAAACAAAAGACAGTGAACCCTAAATAAAGCCCTGGTGACAGGTTTAACATACGAGTAGGTGATTATTACAAAGCAATACTTAGTAAAATCCGTAGGACTTGTTGATTGACCAAATGTGGGAGAAGTGAGAGCTAAAAGTCATGATGATTCTCAGGTTTGGGTGACTGACTTGATGGACATATAAAGGAACAAAAAGAAAGATCATCAGATGGTGAGAAGAACAAAATTTCATTGTGATTGAGTTTGACTTTGAGGTACCCTAGAGAAATCTATGTAAGAGCTCAGTGAAGAAATCTAGGCTGGAGATTAACCATATTATAGATAGTAAAACCCAAAAAACTGTAAGTTCACCATGGAAAGAAAAATACAGAATTTTAAAAGAGGAGGATCAAGGATAAAACTCTAGGAGATGTTGGAGTTTAGAACATAAAAGTAGAAAAGGGAATGCAGCATTCATATTACTCTGAGAGAGAAGAAATAGCAGAACAATTAAATGGGGGAAATAATAACCTTTTCAACAAATGATGATAGGACAACTAGATACCCACATGCAAAGAATTAAGTTGGACCCCTATCTCTTATCGTACACAAAAACAAACTCCAAGTGGATCAAAGATAAAACAATAAAACTCTTAGAAGAAAATATAGACATAAATCTTTATGATCTTGGGTGAAGTAAAACCTTCTCAGATACCAAGAGCACAGTAACAAAAGAAAAAGACATGTTAATTGGACTTCATGAAAATTAAAAACTTTTTTGCTGAAAATGGCACCATCAAGAAAATGAAAAGATAACCCATGGATTGGGAGAAAACATTTTCAAGTTGTGTATCTAGCAAATAAATTGTATCCAGGATGTATAAAGAACTCTTATAATTCAGAAATAAATCATAAATGACAAAATGGGCAAGGAATTTGAAGAAACATATCTCCAAAAACTGTATATGAATGGGCAACAAGCACATGAAAAGATGCTCAGTAAGATTAACCATCAGGTAAACACAAATCAAAACCACAATGAGATACTACTCGTACCCACTAGAATGTCTATAATAATGATAATAATAAATTAAAAATACCAAGTTTTGGCAAGGATGTAGAAAAATTGACATCTTCCTGTACTAATGGTGAGAATGTACAATGATACAGTTATTTTGGAAAGCAGTTTGGCAGTTTCTCAAAAAATTAAACGTAGTGTGATTATATGACTCAGGAATTCCTCTCCTAGTTATATTCCAAGAGAATTGGAAACAGATGTTCACAAAGGAAACTTTATATGGATGTTCATAGCATATAGGCAAAACATGGAAATGACCCTAATGTCTATCAATTGTTGAATGGATAAATACAACGTGGTATATCTCTACAGTGGAGCATTATTCCGCAATAAAAAAGAATGAAGTACTGATACATGCTACAACATAGATGAACCTTGAAACGATACTAAGGAAATTAGTTACATAAGGCCATATGTAGTATGATTTAATTTATATAAAATGTCAAGAATTAGGCACATCCATTAGTGACAGTAATTAGATTAGTGGTTGCCAAGGATGGGAGAAGAGAGAAAGAAGGGAGTGGTGGGTGACTGCTAGTGGATATAGAGTTTTTTTGGGGGTGATGAAAATGTTCTGGAATTAGATAATACTGATGCTTTCAAAACCTTGGCAATATATTAAAAATCACTTAATTATATACTTTGAAATGGTGTTTTGGGTACCTGCATTAAGGTACACAATAAAGCTGTTTAAAAAAAATAACCTCTGTGTCTCCCATTTCCAGCATTTTATGGAGACTACCCTCTCAGTGAAACTGCATGGGCTTTCTTCATGTTCTTTATCCAGACTTGGGTATAGTTACTACAAAAAACTTTTGCTGAGTTCAGTGTTGCGACTCAGTATAGGACAAGTAGTTTCAGCTGAGTCTCCTGTCTGCACTGCTACATTTTTAACATTCATATACAAACTCTCTGAAGCCATAAAATCAAGTCTGGATTTGAGTTTTCCTGTGACAGTCTGGAAAGAATGTCATGGGTGATGGAGACATGTTCTTGTAGTTCCCTAAGAAATGTCTTCTTCTGGGAGGCAGATCTATACTGGAATTCATAATATAATACTTCAGTCCTCTAAATCTGCAGGAATTTCCACAATCCCACTTAGCTTCACTGTCCAAGATGTGCTTGCCTGATGCTCCTATGCCCTCCTAAGTTGGATGTCTTTTTTTTTTTAAATAAATTTATTTATTTATTTAATTTTGGGTGTGTTGGGTCTTCGTTTCTGTGCGAGGGCTTTCTCTAGTTGCGGCTAGTGGGGGCCACTCTTAATCGCGGTGCGCGGGCCTCTCACTATCGCGACCTCTCTTGTTGCAGAGCACAGGCTCTGGACGCGCAGGCTCAGTAATTGTGGCTCACGGGCCTAGTTGCTCCGCGGCATGTGGCATCTTCCCAGACCAGGGCTCGAACCCGTGTCCCCTGCATTGGCAGGCAGATTCTCAACCACTGTGCCACCAGGGAAGCCCAGATGTCTTTTTTTCTGCTTACAGAAAATGCATAAAGGTCAACAAACCTTATGGCTTGTTATTGATATCCAGTGCAGTGGCACAACATAACTGTGAGACACTGTCAAAACAAAGTTCATTTTGGTGATTCCCTTTCTTGGTTCACAGTCTACAGCAGTCTGTTGTTCATGTTGCACATCTAATTTAAAGTAATACAATTTAGGGTGGGGAAAAGCTTTTCTTATGTAAGCATATTTTAAAAAACTCTTTCTCAAGAAAACAAATGTTTTGAAGTAATGCAGACTGAATTTGAATGCCATGTCCACTGTAGGAGTTACTGAAACCGCTCAGTCACTTCAACCGCAAAAGAGAATAATAGGAATGACTACCACACTTGATTCCTATGATTAGCACACAATAAATTCAAAGTTGTTAGCTAAACAAAAAATGTGTTGTACAAATATGAGTGTTATTCCCCAGAGAGTAAGTAGTCATATGGCTTTGTTTAGTATACAACTCAAATGATCACCTTCTAAACTGAGCAGAGAATCTATTGTTAGATAATTCTAGCAAAAGCAAACTGAAATGCATATTTTTCTTCAGAGTCAGAATTCTGTTTTAGGAAAGTGTAGTGCAATTTTTCTTTGTAAATGACATGCAATTCACAAGTGAGTTGATTTGTGTATTCCTAGTTATATCTGTTGTGGATTTTACTATGGCCCAAGAGGGTGGTATCCAGTTTACAAAAGTTATTACTCATCTATTTTGTTGGCTTGGGCTTTTTAAAGTAATATCTGTTCTGTATGAGTGTTTTAACTCCAATCCCATTAGAAGCAAAAGCAAAAACAGATCGGTAAATTAGACAAAATAAAGCTTTATAACAAATGTATTTTTCCTACAGGTAATGTCTTCAAAAAATAGACTAAAGGGGAAGTTTCATCTAAATTTTACTGTAAATGGCTAGCCCCTGAAAAAACTGGGATATGAGCTGAGCCATCTGGATAGGAATTCCTGGAGAACATCTGACCTTTGCCCTCTAGGGTCTCTGATGCATGTCAACCTCTATTGAACATCAACTTTGTGTTAATCACCGAGTTTGTTATGCTAAGTATGATGTTCCAGGCAACAGTAGGGTTTGCTTAAGATTTAGAAGAACACAGTTGTTTGTTGAAAAAAAAAAAAAATACAGCTCAGATCTTGATGAGATCTTTCCTCATCTCTATGATAGGGGCTATTTATATTTCTCTAGGTTGGCTCTTGAAACAATCAAATGAAACAATGTATGAAGTAGTGCTTTACAAACATTTATTTAACAAGGTTATCCTGCCAGAATACCCTTGTTGTAAAGATCCTAGAATCGAACATCTTAGTAGATGAAGTTGGCACTGTTTTCTAGGATTACTTTTGCAAAATAGAGTTCTATTATTTCATTTTTCTAATTAATTTTTCAAAATAAAGCTTACTAAATATCAGATGTTCATTAACGAAAATTTGGAAACTGTAGAAAAAAATGACAGATAAAATCTTCTGCCTTCCAATACCACCACTCCGAGTTAATTACTAACATTCTGATGATTGTCTCAGTTATGTTTCCTCACCTGAAGAAAAGCCACCCTTTAGGTGAGTGAACCTGGGACACCAACTCCAACCCCACTACCCGTTGGTGGTACAAACAGAGTCACATTGAAATTATAGGAAGGTCAGAAATTTTCAAATCACAGAAACAGCAGACGTCTCAACTGTCTGAAAACCTCTTTAGAGTCCACGCTTGCGGACTAAGAAGCTTGCAATGGCAATACGGTCTCAGGGTGCATTTCTGGACGCTGCTCGCTCCTACTGCCCTTCCATTCACATCAAACGAGTCATTATGCATTTTTAATTAGAATAATATTTTAAACATTCTCTCCAGAGCAACGTTTTTACAAACACTGTTTAATCAAGTGAGGGGCGCCTGCCTATGACTCTAGCCTCCTATAGTCTTTCCCAGTGAATTCTGTTTCACCTCCTGCCGCGAACGCCGGTTCAGTTACTGGCAGATTAGATTTCTCTCCTGGCCCCCGCCTCGCCCTTCCCCATCCTATGGAGAAGCGGGAATAAAAAGATCAGCCCCAGGCGGGCGTGCAGCTGGGTGAGTGCAGCCCGTTGACCGGAGCGCGCGGGTCCATCGCTGGGCACCCCCTCCCTCTCCCCGCGCCGCCTCCAGCGCGAGTGACAACGCGCCCTCGGGTCTCGGGAGCTGCGGCGGCGAACAATCCCGGGCAGGGCTCGCCTCGCCGGTGACATCACTCCCGAAGATACTCCCCACTCTCAGCGCCTGCCTTCGCAAGGAGTCCGTCCGTTTGCTTGTCGGTTTCCTTCCGTCCGCTGCTGGAGAGGGCTCATTGCTGGCCGGGGACAGAGCCGGGCACTGAGGAGCGACAGGACCCGGAGGACGAGGAGGGAGAGCGCAGGCAGCGAGGAAAGGAGGATCCCGGCAGGTGACAAGCATGAAATTCAGCCCAGCGCACTACCTGCTGCCTCTCCTGCCGGCGCTGGTCCTCAGCACCAGGTGAGTCCAGGAGCGTGAGTGACCTGAGCTGAGGGGAGTTGCCGGTAGGTTGGTCCAACCGCAGGTCACCTGTGGAGGCCAAGGACAGACACTTCAGCTGTTTGCATCTCCCGTCTAAGTTAGGGGGGTCTCTCTATAATTCGGGCTCTGAAATCCTTCTGAGGGAGTAGAGCCCTTTCCTAGTTATCCTAGCCCTTAAAGAAATCCTCAGTATTCCTCCCAGTGAGGGGACCAAGTGTTGCTTCCAAAGCCATGTTTCCCTCCAGCGCTAGTAGTAGCAAACAGATAACACGCGGTAAGAGACGAAATAAAGAAAGGAAATTAGACAAGGAGAGTAATGTCACCAGACAGTCTCTGTATACAACGGAGCTGTCTTAATAGCCACAGCGCTTACCTCCTCCCCCAAGTGTGTCTCATTTTAAGGCACAGGGAACCAGAGAAAAATGACAAATCTTGGGAGATGGTTAGCCTTGCACAAAGTTCCTGGACTTGTGAATCAGACTGTATTCATGTCTTGAGTAGGCTTAGTGGTAGGCACTTTCCTTTGGCTGTCTTGTGAACAGGTCTAATTAAAGAGCACACAAGACGATTAAAAGTTAGAAGACACTCTCAGAGTGCTGATGCAAGGACCGTAGTCAGAAACAATTAAGTACTGTATTCCATCCCTGGCCATAGATGGGACTTTAAGCCCAAGCACAGAGGAGCTATTTTTAGTGGAGGTTTAAAATGCGTTGATTGAAAAGAGTTTTGTGATTCCCCACTGTTGATCAAGTCCCAAAGTTGGTGATGGGTTTTCATTCTTCTTCCACAAGAGCAGCACAAAGGTGGACTGTTTCATTGCCCAGGACTGAGCCTTTATTCTGCATGGCCTGAACATACTGGCAGCAACCTCTCTGCCTTGGCTACTATAAAATAAAATGACCCACACAGGATAAGGATCTTTTCAAATCTATGTGAATGGAAACATTATCTGATTATGTTTCTGCTGGAAAATGAAGAGGGGAAATAGGATTATATCTAATTCTGAAATTGGGAAGTATGAAGGAAACTCATTATGTATGAAAAGTCAGGGCAGCAAAATTCTTGATTCCATTCCTAACTGACACACCCTCTTTCAGGCTCTTGTAACCAAACTTTCCTTCTAGTGTGAGGACTGTTTGGTTTAGCCCCAGTAGTTGATGAACTTAGTCTCTGCTTGCAAACAAAGCCCAGGTGACTTTCCCAGACTAAAATGGAATATGAGCTGTATTCTTTATTTTAAGGTTGCTTGTCACTTGAGTTCACAAACGGCAGATGGTTTTAAAATCAGTTTGCTTCCCGGTACTATAATAACTTGCTCCAATAACAGCCCATTTTAGTATTTGTTTCTAGCTCTACACTCAGTGCTAATCATGCATAATTGTTATTTTTTGAAGTGTCTTGCTATTTACTCTGAACTCTTGTGTTGTGGTTAATAATTGTGAATTCTTCTAGAGAAAGGAAATTCTCAAAGTTTGGGGCATTTAAGTATATGCCTGTCAATATATGCAGAGAATAATAAATATTTAAACAATGGAAGCCCTGCCCACAATGATTTTTAAGTACAGTGAATCTCTAGTGTTCCAAAAGTACACTTGCTTTTTAAGGATACTATAATTTAAGTGGCTCAGAAATCGAAGTTTTAATGTTGGTTATATACTACAAAAACAAAGAGCCATCACCTTATAAAAGTGTTAATTTTTATAAGGATAAATTAAAAAAAAATAGTCAATGCACTTTTCACAACAAAAATCGAATTAGTCGTTCCTAGTTTACTTTAGATATGAAACTTCTGCAGTGTTGGTTGTATGTGAAAACTGTGACAAGTCTTCTTTAAATTTTCCCTCTTGCCAACTCAACCAAAAGAGCATGTTGGGCTTAAAAAAGCGAAACTTTTCCTAATCGGTGGCATGTCTTATTATTGTGATTACTCGGTAACAATTTACTGTACTGGATACCCAGATTACCTTGTGACAGTAAGAGAACTTGACAATGAATTGGGTACTATCAATATGTCATTTTGCAAAGAAGAGCTCATGTTTCAATGGACTCTAACAGAAGGCCATTCTGTTTGTAGTATTTAAGAGTTCTTGTACGCATTTGGTTAATGTGCACATTAGAACCTAAACTGAACAGGTTTGCAAGAACAGTTGCATTAGTAGAGGTGCGCTTATTGGCCGGCTGAGAAAAACTTCGTAGCTGAACCATGACCACCTGTGACAGTAGGCTTTCTAGCCAAAGACTTATGCTAACTTAATTTCGTAGTCAGTGGTCCTGTTTGTGAAGCAAAAGGCATTTCACATGCTTCAACTGTGTTGAATGCACTAGCAGAGGGTGGCAGTTGCTAAATTTTCCTGTTGCCTTCGGGTGTTATCACTTGTCTTTTATTATTAAGTTCTTTTCAAAGTGTGGAGAACACAGATCTGAGACACTTGGTACAAAAAAAAAAAAATTATTTGCTTCAACATCTCTTTCTGGGCATAGCTCTTTAATACCTTGCTATTATCTTTCCAATAGGTCTAAGTTCAGTTCTGTTTTAAGGTTAATGAATGTGTTCACTAAAGTAAATGCTGCAATTAGAGAAAGATAGTTACCATAAAATAGTATTCTACCCACAGGGATGAAAACTCTAAAACAATTCTGTCTTTTAAATATGAATTTTTGAATAGCTTTCTGTTTTTATTTTTTCCTTATCCCTGTGTTTTCTGTAGCAACTTTATATGCCGAAGCAGAAAAATTCCATAATTTTCACCAAAGTGAACAACATCTATGCCCGCCCCCAGTCAGAGTTACTTCATTTGTCCTGAAAGAAAGCTAAATGTTCACCTTCAACAATAGCCAAGAACTGTTCTCTGTTTTACTGCTGAACCCCTAGAGGTAAAAAGAGCTGTAATTTCCTGGCATATTGTGTCTCCTATTTATAAAGTATATATAAATTCAAAAAAAAATAGAGTTAATTTAATGAATGATGTAACTAGTGCAGAAATCCATTTAACCTGTACACAAATAAATGTGGTCAAAGAAAGCGAACATATCTTCAGAATAGAATAACTGTACTTTTTAAATAGCCTTATTCTGTAGAAGCATTAAATTGCTGTTCCAAGGCAGCCAGCAATTCACTTCAGAAAGTAGTAGTACAGGTATTGAAAGGAATAGTAGGGTGAAAAAATCTTCAGAAGTTCTTGGTGAAAAGGGACCCATGGAGTGCTGGAGAAGGCTTGTACTTTAGTCTGCTGAACCTCTGTTCCTTTATGCTGTGATTCTACTCTTGATACTTCTGGCTTTAAATGACTTAATGGGGAGAGAACATGGTAGGGGAGGAGTGAAGGTCTACTGACTTCTGGTGGTTTTCCATCAAGCAAGAACTTTAAGCAGATGGTCGGTTATAGTCCTCCCAACAGGAGTCACCTTACAGGTCTGTCCTGGGCCCTCTGATCAGCAGTCACACCACATGTTTACTTTGGAATGTATTTTTAGATGGTACTATGTATTGAAGATGCCCCAGGCTCCTCTTTGCTCTGTGCCTCAATCTCTCCTCAGAATCAAGTTGATGGATAGGATAAAGGAAAGACACGAGTCACAATAAAAACACAATAAGCACCAAAAAATTTTCATTTTTAAGCAAATAAATTTGATATCCAAAGGAGTCTTACTTTAATTCCCCCAAATTGATCTGAGGTACTATATTTTTTTTGTCCCAAGCCCAGTACACAAGGAGTCTTACCCCACACACACCTTTACATGACCCTGCATACATTTCTTTGTAAGAATTTCTCCATTCTGTGTAATTGAGTTAAAGAAATGTCTCTTCCAGGCCAAGATATTGGCAAAAATGTTTTGACTTTTCTGCGGTACACGGGCCTCCCACTGCTATGGCCTCTCCCGTTGCGGAGCACAGGCTCCAGACGCGCAGGCCCAGCGGCCATGGCTCATGGGCCCAGCCGCTCCGCAGCACGTGGGATCTTCCGGACCGGGACAAGAACCCGTGTCCCATGCATTGGCAGGCGGACTCCCAACCACTGCGCCACCAGGGAAACCCAATGTGTTGACTTTTTAAATCCCTTTTCAGGGCCTTAGTTGCCTAATTACAATAGCAGTTTTTTTAATGACTTATTTGTGGAATATCTTTGTGCACTAAATTTTCTCTATAATTAATGAAAGAGACACCGCACACATTTATGAATTGACTGTACAATTGTCCCAGACCAAACTCTATGTAATTGAAAGGGAGAACTTGACCTACCAACCAGGAAGGAAAAATCACTGAAACCACTGGCGGTATATGGGTGTAATGAAATTATGCTTTCTCATGTGTGTTATGAGAGCGCTTGTGTGTTGTGGGTGCATGTGTGCTATTTTTAACTGACTTCTAGAGGAAAATCTTTTTTAATAAATAGGACAAAATCATTTAAGTAACCTGATTAAACAGATAATGTTTAATATTAAATTTTCTTCTCTAGAAAATCCAAAAACTTCCATTTGAACTTATCTTCATAACATTCAGAAATTTTTGATGTTTTCATTATTACACATCAAAAGTGTACTTGCAATAAATCAGTTGTTACATAAGGCAATAAAATAATATATTAGTTACAAATACATGTACCTATAATCTAGTCACATTCAGAAATATTTATATATAAGGTAAAGTTGGATAAATATTAACAACAAGGTTTTAAACAAAGTTTGAAGTGTGAATAGAGGAAAGAGCAAATAAAGTCAATTAAGCAATATCAAAAATAACTTTTACCGAGGACAATGAGAGAAATGATATTTTGTAATTGACATTAGTATCATGCAACATTTGCTAGTTGTATGATGTTAGGTGAATTGCTTAGCCTTTTTTTTTTTTTTTGCGGTACGCGGACCTCTCACTGTTGCGGCCTCCCCCGTTGCGGAGCACAGGCTCCGGACGCACAGGCCCAGCGGCCATGGCTCACGGGCCCAGCCGCTCCGCGGCATGTGGGATCCTCCCGGACAGGGGCACGAACCCGTGTACCCTGCATCGGCAGGCGGACTCTCAACCACTGTGCCACCAGGGTAGCCCTGCTTAGCCTTTTTATCCAGTTTTCTCATGTAGAAAATAGGACTACTCATAGGAACTACCTGAGGGGGCTGTGGTAAAGACTGAATGAGTTCATCTAAAAACAGAGTTTACCATATTCCGTGGAACATAGTAAGTACTTAACAGAGGTTAGCCTGTGCAGCTATTACTATATAGTTATTATTTTCATGAAATTTTTGTATCTGTGATTGATCTGGACATAGCAGAATAAATGAAAACTTGGATGCAAATAAATTGGACGGCACAAAATTAACAAGAGTGACAGTCGTCATGAAAAAGAAAGAAAAGATCGCCAAAGAAGAGGGGAAGCAGGAGAAATAATGAGGATTACCTGGTAAATTGGGTGAGTCTTTGAAAAGTGTTTTGGTTCCTGGATGGTACTGTGCACTTTGGTGAACACCATGAAAAATTGTGATATTTAATTTTACCATATAGAATATGATTTAGCACAAAAGTGTATGATTAGCAATATTTAATTTATATAGCTACAAGTGAATTTAATTAAATTGCATAAATTGTACCATCAAATCAAAGCCGTGAGCATAAGCATCAATGAATAAAAAAGGATGCTTTCAAGCTACATAGGCGAGATTGATATAAAAGTTTCTACAACTTTATTTTCTACTTGTTAATCAATTTCATCATCCATCAGCAAGCTATAAAAGGTAGAAACATTTAGAAAAATTAAGGGAAGAAAATGTAGATTTTTTTTTCTACTATTGAAAACAATTTGAGAACTGCTGATATAGAAAAAGTTCAACTGCTATATGTCTTAAGAATCATCACATAAAAGGGACTTTATAGTAAACCAATTTTGAAAAGAGCTTTGGAGATCATGTACTCTCAACTAGTTTGCGCATAGTTTATCATAAACTCTTCATAGTTGTGCTATGAAATTCTGACTATTAAATGAAGAAGTGTGTATATTTTTGCTATAGATTACTGTGTGTATATGCATATGTGTCATTATATGTCAATTGAGTGGATCATAGAATGGGGTATAATTTGCTGCTAAGGGAAAAGAAAAGACATAGATCATGTTAAGTCTGCATCAGAAAGGGGCACATGTTTACTGAGACATTTAGAAATGTTGCTTCATGATCATAAGATGCAAAAAATATATATATCGAAAGTAAACCATTCCATTCAGACACAATCTAAAATTCAACCAAATAAACACTGTGCTCTGAAAATGCTTTCATGAATACTAGGAGACATCGTTATACCATAGGTAGTGATTGCATTGCAAATTACGTCTGACTTGCTTGGTGCCGCTTTCGAGTTTTTTAATCTCTTTGAGTGTACTTTAAAGAGTCTGCTATTGGGAAACATGCTGTGAATACAAGGTTGTGTTCTCATCCAAAGCCCTTCATATTAGAGGTGAGAAAACTGAGGTCCAGAGTGACTGAGACTTCCCTAAGACCACAGAGGAAAAGCAAAACAAGAACCCAGAACTTTACCTAGTGCTCTCTCTCTTCTATCATATGATTACTCTCCATGTCATCTCTTCTGTAATTAAGACGCATTGGTATAGTTGGTACCTACCTTATATCCAGAACTATTCTAGTTATTGTAGAGTATAAGGTAATTTAAAAAATTCTCCAGCCACGTAGAATCATGATAGAACAACATGCTATAGTCAAAGGGAATTAGAATAATGAGCTGAACACCATTTGTTCACCTGTATTCAGTTGTTTTTTGAAGAGTGAGTTGGCCTAAAAAAGATTTCCGGGTCATTTTCAAAACCCAAAGCAGAGTCACTAATGAGTTCTCAACTTTGCACAATTCACCTTGCGAGAGATACACCTATAGTGGTTACTGTTGGCTTTTCAGTTCTATTGTAAAGTGATATTTTTGGTACCTTTGGGATCTTTTCATTGAAACTCTTTCCTATAAGTGTAGTTCCTGGGAGACATTTGCTTATATATATTGCTCACCTATTAAATCTATACTGCAACTGTGTAGTATTGTTCAATGGGTAGCATACTGAACTATCTTACAAAGATGAGTTCCTAAATATGTTCATATCTAGCTTTAATTTATGGTGATATTACATTTCATTTGGTTTATATGTCTCTATACTTTCATCATAGCCTATACAATTTTTAGTTATATAACATTTTTTAGGGCAAAGTGGTAATAGATTTCATTCTACACATACATATCATAAACTCCCTGCCTTTGGATAGGTTTCTTAACCATTCTGACACTTAAATTTCTCATCTATAAAATGGAAAATAATAATGTCCAATATTTAGGGCCATTAAGATTGAAGAAAGTATATTAAGTTCTCTCTCAGTACCTGCATATAGCTGTACTCTTCGTCCTTCAGGAAATTCTAAGACATATTAGCTATTACTATATGTAGAAATTATTATGATTCAGTGTGTTGATTTTATATTGGATACCTCAAGCAATCAACATTTAATTATTTTATTAAAAATCAGAGTAAATTAATTCCTTAAATGAATTTCAAAGTTCTTGACTGACACAGCCAAAATAATAAAATCGTAGTTTATTCTTGATATGATTCTTCTAGGGGTAGGGTCAGGAGGGAATTGAGCTCAGTGAATGCTCCTTAGGAAAAATGGAACAAAAAGTATGCGATGACCTGCTGCCTTCCAAAGCAGTCCTTTCAGCTGAGCTAAGGTATCGGCAAAGGCTAATGTAGATTCTGGGTTAGCCTTTATCTCATGTCCCTATGGAGGATGTGACTTTCTGTGACTTCCTCCTGTTTATCCTCAAAAGGGTTTCTAATTAATTCCCCATCTTTTAACTCTGTTCAACACACAACTCTGAGCATCTAGAAGCACTTACTCAGTGAGCAGCTTGAGATGAATGGGGTAGGGGTTACAGGAAATGTTTGTGGTGTCGTATGTGTTAAATCCAAAGAATATGTAATCAAACAGACTTTGAGTCAGCTTTACTAGCTAAATGATTTTAGAAATGTCAATTAACATCTCTTAGCCACATTTTTCTCATCGATGAAAAGGCAATAACATTGCCTCTCTCATATAGATTTGTCAAGAGGATCAAATAAGCTAATGTACAAAAAGAATAGTTTCTAGCACAGAGAAATACAACTCAGTATATTGCCAATTTTACATTACCTGGCTGAAAGGATTAGAGAGATTTTACCCTACCAGAGTGTATTGCATTTCAGAAAGAGCAGTCCTTAATAAAAACTTTTACTTGGTATAGGCAAGACAAAAGTGTTGGTGAACAGATTTTGGAACTCAGCCTTATCCTCCCTTATTACAGATGAAAAACAACAACAACAACAAAAAAACCCTGAATGGAGAATGTATTTTCCTCCAAGCTCATGTGGATGATTTGAGACCAATGTGAAAGTCAATCCCAAATCACCGTAACCAATTCCAGTTAGGAACACTGATTTAAATACATGCAATACCTCAAGAAAAATAGTATGGAAAACTTGTACATGACCTAGCTTCTATTCTGAGTCTGAAAACTCCAAATTATGTTGCTAATAATTTTGCTAATCCAGTTAAACATTAAATATAGTTATTGAAATTATATTACCATATCACACTAATTCCTTTAAAGAAGGTTTGTTTTTTGAGTTGACCTAAAGATGGCAGGACCAAAAAGATGTATCTTGAAGTAGGACAGCATAAACACCAACAATCCTTTGGACAAGTAGAGGATTCTAGATTTTAAAATTAAGTAGTCTCACAATGGGTAAGGTTGGTCATGATCTCCATAGAATGGTGGAGAAGGGGCGGGAGTGGCCGAGGGAAATAAAAAGCCTAGCACCCTAGGGTACTTTGAATGCTATGTGCATGAACGGAGACGGTAGGAGTAGAAAGGAAAGTCCTCAATCACTAGCCTTCCTCTTTTTCTTGTTTTTTTTTTGTTATTTTAATTTTATCTTTTCTAATGCTGGCAGTCATTCATTTCTGGTCTTTGCAGTAAGCTAAGTTCTTAGCATTGAGCAGAAAAGGCGGGGGAGGGGGCTGCTTTAAATTATAAAAGAAACAAGAAAATGCATGAAGAATTTAAGTGACATGTTGGCAAGAAGCAGATATGGTTGAGTAAGCTTTATATTGTTGAGAACATGTAGCTTTTTCCTTCAGATACCACAAAATGAAATGTGAGCTCATTCTACAAAAAAAGTTCACATAAGAATGGGGGAAAACTGTTTTTTTTTTCTGACACTACAATTTAGAAAAATATTGAAAGATACTGAATCCCTTTTGTGTAAAAGGGATTTTTTTATGTATGCATTTTTTGTTTGTATGTCTTTATTTCAATTGTTATTTTATATGACATGTAAGTTACAGATTCAGCCACTAATGTTGAGGACTAATTATTGCCCTGGCAGTGTGCTAGATGCTTACTCTCTGTCACTCAACCCTTACTTCCTTGCAACACATTATACTTATACATGTTTTATCACTAGGGAGAAGGAATTTTGGATATATTAAATAATTAGCCCATATTTTCCCAGCTAGAAAGTGGTCAGATCCTAGCTCATTTTTCTGAGAATCGTTTTGTGAATGAAACTATACCTATGTCTATAAAATGTAATCTCTGCATAAATACACACTGAAGAAAAAAAATTATAAACAAGAATGCTGAAACTAGACTGTGTTGGCAAATAGCTGCATGTTTGCATGAGGTGGGACAGGCTACATTAAAAACATTCTTAAATAAAGCAGCCAAAGAAATTCATTATTTTTAAACCAGATAAATTGAAGCCTTTATTATAAGTACAAAATTTTGCAAGCTAATTTCAATATTCCTATGTAGAAAATATGTTTCCTCAGATCAGTATTTCTCAAAGTACACTCCTCAGTGTACCTAAATCAGAATCCCCTGGGATGCTTATTAAAAAGGCTACTTCCTTGTCCCTGCCGTAGACAGATTAGATTAGATTCTCTGAGGAAGGGGCCAAAGAATTTTCATTTTAATGTGGAAATCAGATGCTTTCTATCTGAAAATTTGGAAACTATTTGAAACTGTAGAGTCTGGAACACTTTGATCTCTTGAGCACTTGCTTAACATGACATTGCAGCTGAAGTCAAGAGGATGGAAAGATAGTGATGTTTTGGCAAAAAATAACACCTATTTTCACATGTATGTAAATGAATTTAATAGGTGAGAATCTTGTCACATACCAAGGCTGCATTTATCAATCAAGTTGCATGAAAATAATTCTCTGCCTCCTGCGCTTTTCTACAGAGGGCTAAGAAACTAAAACTAAACTCAAATAAACTAAATGGTATAAAACTATATGACATGGATTTATCAGGGGGCATACTTTAGAAAGTACTTGATAGCAAGGTGAAATCTTACTGATAGCACTGAAAAGAATGAAAACTCCACTTTCTCCTTCACATTTTAGCCTGGTAAAAATGAAAATTTTGATCCCCACCTCCTTCATTAGTAGCAGTTGGTTTTGACTGATGTGGAAAAACAGATTTTGTTTCAATTAACTTTATGTGTTAAACAGAATGTGCAACTATGTCAGCCATATTGCCTACTTCTCTTCCTCTCTGCAGTATCAGTTAGTTCTCCTGAAATAATAAAGAAAAGAATCAAAAGATATGATAATAAATAAGAGCTAACACTTATGTAATATCTTAAACCAGGTTAATCCTCACAGACTTCTTGTGAGGTGGTGGTTGTTGTTGCCTCCATTTTATATCTGTGGAGACTAAGGCACACAAGGGTTAGATTACTAACCCTCAGTTATAAAGTGGTAGGTAGTGGAGTCTAAAGTCAAACTCCAAATAGTTTTCTAGCCCATGTTCTTAATCACTGTGCTACAGCGCCTCCTAGTGTGTAAAGTAAAACACTGGCATGACCCTAAATCTGCGTCAGCCTCATGTGGGTTCCGATTTACACCATGAGAGGACAGAAAAATGTAACTTCCTCTCAGGTTTCCTCTAAGTTCACAACTAAATATAACAGAAGGTCCTTTCTTTAAAGTTCCAGCTAAAATAATGTTCATTTTATTTTGTTTTTATTGTGAAAGAAAAATAATCATGAATTTGTATAATATGGTCTTTATTTGTGGATGTTGTTTTTCCAAGTCACACCAGGGACCTGTAGTGTCCTACCATCTGGCTCCAGATAGCTTCCATGTTTCAACTGTGGAGCTTAGAAACATGTGGTGGGAATCAGACTGACCTGTGTTCTAACTGCAGCTCAGCACTTGCTACCTGTGTGGTCCTACCTAATAGTAGGTAAAGGTTATTGTTTGTTTTTTTGTGTGCAAGAATTGTACTACACATTTCTTTAGGATTACTTTAATGCTTTTTTGTACTTCATGAATGTGCTTTCTAGATTAGAACACTGAAGATTAGAGAAGTTAATATACCTAAAGTCACAACATTACTAAAGGTAGAGGTGAAATTTTTTTTTTTTTTTTCTCTGTACGCGGGCCTCTCACTGTTGTGGCCTCTCCCGTTGCGGAGCACAGGCTCCGGATGCGCAGGCTCAGCAGCCATGGCTCACGGGCCCAGCCGCTCCGCGGCATGTGGGATCTTCCCGGACCAGGGCACAAACCCGTGCCCCCTGCATCGTCAGGCGGACTCTCAACCACTGCGCCACCACGGAAGCCCTAGAGGTGAAATTTGAACCCACAATTTAATAGACATAGCCTCAAGGTCAGGATCCTCATACAGTAAAGTTAACACTGAAATTCGTGGTGTCAGGCATTTGGGAGGTAACTCAGAGACAAAGGAGCTGTTGAGAGCCACATGCAGACTAGTGTAAAAACCAGACTTGTGCCATACACGCACGTGGATGAGTGAGCTAAGGGGTCTGGTGTACGCAACTCCTCAAAATATCCCCATCTCATGAATAGTATCACCTTTTGTTTTACAGATGTGAAAGTTAACAGACTCATTATTTGAACTCAGCCTATCCTGAAACCTAACCTAATAATAATAATTATTATTATTATCATTATTAGTATCATGGCCCCCAGATTTTCCTTAGAAAGTTTGTGTCGTTGTTTTACTGGAACTGCACTTCCATTTGTAGTCAGAAGATGTCACTGTGAAGTATGAAGTATAGTACAGTCATCTCCGTTCTAGATTTAACCTGTTCATTGACTGACACATTCATCTCAAAATTGATGTCTAAAATAATCTGGCTTCATTTCACATCAAAATAATTACCAAAGATAAATGTATGTATATTCATGTACATGTATATATGCATGTATATATGATATATACTATATAGTATACATGTATTTTATAATATATACAATTATAATAAATTATCTATATATTACACATAGTTATTTTACAGTTTTTTGAGAATTTATCCTTGAAAATAGGCTTTGTTTGGAAACACAGTGCTGTTAGCTTGATCCCATTCATCACTACGTTGATTCCTACAAGTCTAGTTTCCTCCTAAGTGGAATTGGACCTGAAAGTTTAATAATGGACCCATTTCCCCAATGTACTCTTAATTAAAAGAATTTTCCAGGACAGACTTTAAGGGAAGTAGGCATTATGTGAGGGAGACAAGGATATCTGACATATAGAATTTAAATTTTAATTTTTATACATGCTCATATCTTTTCACTTCATCCTGTGTAGCAGTTAGTAATAACTCCTTTTTATAGATGAGGAGACTGTTAGTAATGACAGGTAGGTGGCCCAGAGCCAGGGCTGAGTTTGGCTTTCGCAACACCCAAGTTACCTTGGGACCTGGAAAGTTAGACTGTAAAGGAGGCAGAGTTGCCTTGTCTTAGTCTGCTTTGGCTCCTATAACAAAATAGCATAGACTGGGTGGCTTAAGCCACAGACACTTACTTCTCACAGTTCTGGAGGCTGGGAAGTCCAAGCTTAAGGTACTGGCAGATCCACTGTCTAATGAGAGCACTCCTCCTGGTCTGCAGACAGTGGTCTTCTTGTTGTATCCTTACCTGATGGATCAGAGAGACAGAAAGCACAGTCTTGTGTATCTTCTTCTAAGAGCACTAGTGTCATCATGAGGGTTCTACCCTCATGACCTAATTACCTCTCAAAGGCCCCACCTCCTAATTCCATCCCAGTGAGGGTTAGGGTTTCAACATATGAATTTCAAACGGACACAAACATGCATCCATAACATGCCTGTTAAAAGATGAAGCAAAGGCTATCATCCTGGAAGGGTTTAAAGGAGGTGGTACATATGCAATATTTGATGTTTTGTCATGTGTGATTTTGGTCCTACGTTTGTTAGTGTACCTTTCATAAGTCGATGTGAGTACCTGCCTATAGCCCTTACGTCTTTAATCAGCTAAGATGCAATTTCTTGGTATGTATCAGAAAATGCCAAATAATAGTGCCTTAAGCAAAACAGAAGTTCATCTCTCTCTCACCTAAGATATACATAGAAGAGGAAATGCAGGGTTGGTTGATTCTCCTGTCTGGCATAGTTTAAGTCTCTGTTTTTCTTTATTATTTTAACAAAATAGATGGTGATTTTTTTGCCACCTGAGATATTAGTGTGATTTTTATGTCAATTGATAGAGACCAGCTAACATCACAAGTTCCTCTTAAAGATAAATAAATGAAAATTGTATTTGCTGACATGCCAGTTAACCAAAAATGAAATCACTTTTGCCTGCTTTTGAATTCACAAAAGGTTTGATCATGTCTGAACTGGAAACATCTATACATGAAAGAAAGTCTACACAGAGTCATAAGATGATTAGTCATGATCCTGTAGTAATCATTGGTAATGTTTTATTTTATTTTTATAGTCAATGTAGCAAGAGAAAGAAATGGATGAGATTTGTCCCAGGCCAACAACTATGTTTTAAAGCACTTTCAGATATTTGGAAAACATAAATTTATCAATGGCCATTTAAAAATTATGTTGCTATTTTGACTATCTGTTTAAAGAATTGAAAGTGTAAAGATTATTTTTTTAATATGCTCAAGACCTGTGTAAAACAAAACAAATAATGTTTTGTCTGTGACTCCTTTCTATCCATCATTCCTTACAGCTATAGTAAGTTTCAGGGCCAAGATTTGGACCCTAGACTCTGATTCCACAGCCTAGATTGTACGATGAAAGATCAGTAGATGAATCCCATCAGTCCTAGGCAAAGGCTAAATTCTGGTAGAAATGTGTGAATTGTTCTTTCAGGAAATCACCAGCTTTTGTCTACTGCAACCTTTCAAACACTGAATGTAGAGAGTGTTTATCCCAAAGAAGTGCTGAAAGGGTGATAGGCTGGGAAAATAAGAATTGCCAGACAGAATGCTAAGTGGAGGGCAAAGTGACAATGGAACCGATTTAGTGTTTTGATGCAAGTATAGTACATTCTGAGCATACAGTCAGGATTCCCTGGTGACTTTTTGTAATAAGAAGTGCATCTGGGGAAAGCAAAACAAAAACAAAAAACCCAGACCTTTGGAAAATAGAATGTTTTAAAGATGAGTGGTGAGCGCCGTGACCATAAACAGATGCTCACAGTGCGTCACTGGCATTGAATTAGAGTTTGTGGAGGAGGAGACTGGATTGTTGGGAGAAAAAGGCTCCACTGAATGCAGGCAGTGACTGTTTTCTGTTGTTTAGGGGGTTAGTTTTGTTCTGGCTATAAAAAGGACGTAAAAGACAAACTGTCAGAAAGAGGGAGATAAATATTTCGTGGGGATGAGTCCCTTATTCCTCATTCATAGTGAAACTGAGAGTGTAGTAACATGAGAAGAATTGATTCAGAATAAGTGAGTTTGCCTTATAGCTGAGCAACCCTAAGCAAATAAAACAGTCTCTACATCTCAGGAGAACTGAGGAGGGGGTAGCGAAATGAGGAATGTGAGGGAGACCAAATGTCAGAGAGTAAAGTTTCCCACCTCTGGGAATAGAGAGGAGAGAGTTGTAGAAGGTGTCACAGAACTACATGATTTTCAACACTTAAAAGTATTCAGGAAAAAATTGTTTAGGAAAGTAAATCTCAGGAAGAAGACAGCTATGTATAAAGGCACTAAGATGAATAGTAATAATCATAATGATAAAAAATTCAAAGTTATAGCTTCTAAGCAGAATTGTAAAAAGTTAGTGGAAAATAGGTCATCCATTTGCCATTTCCATACTAAAAAAAAAAAAGAAAGAAAAAACCCTTCTTATGTTTATATAAATTTGAATGAAAATTGTCACATAAATGAATTTTATGTGACTTGAGGACGTCAAGCAAATTTTATATTAAGAATTTATATATCAAAAAAACAAACAACCCAATCCAAAAATGGGCAGAAGGCCTAAATAAACATTTCTCCAAAGAAGACATACAGATGGCCAACAAACACATGAAAACATGCTCAATGTCTCTAATTATAAGAGAAATGTGATTCAAAACTACAATGAGGTATCACCTCACACCTGTCAGAATGGCCATCATCAAAAAATCTACAAGCAATAAATGCTGGAGAGGGTGTGGAGAAAATGGAACCCTCTTGCACAGTTGGTGGGAATGTAAATTGATACAACCGTGGTGGAGAACAGTATGGAGTTTCCTTAAAAAACGAAAAACAGAACTACCATATGACCCAGCAATCCCACTACTGGGCATATACCCTGAGAAAACAATAATTCAAAAAGACACATGCACCCCAATGTTCATTACAACACTATTTACAATAGCAAGGTCATGGAAGCAACCTAAATATCTGTTGACAGACGAATGGATAAGGAAGATGTGGTACATGTATACAATGGAATATTACTCGGCCATAAAAAAGAACGAAATTGGGTCATTTTTAGACACATGGATGGACCTAGAGACTGTCATACAGAGTGAAGTAAGTCAAAAAGAGAAAAACAAATATTGTGTATTAACACATACATGTGGAATCTAGAAAAATGGTATAGATGATCTTATTTGCAAAGCAGAAATAGAGACACAGACGCAGAGACCTAACGTATGGACACCAAGGGGGGAAGGGAGGAGTGGGATGAATTGGGAGTTTGGGATTGACATACATACACTACTATGTATAAAATAGATAACTAATGAGAACCTACTGTATTGCACAGGGAACTCTACTTAGTGCTCTGTGGTGACGTAAATGGGAAGGAAATCCAAAAAAGAGGGGGTATATGTATACGTATAGCTGATTCATTTTGCTGTACGGTAGAAACTAACACAACATTGTAAAGCAACTATACTCCAATAACAATTAATTATAAAAAAATAGCTTAAGTTTCTGTGGATGTTTATCCAATGTGAAAAGAAGCCTGTAAGAGTAAAATTGATCTTTTTTTTTCATAAGAATGTGTCATTTAAAGAAAAAGTACATCAGTCAAATCTTTATAAAAATTTTTAAAAAAGAATTTATATATACATAATGTATTGTAACTAAGGTATTATCACTATCTACAAATACATTTATATAATTTTCAAATAGAGTAGAATACTTTATTGGATTCACAAATAAGTGAGGCTGATCTGCCTTTGAGCAGGCAACACACACACGCATGCACACAGACACACACTCATACACACCCGTGTGCTACATCTTCAGCCTTGTATAAAATTGTGTAATAACTGTACAGTCTTGCCTGTGTTGAGGTGGGGAATCAGGTTGGCCAGAAATTTTTCAAGGTTAAGTTCCAACCCCCATAAGAGAAGGAGAAAATTAGAATGCAAGGAAAATAACATAGTCTCATGTTCCAGGGAGTTGACAGGATATCAGTTTGGTCCAGTATCCAACATCCCAGCATATGGAATATTCATATGAGAAGATAACATATTATAACAGATTTCAGAGACTGCAGTAGATCTTTTTGGTGCCTGGTCCATCTTCACTAGGAGTGCCCCATTTGCCTGTTGCTTTTTCTGGTACCAGTTGCTTTTGGTGGCACCAAATGCTAATGAATCACCTAAAAAATTACAGAAAAATGACCTTAATGAGATTTTTTGCCTAATCCTGGGTTTTATTCATCCTCTATTTCAGCAACACCTTCTCCTATCCTTGACCTCCCTTAATGGGGTCCCTTTCTCTACCCCTGCATACTGTGTACTTTCTCCCCCATCTCACCCCCAACCCGGTGCCTAATTAGGCTTCCTCTCCCACCCTGGGTGTGATACACCCTCTCCCTCCATTGTCCCCCAACCTCCTCGTGCCCTATCCCCAGTCTCTACAGTCAACAACCATGTGGGTCTACCTCTGTGGTGCAATGCATGCTCCAAGCTTCCCTAGGGACCAAGGGAAGCTAGTCTTCTGCTGGGACCACTTCTTTGCTGAACGTTTTTGTTCTATCATGTTCCGTCTCAACTTCTTTTGAAAGTACTCACTCACTGAGATAAAATCAGTTTCCAAAGGAGGCCCCTCTTAGGCTTTACTTTTGGGAAAACAGACGTAAGATAGAGGCTGATCTACCTCGGTTGAATCCTAGTCTTCCACATTACTAGCTATGTGACCTTGAATGAGCTGTTGAAAATTCTTTATGATAATTTGTTTCATTTGAATTGGAAAAATAACCAATCTGGAAGTCTTGTTGTGAAGATTAACAGATAACAGATTTAAAACACCTGTCACTTATACATATTTAATGTATGATACTTTTCTTTACCATTTAATTATGGAAATTAATGCAAAACCTATTTTTGTGAAATGTGAATAGGTTTTATGTGAATGTGAAATTCTGTGACCACTAGAGGTGGAATAATCTCTACGATGCAATCTGTGCCTCAAAACTCTTTGTATGGCTTCTTTTTCAGGGTTTGATAATTTCTTGTTACCATATGTATTAGATTTCTCTTGTAATCCTCCCTAATACAAAATACATAATTTTTAAAAAATCATCTGTGTTCTAAGTTGAACCATATAAATGAAATCTTATTTGAAAAAGACAACTGCCTGTCCAAAGAATTACTGCTACAGTTTAAGAATTCTATACATCTTTTATGTAAAAAGTTTATCCTATTTATTCAATCTCATTTTTATTTTTTCTTACATATCTATTGACTCCAAAAATATCAACCACCTCAGTGAGGGCATCGATCACATCACTTGCGTAAGTTTAATTATTTGAGCCAATTTCTATAATTTTTTTCTTAAAAATCCACTTAAGGAGGTTGAATTTATCAGATGGTATAAGGTAGTTATGTTGCTGCTCAAAGTTATTTTTATATTGTGTTTAACACTTATGGTATGTGAGAGGCTGTTTTTAATTACATCAAAGTCCTGCCTTTTTATCACTGAGCAAGTAATTTCTCTCCCATTAAAAAAAAAAACAAAACAATTTACTTTATCTTTGGGTTTCTAAGATGACATATTCCAGGAATTGTTTTTGAAATGTGGGGTACTTAACACTTTGTAGTGATTAAGGTTCTACTGACTTGGAAAATAAAATGGAAATGATGAAGGGGAAATGATTCTTTGAGAAGAAGGGATTAAAAGGGCTTTAATTCATCATACTTTATTAGTGAATAAAATAATAACAAATACTAATAGAGAATAATTAGCACTTACGAGTTAGACATTACCTCATTTAATCTATGTTGCTTAATTAAATTATTATATACAATGTATAAATGAGTATATTACAGCTTAGCTAAGGCAAGAGGCTTCAGCTGGCCAGCTGGTCAATGATGGAGCCAGAACGGTGGAGCCCAGGGATGTCTGAAGCTAAAGTCTAGGTTCTTTGACACTTTAGTCATGGCTGTTAAAGTCCTTTGAATATTTTGAGGAAAAATCTGATGTAGCTATTTTTCCTTTGTAACATTCTATACTTACAGGTTGGCCTAGCACAAAATAAATAGCTACCTGAAGGTATGTTATCCTTTCTATAAATCATCAGGGAGAAATCTTAGTTCACTTGATTTTAGTGTGGGCTTCAAATGCCTGTCTCTGTCTTTGTCTCTCTATCTCTGTCTCTATTTCTCTTTCCAATTCTTCCTCTCCCTCCCTTTTTCTCTCCTGGCTGCCAGCTCTGGCAAAGGGAGCCACCTCTCCCCCACTAACTTAATTGTTTTTGATTGAGTGAGAATTTCAGTGGGTCCATAGATTCTTAAATTTAGGAGTTTGGGATAATTCAGGGTATATTCTAGGGACAGAAGATTATGGTTTCAGAAGCAAGAAATAATTTACCTCAAGAAAGCATAAGGAAGTACCATAGCCTGAGAAAGAGAAGTGTGCAGACCCTTCCTCCTCCTTAAACAAATCTAAAAGAAACTGCTAAAAATTATTAATGGATATGTTTATTGATTGTCCCTAATATAGTTGTGAGAATATTAAGTTGATAATTGAAGCATCAGAAGATGATAGTGTATCATCATGCAAACTATTGAGTTGTTCTTTTTTTGGTGTTTCCACTTTTTATTTGTTCACAGATCAAAGCTAGTCAGCAAATGGAGAATAGTTCATAAACTGATTTGCTCTCACAGTCATCATCATCTTCTTTTCTGAGGTCTTGCTTCATACTTTGACTACAGCTGTTCTTCAGACAATTGTATTTAAGGACTATTAACATCACCACTCAAATACTCTAATATTTTATTCTGAATGAGTCTTGAATTTTGGAGAGTCTTGCATGTCGTTGAATAATGCAGTCTGTCATCTGAGAGAATCTAGCAAATTGGATGTAGGTTTAGGGGAAAAGACAAAGGTTTGAATTAAAGATTCTTTCTTTCAAGGTTTTATTGTTTTTATATATTTACAACACTTTGAGCTTAAGTCTACTAAGAACAAACTTGAAGAAAGGAAGCATGAGATTTCCAGAATCAGGAATGGATTGTGAACATATTGGAAGAACAGACCTAATACTTCTCCCTCTAAAACTATCTCTGCAAAAAGTTGTTGGCAAAGAGGTTTTGCATCTTTCCAGGATATAGTTTCAGTGAAGCAGGTCTGCATGTGTACTGGAATGTGTTGTTTTCCCATGTCTTGGTTTTCTTTGGATTTCATTTATTTATTGTTTGTTATATGAGAAGTTATACTTCATACTTTAATAAAGTATTACTGCCTCATTATAGTTAATTGATAGTAACAATAGGTGCTTTCTAAAAAAGAATATAAACAACTGCATTTTTTCAAGAAAATATTTTGGTCTTTTTAAATTTGTAAGTGAGCATAATAACAGGGAGATTTTCATGTTTTAGACATGAAGCTTTAGACATGAAGACATTGCCAGCACAGGCCTGGAATATATCTTTGCTCCTCTCTGCTAGCTCAGTATAACAACAGCAATAGCAGCAAAAACAATAGCAACAGCACCTGTTGGTGTCAGGCAGCTATAAATGCTTTACTTTTAATATCTGATTTCTTTAGTTACACTAGTTTTCTTAGTTTATTATCTGATTTAAGAAGTTTCATAGTTGTGCTACTGTAAAGTAGCCCTACAATGTATAAAATATCTAATATCTAAGATCTTTAATTTTGCAGAATTTGAATGGTAGGATTTTAAGGATTTTACTCTCAGAAGGGGAAATCTGGTGGAAAGACAGCTGTCAAGATGCAATAAAAGTACTACCAACAGAACTAAATTAATCACACTTTACAAAAAGTTACTATCTACTCCAAAACTCACTAGTGTATGACCTAAAGGAATGTTTGAAAATGGAATTGTTATCAACACGAAGAGAAGGCAGAATTGAAAAATGATTGAAATGAATATTTGTGTGTGATCGCATTCGAATATCACTTTGAAGCACACTTGGCCATAGAAATCAGGTGTGATTTTTATGTTTTCCCGTCCAGGGGAACCATATATATAATAAAAGAAAGAATGTAATAGCATTGAGATTGCACAAGAGAATCTTTGTGTATAAATTTAAAATTCAGTAAGTTGCTGAATAATAGTTAATGGAACTTTTAACAATGGAAAGGAGATTGGAAAAGGTGGTCTTATCTCTCACACACATTTTCCTGTGTTCAGTTATCCTTTTGGAGGTGGGGGAGATGGGGTACAATGAAGCATGGACCAACGTAAATCCCACTTATACAAGGACTGAAACCTAGGCCAAACTACATTTAGGAAACCTGAAAGTTTCAGTTAGATAGTCAATAGTAATACCACTGAAATGTCAGATACTTATTTTTTGTGAGCATACCCCAAAATAAATCAAGTCAGCAGAGAAGATAAATCATTAGTTAAACCTACAAGAGGTCGAAATGTATAGTTCTATTACTGTCACTGAGGAAACATAAAAATTCAAGGGTGATTGATAGATACTAATGTTTTCCAATCATCACCTTACCCCTCTGCAAATATTCATAGTTAGCCAAGTTATGATCAAGTCATAAAGATAATGACAATAGTAGCAGCTATTATCTTTTCCTTTTGAAAAAAAATGTCTTGGGTCTTAGCATTGTGCTAAGTGCTATAACTCTTCATATATTTTATTCTCTTACAACTTCACAGCATAGGTTCTTTTATCACTGTCGTTTTACAGTTGAGGAAACTAAAACTTGGGGAAGTTAAGAATTTGCACAAACCTCACAGATGGTCAGTGCCACAGGTAGGAATTAGAGACATGTCTTTTAGTGGGCAGGTTAAGAACGGGCCTTTTTACCACAATCCATGTGAGTTTTAATTGGAAGTAGAAGATGAGCAGTCCTGAGAAATGAGTCATCCAAGACACACTATAACTTAATAGCTCATCTTCCATTTATGTGAAGGACATCTAAATAGTGGCTTATTAGTCACATTACATGTTTCCTTTAGCTAGTGAAAAATATTCCTTTTTTATTCTTTTTCCTAGCCTATGGACTGAATAATTCCAATTTTTAAACTTATAGTCCTAAGTATATCTAGCCTTTGTGATATTATATTTAGATCACTTTGAAGGAGACATGCATATCTCACCCTCTTATTCATACATTCACATAATCATCTAAAATACCTATTTCATCATGACTGGGTTTCACCCAGCTATCTCTGAGGTAATCCTATTTATGTCATCCTCAGGGCAAAGCTTTGTCATCTACTCCATAGTTGATTCAGGGTGGCTCTCATCATCAGAACCATAATATCATCTATTGGACTCAAAACCTTAATAAGAGGAATTTGCCCAGGTAACCTTGGAGGTCTTGTTTAAAATGGATAATCTAGACTGCATATGTTTAAGCAGTTGTGCTTAGAGAGTTTGACCTAGTCTAATTTGAGAAATTGAAAATTTGTTTTTAGATCTCTCAGAATATTTTTTTGTCAACCTGGACCTCACCAAAACAATAGTTTGGGCTATAGCCCAAGACAGTGACCTCTTCTTTCACATGTCGACAGTCAATACATCTGACACATGGTGATGCCAAGGACCAGGAATAGGGGACCCTCTTAGGCCTTTGCTGGCCAAAGCCTTCCTGCCAGTCTGACCCCCCCACCCAACTCCTGATAAATTGAACTGGTCTTGTTTCTTAAAAAAAATTAAAAATCTACTTGTGCTTGAGTACCAGTAGGAATAATGGATTAATATGCTAACCTTTACCAAGTAATAGAGTTACATTTTACTAGCAGTCCTCTGAAGAGATAAGCATTTGTCATAGTGGCGGTATTGTAAATCTTAGACATGGTAGCAGATCACGTGTGCAAGCCCACCTCCAGAACACAACTCTCTCCCTCAGACCACATCAAGACATTTTTGAGTCTTAATGACATATGTGAAAAAGTGAAACATATTAAGATAAGAATTTATAGAAAGTTTACATTGAAGTAAACCTTATGTGCCTACAAAGTATGAAGAAATGGAATCTGTTGTGAAACAAATTTGGAAACCCTTGAGTTAACAATAGGAAAGAAGCTTCTTTATTCCTATTGTGGATTTTAAAGCTTCATGACAAAAGCAGTGATTTAATAAGTAGAATTTTATAAGTTGCCTTTTTTTTAACCCCTGGTTTTCTTTTAAGAGCTTAGGGGACACACTAGTTTTCAACTACTAGAAAAACCTGGCACACAGAAGTAACTAAAAAAATAATTTTTGGTTAAAGGAAAGAGAATCAATTTGTTGGTTAGTACTGTAGGCTCATAGGTGAATTAGGTAGATACCCTGCATTTTAAGAACATACAGTCCAAAGGAGAGATTTTTTTTTCTCTTGTAAAGATCCTTATTAAATAGTAAAAGTTATAAAATCCTATACAAATATGCATTTAGGATGTTATAGAAGCCGCAAGAATGTAGAGCTTGTGTCCTACTGTGGTAAGGAGAAGAGATGAATCAAGAATGTTTTAATCAAAAATCATCTTTTGAGCTGCACATGTGAACTTTTGTTTCTAAAGTTGCATTAGATCATTGAGTATATTATCCTCAAAGACTGGTGAAGTTTTTGGTTCTTAAACTGACATGTAAGTTGGATTTTACGGCAAACACTGTACCAAGGGTTTTCCAGGATTGCAGTCAAGTCAAGAAGGTGAAGATTCTGGCTCTATATACACCACAGCCAGCCACAATAGTCAGTTCTAGAATGAAGAAGGACCGTGTTGAAAGTAGACAGTATGTTTTTAATTCCCTAGATATGTGTTTCTACAATTAAATATCTCTGTGAATGGGCACTGCTATTCGCTGTAGCCTTTTAAGAAACGGTTAAGAAGCTGCTGTAACCTGTTAAGAGACTGTTATACAGCAATATGCTTATACTTGAAGACAGAGGGAGAACAAAAAGCAGCTAGACTGTCTCTATGGCAATTTTTTCAGGGGGGAAAAAGAAGCATAGCATTTCAATGTTAAAGAAGGAAAACTTGGTGGTGTACTTTGTAGATGTATAGTATACCTTCTTTATGAATCAATTTGTCATTGCCCACCTTGCTTTTCAAAAAGTAATGAGAAAACTTTCATAGAAATTTAGTTTAATTAAAAGGAAATATATTTGGAATTACAAGTTTAATAGCTCTAGTTCCAGTGAAGCAGATCACAATGAGGGAGCAGCTGCTTTGCAATTCAAAAACAGATGGTGCCTTTCTTTTTCTATTCAGACTTCCCTTTGGGAAATGATATGTCCATCGAATATCAGTAAAGCTATGATTTCAAGACTTCTTTGTCATGAAACACTTTCTGGAGGAATGATGTTAGCAATGTCTTATAGTTTGCATGCATGTTTCCCTTGACCACTGATTTGTAAACATCACCAAATACTGGAAATGATTTTCTTTTTCAAAAATGGAAGAAATCAGAAAGTGCAGAATAATCTTTTTTGAATAGTTTAATATTTGGCAATAACTGGCCCAAAGTTTTTCTAATAAGTACAAATAGCTGATTTTATTAGGAAGATATTTACCTATGAGGAGAGCATTAAAGAGAGTGGTTTGAAAGAAAGCTATAGAACCTACTTGCTCATGAGGCTTTCACAATAGAGCACATACCCTTAATAAACATGCCTTTAAATTCATAACAGTACTTAAGACACTTTACATCAGTAGACAGTGAATAGTAATTGGTGTAAATATTCACATGATTTTATTAACCTAATTCTAAAAATTGAATTTTATCAAGTCTTTCTTTCATATTGCTATGTCTTTTTTTTTGTATTTTCCTGAAAGAAGCAAAGTCTGTTCCATTCATCTAATTATACAATACAAAGATATGAACACAGCCATGGAACCTGTTAAGTGCATCAGTAAATGAGTCCTGGATGTGTGAGCAGGGTGGAGGCTCCTCAGGTAGTCTGAAAGTCCTTTGAGGGCAGAATCTCAGTCTTAGGCTTCTTTGTGTCCAGCATAACTCATTGTCAAAGCTTGACCCATGTGCTGAATAAATATATAGTTTGATAAATTGTCAGGTTGTTTTCATTCAAGGTTACATTTAAATATTTTTCACAATCCTGAAGAATTTTATGTTGGCTTTTCTGTAATCAAGTACGGAATGATGTGAGAGCAAATAGGGCTGTGCAGTCATCCTTTTGACAAGAAGTTGTTTGGGCTTCTTCGCTGGATTTTTGGCTTTGACACAACTCAGAATGACTGTGATCGTATAAAACAAGATTTACTTAGTAAAAATATTCTATATCTATGCTCACTTTTCTCTCTCTCTCTCTCTCTCACACACACACACACACACACACACGCACACGCACGCACACACAAACAACACATGGTTATGTTGTACCTTTTTTCCTACACACACATAATAATTTCAAACTGAAAGTTTCCCCACAAATTTCTCTCCACCAATCCATACTTAATGTTTTAGCAATTATCTCATCTTATTGTGTCTGAAAAATTGTACTTAAAAGTTATTCTGTAATAAACCTTCCCTGATTTGCTTTCAGTCAGCATCTGGCTATACAGTGAGAATCCCTCTGGTGTGGATTTTTATTATGTTTTTCCTTATAGTTGCTTTTTAGTATAAGAAATCTAAGTGTTCTCCAGATCGAGGTCTCTATAGATTATACTTAAGATGACAATCTCTCATCGGATTTGGGGCTTAAGGAAGTAACTCTTTTTTATTTGAAGTAACATTTAATTTTCAAAAGAAAAATATTTTTATTTTTATAGCATTGTAGACAATGTAGAAAATATGGAAAAACACAAGTGAAAAAACTCTATTCAATAATATCTTTAACATTTTGTATACGTTCTTCGTATACCAGGGATCATGTACAGTGAGTTTAATGGTGGTTAGCGAATAAATTAATACATATTAATTAACTTAAAATTTCGAGCACTGGTGTATTTAAAAAACAAACAGTTAATTTGTAATGTTAATTTACAAATAAGAATATTACACTGCAGACATTGGTAATGGTTTTCATTTCGTCAGGTTAGAGTATTTAGATTGCCTACTTAGCTCTAAATCAAGATCCTGGTAACCAGTATTCACAGGCAAATGAACCATAAGAGATAACAATATTACTTTAATTGAGGTCCTACCTAATCTCTCTGAGTAGGTAAAGATTCAATGGACTTGGCTTTTATTAGAAACCTGCATCATTGCTTTGTAAGATATTAACTCTGACCCCAATGAAATCTTTTATCAAGGGTTTTAGAGGCAATGCTGCATAAAGCATTAGATAAGAGTGAAAATGTTACTCATATTTTTTATACAATGCAAAATGAAGATTTCTTAATGCATTCTTTTTGTGGTAAGGCTTCTTAAAAAACAGAGGTCAGGTGAGGCATAAAGGCAGTGAAAAGTTGAATTGATACCGCCACTCATTTAACTCATGAATGAGTCAGAATTTAATTTACCCTAAACAAAAATATTGGACAGATGCTGAAATGGGATAAGAGTCTAGTTTTCAAATTAATTTTCTTGGTTACTGGAAGTGTTTCAGAAATTGAGCTGGCCAGTTCCATCATCTTCTGCCAAGTGATGAAGGTGCTAAATGCTACATTTCATTACAAAAACTAATATATTAAATATTTTAAAATTAAAATATTGTTTTATAATCTGTACATTGCCATTCAAGTCACAACCCCTGGTCTCTTGTGCTGGTCACCCAAGGTAATATAACATGACTAATGTTAAACATGCATGGCCCGATTATAAGGATGATGTATCCTCATGAGAATTTAAGCTTTGACGAAACATGCAGGCAACAAGGACTTTATAGCCAAGAGCTCTTCTTTAGAAAGATTCCATTCTATTGACTTCTGAGGCATCTAGTTGGAAAAGTTATTTTTTTTTTTCTTTCTAATTCAGAGTTTAAATTCTTTAGATAGAGTTTAGGTAATGATAATCCACCCTTCCCTGAAATCCACTGTACACCATAGCAAAGCTATTTTTACTGAGCAAGAGCAGTGTTTTTATACTGTAGACAGTAAACTCTTTCAGATTCTTTGGCACATTTGTGTAGAAAGAAATTAATAATACACTTACCACAAAGTAAATTAATTCATTTAATTATGAGACATTGTGCAGTAGTTTTTAAAAAATTAAAATGAATGGAGACACTATTGCTGGGTCAGTGAGGAGAATATGAAAGTTCTGGCCTTCAGAATCATGTCATTTAAATCAATTTTATATCAGTTTAGAGGATCAAGCAAAGTTATATTTCATCCTTTTCTGATGTTTTCATATCATGATCTCAAAGTCATTGAATCACGAGCATTCGACTCTGAATAGTCTACAGTTTACAAGGCTTATTGAATAAGCCCAGGGTCATGAAGCAGGTACAATGAAGTGTCCTTGAAAAGACCCCAGGCTTCTCTCTGTCTATGCTAAACGTCCCTTCTGTTAGTGTTCAACATTTTGATATGGGGCCTTCACTGAATAATAACTTCTGCTGTAGAGAAATTGACACAAGTCTTACCATTTCAAATTCCCTTCAATTTGACATGCTGTGGTGGTGATATCATTTTCAGAATTTGAAGGAACTGTAATGATAAGTGAACCTCTTTAGTCCTTAGTCACATTCTCATTCTCTTTCCAATAACTCAACAGCTACTTTTAGTTTTGTTTTACTTTTATTTATGTTTTAAGGTGGCTCAAATTAGATAGATATAGATTGTGTGTATGTGTGTGCGTGCAGAAAACGATATGTATGTAGGGCTAAAAGTTAGTAAGACAAACAACAAAAAATAAATTGTAAACATTTTAAAATTAAATTGATGACCTATTGAGGACAACAGAAAAAATATGGACAAAAAGATACAAAAATATGGAAAAAATACAAGATTAAACTAGAAAGCTTGCTAGAAGTTGACTATAAAACTAGTGCTGAATGTTTGGAAGGAGGAAAACACACACACATACACACAGAGAAATTGCTGAAAGTATATAATTTACAGTTAATACATAACTAAAGCTTATTCATTTTTTTAGGAAGGCACACTTGTGCCTTTTGCTGAGACCAAGAAAACTTGATTTCATGACTTCCCTGAGATAGAGTATACCAAGCAGTATACTCTATACTCAGGTATGGGATGGAAGTGGCTAGGTAGGTAGATTAATGGTAACAAGGGATTTTTGTGGTGATGGAAATATTTTGTATCTGGGTAACATCAGTGTCAATAATCTGATTTTGATATTGTACTATAGTGTTGCATAATATTACTGTTGGAGGAAACCAGAGAAAAAGAACATGAGATCTCATTTTTTTCTAACAACTGCTTGTGAATCTATATTTTTTTCTCAAAATAAAAATTTTAACTAAAAAAAAAAACAAACCTTAGTGGGAGAATGTTGCATGGTGGAGGTTATAAATTAGGTTCTCTTGGTCTATCTAGCCTAACTGAAGAATATATTTCAGTATTGTTTTCCTGTAAGATTTTCTCGATGTTATCCCTCCTTCCTTGTAGTTTATCAACTTGTAACAGCAAATAGAGAAATATTCTTCCCTGAATAGTTTTCTTTAACCCAACTTATTTTTTAACTTAAGCACACTTATTTTGAAAGAAACTTTAATATTTTTGCTTTTAAAGCAAAACAAATTTAACTTATCATTACAAAAGAAGCTATAAAAATGAATATATAACTATTCCATGTTTTTAAAATTTATCCTCATAGTACTTAAAATCTTCACAAGTGTTAAGTGTGTATACTGTATTTTAAGAAACACTGCATGAGAATATTAAATTCTTTGAAAAATCCTTAATTTCTAGAGTTATATTACAAATATTTTCTACATGTTCATTTTTGGGGGGTATGGAAAGTATTTCATGACTCAGAAATGATTATAAACACTGATACATAAGAAAGTATGGAAAGTGCAGCATTTAGATATAAATTTCCCTATCCCTACTAATTTTGAGAATACTGTTAGCAATGGTTACAGTTATACTCATAGGTACCAGAAGTGTCAATTAATTTGTTCACCAAATATTTAATAGTGCTTACTATGTGTCAGGCTCTCTTTTAGGTAGGGAGGAATCAGCATTTTTAAGAAAAAAGGAATCACTTTCTTTTATGGCATTCACTTTTTTCATTGATAGTGATTAAATACTGCGTGTTATGGTTAACTGGAGCATTCTATCATATTCTATAGCCATGTTTCTTCAATTCATGGAGTGCAAAAGTTTGAGAACTAGAAAGGGTGTCAAACTCAAAGAAAAGATACCATTGACTAAAGGAGGTACATGCTTTGAAGTCAAATAATTTTCCACTTCAAACCTAATTCAGAGAGAGAGTATTTGGGCTTCCCTGGTGGTGCAGTGGTTGAGAGTCCTCCTGCCGATGCAGGGGACACAGGTTTGTGCCCCGGTCCGGGAAGATCCCACATGCCTCGGAGTGGCTAGGCCCGTCAGCCATGGTCGCTGAGCCTGCGCATCCGGAGCTTGTGCTCCGCAACGGGAGAGGCCACGACAGTGAGAGGCCCGCGTACTGCAAAAAAAAAAAAAAGAGTATTTTGTAAGCATAAAAATATCTATACTATCCCAACTTTTCTACCCTAATTTCTACATTTTATCTAACACTTGAGACTAGGGCAAGGGACAAAAGAAGTAGAAAAAAAAAATTACCAGGAAAGATGATGATCTAGGGCTGTCACCACTGGCCATCGCCTTAATAAATACTATGTGAGTTCTTTCATATTCCCAGTAGGTCACACCAAGTCTCAAATATCACAAAATTTAAATTTTTATGTATCTAAGTAAAGAAAAACATGATTTGCCTTTCAACATATAAGCTTTGTAAAGGTGCAGATTTTAGAGGCATTTATTTATTTATTTTTTTAAGCAATCTAACTTAATTAGCTAAGTATGAAAAGAACAAAGGAAATCCAAGCAAGGATGAGGCCATTCAGAACCATTCTGTCTTACAAATTCCGGCAGAGAGTATTCCAAAGGGACAGATTGGAGTTTCTTTCTAATTTCATTTTAATATTAGACCCCTGTATGAGTATCAATGTTGTTCATCACCATGGAATCATGGGTTTTAATAGTCTGACCAGAAGTGGGTGTAGCTGACGCTCTGAGGACGCTAATAATGATGATGTGCCAAGCCATCTTCATGTAGTTGTGAGCTTCTCCAAACGTAATGGACATTATGAACAGGGTTAACATATTGACAAACATAATGGACAAACATAATGGACATTATGGACAGGGTTAACATATTGACAGGGTTAAGGTGTTAACACTTGACCAGAGCTAAGTTGTATGCTAAGTCTTCAGAAAAGGAGGATTATGATTAAAAGTTCTCCTACTATATATCTCCAGATTTCCAATCCTGGTGAGCACTCTACTTCCTTATAGGAAGACCTAACTAATAATAACAACAATAAAAATAATGATAATAATTGTCATAGTAACATTAATAGTACATTTGATCATTTGACTTACCAAATATTGCACTACTTTCCACTAATTAGCACATTTAATCCTTACAAAAAATCAAATATAGGTACTACAACTTGACAAATGAAGAACCTGAAAGTGAGAGGGAATTTAAGCAAATGTCACAAAGTCACGGCAAGAACAGATCCAACTACAAACCCCAATATTTTAGCTTCTAGGCTGTGAAGTAGATACAGAAGTTATTTGATGACCGAGATTGGTAGTCTTTTAATTAGTCTTCCAGTCACTACTACTTCCACTTCCTCTCCCTAAGTCATGACTGAGGCCTAAGGGAGATGACACAGAACTAAAAGATGGAATGACACAGAATGGGATTTGGTCAGCCCTTCTTCACACTCATTACCTAATAGAGGCTAGAAGGGGAAAGCTCAGGGTGAGGATTGGGAAAAGGTCTAGGGAAAAATTAAGGAAAGTGGGCAAATTTTTTGTTGTTGTTGTTCACTAATGGATACAATCAATATCCAGGACTATGATTCTCCATCTATTGTTCAGGCCTTTTTCTCTGTCCAAGACAGTTCTGCCTGTTGAGTAATGCCTGTCTCAACGAATACTTAGCATTCTTCTTTTTTCTTTCCTGCTCTGCCCCAAACACTCATTCTCCACATATGTATTTTTCCTTGTTATTTATTTATTTAAATAGTGCTCATGGGGAAAAGAGGCATTTCTGGAAATTATGTTGCATTTCTTTTCCCAAAAATAAAGAAATTATCCCCCTCACACAATCCTAGAGACAATAGAGTGGGATTACCTGAAATTTCTAATTTTATATTAGTTTTGATATTATTATGTCTTTATGCAGACATGACTCTAACCCAGAGCTGACTTTCAGGCAGAGAAAATAACTTGTGCAACATACAGCTTCTCATTTCTGGTAGCAAAATTAAGTTCATATGACTATAGCATTAGGAACATGCTGTCACAGGTGGGATCAGATTGGGGTTCCTTTAATGAGATGCTGAGAAATTGGGACTTAGGTTGATGCTAATGAAACCAGGGAAAGATAATAATAATAGATATTTTAAGGTACTGCTATGTTATTTTTTTCTAATTTTCACTCTATTAAAAGACTTTCTGCTCTGAAAATTCTCTGATATGTTATTGATATATTCTCTGATATGAGTAGTCACACATACTCATATACAAATAACCTTCCTAGGCAACAAATGTGTATTTAAGAAAGGGCCTCTAGGAAATCTGTATATGTTTTTACATCATATATTACTTGAATATAAAGTAAAAACTTGGATTTAAATATGAAGTAAGTGGGTGGGATCCAGGCATGTATGCGGAGATGCTTAGAAACTAACAGTGCTGACCTTATTTATTCATTAGATTTTATATTACGATGCATCTACAGAGGCTCTTTTTTCTTTTTATCCATCATTTTAATGAAACATCTAAACCAAAATAGCATACATATTTCCAAATGCCAAAGGGGCCAATTTAATGTTTCCCTTAAAAGTGTATTTCCTCCCTCCCTCCCTCCCTCCCTTCCTTCCTTCCTTCCTTCCTTCCTTCTTCCCTCCCTCCCTCCCTTCCTTCCTTCCTCCCTCCATGCCTCCCTTCCTTCCTCTTTCTATCTTTCTGTCACGTTTTTTTCTATAGAGGATGAACATTGTTTTAAGGGAGATATCCATCACTATTCATGGATTGATCTGTATCTCTTAGTGGTTCCTAAAGCAATCATTCTACTATGAAGTGCTTAACTTCCTACAGGGCTCCGAAACTAATAAATCAATTAGCAACAATTAATCAGTTGTATGACACCCAGGGGAAAATTGCGTATTACCACTCTGTTACTGACAAAGCATTTCTAACTGAAACTTGATTCATCCAGGTTTCATTCAGGTGTGACTTATTGACTCAAAAGCTATGGTTTTAGTATAGTTAATGATTAAAGAGGTCTAACTTTACTTTGAGGATGCAGTTTTTATCCCCTTCTTCACCGTCTTTTTCATAAAATATAATGCCAAAAGGCAATTTAAGAGTTATCGGGCTTCCCTGGTGGCGCAGTGGTTGAGAGTCCGCCTGCCGATGCAGGGGACACGTGTTCGTGCCCCGGTCCGGGAAGATCCCACATGCCGCGGAGCGGCTGGGCCCGTGAGCCATGGCCGCTGAGCCTACGCGTGCGGAGCCTGTGCTCTACAATGGGAGAGGCCACAGTAGTGAGAGGCCCACATACCGTAAAAAAAAAAAAAAAGAGTTATCAGTTATAATCTTTCACTGCTTATTTTGGTCATCATGATCTTTGATTACAAAACTATATATATATTTTTTTCATTTGACTATGTTTCACGTGATTTTGTTAAATTGGTGTTCTCATGCTTAAAGACCATTCAGTCAGATTATTTTAATACTTGCTAGTGCTTGACAGTTCCTATGATGTATTAGAAACTAATGATTAACCAGGGTTTTATTTCTATTTAAGGACTTATCTTTCTGTACCAGGCCTTACTTTGATGTTTTTAGTCACACTGGGGCAGAAGTTTCAGTTCTTCAGTGGAAATGGACCAATCCATTAAAGTGTTCCTTTGTCCCCTTGCTCCCCGTTACAATACAGCAGTATTCAGATGGTACTTTAAGAGACCCCACTGTGTGTCTTGGAGGTGGGATTCTACACTTCTGTAGATGGTCTTAGACATGGACTGGACTAGTTCACTTAAACGTGGGGATCGAAATCCCAAAGATTTTGCCCATAGCTAAACTCTGTGGGGAATGTGATTCTGATGCTTTTCATTATCTTTATTGGAATACAAGCAATGAGTCAGTGGTGACCTCCAATCATAACTGTCTTATCACATACGGGATTCTGGAAGCCAAGTTTCTTTTCTTTAATGGAAACATTTAAAAAAAAAAAAAAAACTAGCATTATTACCAGTCATAGAGGATCTGAGCAATATATTCTGAAGATACTACTTTTGTTTTTCCTCAGTATGGTTTATCTTTTGGAAAAGAGATAAATGTGTCTTGGTATACATTGCAGAAAAGAGAAGACAATAGTTAGGGCTTCTCTGAATGTCTCCATAAGAATATAGATGGTGATAATTACTAAATGGAAGTTTTTTTAAAAGTGATTTTAATTAATTATATATTAGTTCAAAAGCACTTTTACTAAAGTATTATAGTTTTTCCAGACTTTAAAGGTAAAGAGTTATAACCACATTCTCTCCCTGACAAGTAGCTGTGTGTCTGTTTATGTTTTTGAATATTTCAGGCTATACTAGTTTAATGCTGACTAGGATATGACAGTCTCCCTTTACTTTGGTTAAATAAGAATCTCTGTCTCTCTGTCTCTGTCTCTGTCTCTGTCTCTGTCTCTCTCTCTCTCTCTCTCGCTATATATATATTTGTCTGAGTGTTTTGTCTCACATACACACACAATTTGTAATTTGTTGACATCTTCTGCAAATTTCTTTCTGTTCCTTAAGTGCCTTTATTTCCCACCCTTGCCTCCCACGCAAACCCCGCTTAATCCAGCCTTGAGAAAATCAGTCTTCACAGGGAGCATGCTCTTTTTTTCTTACAAAGTGGGTCGCTCAACAGTCTGCTTCTGGGTCAGTGCCTCATTTTCTTTGCAAATGCCTCACTCTTCCTTAGAGCTTTAAAATTTTCTCAGAGAAGAGCCTTAAAAATCTTTCAAACGCAAAGGTCAGAATACAAATAGAGCTGAATGGGGCACAGTTTATAATTGGTAGTGCTGGAGGATTTGGGTTTGTGACCATAGACAGCAGCATTCTAAGAAGCAGGAAATTGCAAATTCCCAGGTCTGGACTTCCGTTCCCTGTTAGATGTCTTTGCAGAGGTCTCAAAGTGACTGTTATTGAAAATATGGCTCAATCCTCTGTTCTCAGTAGGTGGGGGCATTTTGCTTTGGTGGAGGAGGTATAAAAGTTTTCTTTCATGAAAATCTGAGGGCTAATTGAAAATGCAAAAGGAAGTAAATGATTCTTTAGAGTCAAAATCATCTTTCTCAGCATATTTCAAGGTACACCACTAGTTTCAGTAGACATTAACAGGCATTAAATGAGCAAGATAATCCTCTTGGAGGAAATGCTGGGTTTAGGAAAGTTAAACATATTTCTTTATTGCAGGAGTTTTTATAATCTTTGATATAGTAATGCAAATTAACCTCTAAGCAGTGGATAAATATTCAGAAATTACTAAATTAATTTAGCCACAAAAGAACATCTCATGGAAGCACAGGTTCTTTGAAGCATATTTTAGGAAATGCTGTTATAAATGCTGATAGCATAAATAATATCTTAAGGATGATTATAACCTGGAGGAGCTATTTTTTTTTTTTTTTTTCTGGAGCGAGGTAGTGACCTATCTGAGGTCAAGCCAAGTTCCTTATTAATACTCAAGAAAATCATCATTTCATTTGCTCCTACCTCCTGATCCTTTTCTATGGAGTGACCATAACAAAGCAGCTTGGAGAGTCTGCTTTCTGTAAAGATGAGCTAAAATGTATTGAAAACAATATCCACCCATTCAAACTCTGGAATCCCGCCAAATAAATTACCTTACATGGCTTTTCTAGTCATATTTCTCTGCCGCTAAAAAACATTAATTCCTAATTGCCGTCAATATAAGGTCCTGAAAGACAGAGGTTCTATCCGATGTCACATTGTATTTCCTATACGATTTCAGTGTTTTATACATAGTAGGTCATCGGTCAGTAGCATGAGGGGTTAAATCTAAATTAAACTTCAAAACGTTCTAAATATTCTTCTTCAATTTTGTACATAACTTGGCGGCTTAACATATTCAGTGATATCTGTTCCCACCTTCCAATTCTAATCAGTCAAAACTGTTATTTTCTTCCATCATCCTGTATTCATCCTCCACGTCATAGAACTCATTTCAGTTTCTAATCATCTAATTGTTGCTATAATTTTGTGGGTTTTTTTCCCCCTCTACAGGACAGTAAGTTCCACAAAACAGACTATATCTGTTTTGGTCATTATGTCTTTATACATAAGATCTAGCCAAGAAACAGGTATATTGTAACCATTCAATAATTAGAATGAACGACTATTCAATAATTACAATGAATGAATGAAAATATGAATGAATGTATAAATGTAGTCATGCTTTGTCTTTGTGTGTTCAGTTTATGAGATCAAATTACTGATTCAATCATGTAGCAAAAAACTCTTTATACATTAGTTTTCCAAGGGGGAAACACATAAATACTAATACATGAGTGCTAATCATAGTCCTCCTGAAAGTGTCCGCTATACGTTCTGACACCAGAAAAAGAATCTTAAGTAGTGCTTTTTGAGAAGCACATTATAGTATAAACACATATAATTAATATTCATCATTAGGAAGAGACACTATTTCTGCCAATAAATTGCCCTTTTCAAACAAGGTTAATGTATGCTTGTCCAAGGTCAGGAATCAATGGGTTGAAGGCTTTTAACTGCCAAATTCTAAATTATAGATAAATAAAAATATTGTTTCACTCGAGATAACTGGTAGTACTCTAGCTGTTCTCTACAAGTGGTGACATTTACCTCATTTAATAGGGCAAATGAGTATGATTGTTTGATAAACTTAAGCTGTAATACAAAATTCAGTGTCAAAAGTTAACTACAGATGATCTGTCAAGTTATAGAAATCCATCTATGAAATATTTTTAAATTTTCAGTTTTATTATCTTTTTGAAAAGTAATATTATTTTTGCATACTTCTAATAGGTTATTATAGACTACTAGAAATATCTCCATTTTATCTTCAAAATATTCATGGATCTCCAAACTATTTTGCGAAGAGAAGCCATCTGAGTTTTCTTCTTTTTATTCCTGAAAATAAAAATGCATTAAAATTTTGTTTTTACTTTAGCCTTTTATTCTTGTGGAAGTTTTGATTGAAATGCCTACAAATCTTGGCCATTAACATACTTTAATTCTTGTTCTTTTTCTTCCCTCCATATCCTTGCTGCAAATTTTAATACTAGTACCTCTCTTTGTTTAATTTATCAAAAGTATTCTAATTCTAATACTAAAGCATCTAAAAATTCAAATGTAATACACACAATTATGAATTCACTGAGAAGATTTGCATTATTATCATCACTTTGGGGATTCAGGGCAAGTTAAATGAATAACTTCAGCATTAGCATATTTGACATGCCAGTTTTTCTGCTTGACATCTGTAACAGTTGTTAGGTCTGAAATTTGATTTTAGATTAAACTATCACTCATGTGCTAAGCATCAGAGCACTCATCATATGCATATATATACAACAACATATATACATACATGAAATATAAATATGTAGTATCTTCTATAGTAAAAGTAAATACTCTTTTTTAGTTTCATATTCTTATCTACCTATTGCTCCCATTATATAACTCTTAAGAAAATACTTCTAGAAAAATTCTGTATTTGATTTTTTTTTTTAATTCTGTACCAGGTACCATAGCCTAGTCAACTAGTGCTCCAATTGATGAACATCTGAGCTGTTTATTCTCTTTCACTTCACTGAACATCCTTGTGGGTACATCAATTCATGTTTTTACCAGCATAACTTTGGGACACATTTTGGGATATAATTTAAAATTTTAAAATGCTTTACATTTTTCACTGATTATATTAAATTTTCAGCTAAGATTATATAATAAATTTCTGTTTAGAAATAATATCAAACTAAAATTGTATAAATATAAATAATATAGTCTTAGTTATGTTAAACTTCGACTTGTTTAATAAAATTAGGTACCCTAAAGGCAAGATCTTTTACAGTCAATTTGTTCTATATATTTAACCTGAAAAACATAAATCATAACATCCTGAAAAGTTAGTGTACATACAAGACTTTTCAGTTTAAAGTCCCAGAGTTCATATTATATGTGTGTGTTTAGAGAAAATGTGTGCCCAGTGATTTTTCTTTTGCATATGGCAGTCCATCGGCTGCCTCCTCCCCCACACTCACCAAAAGCAGGATCTTCCTCTATGTCTTCACCAGGTTGCTTATTGTGTTTTAAGAAGTTTCATGAAATTCTGCACGTGGAAGATTCCATCTATTTTTTGCTTATCTTCTCCAGCATTGGTCAGGCATTCCAAAGTGTTTGATCTTTCATATTTTTGTGAAAAATAGTTATCTCCCCATCATTCAGATCTCTTTATATTGCTTTGGAATTGATATTTTCATATCTGTTTGTTTACAGTTTTGCCAAAACAATGCTTAGTTGTTTTATTCTTAGTTTCACTTAAAACCTCCAAGGTCCTAAATCATTTTACTTGCCTTTCAAACTGTCTTCTCTGTTTCTCTGATATACTTTCAAAAGGATATACCTGGAATTTAAAATATTTTAGTCTCCTGATATAAAAAATATGAACCTAAAATTTGTTTTTGCTGACTTCTGTTACCTATTCCATTTAACTCTTCCCTCCGTTATTCTCCCAGGGCCTTTGTCAGGAGCATCTTTTAACGTTTTTTAAAACAATCATCATTTGTTTTTGTAAGAGTTTTGGAGCTTCCACTTAATAGCTCTTTGTAGCAGTTTCTTTAAATTATCTGTTTCATTCTTAGTGTGCATATATATAACATACAGCATAATAATATCCATCTTGCCGAGTATTAGGATTACATGAAATAATCGATGCATAGCACATAGGCATTCAATATATTTGCATCTCTCCTCCCTACCTCCCCAGTTTTTACTCTTTATCTTTCTGCTGTTTTATCTTAAATAGTATTTATAAATATTAAAAATATTTTAAAACATTATTTAAAAAACACAAGCATAAAAAAAAAAAAGTCCATAAGGACGTATATGACTCCTTAGGCTCCTTTTAAAAATGTGCACCTATTTAGTTAAAGTACAGGGACTAAAACTCCAAATCCAAATCAACTCTGTGGGAATGAGAAGAAAATTGCCTCACGTTATCATTTTCTGTTTGTTGAACACGTCTCTAAATCTTTATAATATCTTAATGACAGGCTAGTATTTTTAAGGTGTTTTCATTAAGTTGATGCACAGGCTCCGGACGCGCAGGCTCAGCGGCCATGGCTCATGGGCCTAGCCACTCCGCGGCATGTGGGATCTTCCCGGACCGGGGCACGAACCCGTGCCCCCTGCATTGACAGGCGGACTCTCAACCACTGCGCCACCAGGGAAGCCCCATCAAGTTGATTTTTAGAATAAATAGTTTTCTTTTATATTCCACCTTTTTCTTAAACACTTTTGAGGTGAAATACAAATTTAACATATGTATGTTTTACAAATACTATAGTAATATTATATATATATATATATATATATATGTACACACATATTTTGATCTAGCAATACCACATGAGGACTTAAAAAGGAAGAGATAAATAGTCTTGACAGGAGGTAATTGAATACTAAATGTTTTTGAACTTCCTACATCTAGGAAAGATAAGGAAAGCACCTATAAATTTCTTAGTATAATGATCACAAGGAGGTCTTTCAAGAAGAAGATAGTTTTTTAATGGCATTGAATTATAAAAACAATTCTCATATAGCACCTTCTTTAATAGTCTGGACAATGTGATGGACAATGTCATCTAGAAAATATTTACAATAAAGATGTTACTATTTCTTTTGATGGCCCTTGGCAATGCAAATTATTGAAAGTCTTACAAATTGAATTTCTAAAACCCCCTTTAGAGATTTCACACTGCAAAAATATGTGAGGATGAAACTTTCCTCTTTAAAATCTGTTTGTACAAAGATTCTTAAAACAATATATTGACTTACATAATACTACAAATCTAAATCCAATCAAACACTTGAATGGCATAATAATGTACTGAATAAATGCATACAGTTGAGTAATTAAGCACAGATCTACATTCTAAAATTCAACCAGTGGTCATTAAAAGACACTTGTCCTACATGTGTAAAATTTTATGTAATAGTTATTTAGTTCTGATATTCTAAGTCCATTTCTCGAAGTATGTTTCTAAGACAATACTGAAATTATATAATGAACTGAACCCAAGATTTTTGTATTAAAATGCATGTGCTCTATTTAAGTAAAATACGTATGTATTCAAATCACAGATTCTTTCCATATTTAGTAGTACAGAGTGGGTACTACTAATAAAGAGACCTTTTTAAAAAATATCTTGGCATCACTTGTGAAGGAAAATTTGTTAGATTTCATTAAGGTATATTCTAGAAGCTAGTTTCACTCTAGTCTGTGACATTAAAATGAAAAAAAAAACTTTATTACAAATGATTACAAATACTTTTTGCAAATACCACTTACCACGATAGTTTAATGCAAAAGACTCAACATTTCATGTGACAAGAACTACCAGAAATGGAGCTTTATCCTTAAATAAATAAAGTCTACCTTTTAATTATGAATACCATATTTACTACCTTGCTTTAACTTAAAAATTTTAAATAAGCAACCTGTGTTAGAAGAAATATAATATTTCTCTACTTGTGTGGTTGTATTTCTCACTTAGTTTGCTTTAAGGTCACTTCTTTAAAAGAAAATGGACTGATATATTTCCTTCATGCACTCAAAAACTACACACACACACACACACACACACACACACCCCAAAAACATGAATAGGCAATACATAGATGAAAATATAAAACTGAAATTAAACCTATGAACATATACATAATCACACTTATAAGACTGTAAGATTAAGAGCAAAGCAAATCTGTGTTCATATCCTGCCTATGTCATATGATCTTACACATATCTTGTGACCTCTGATTATCAAGTGACAGGTGTAACAATGAAAACCTGTAGTTTAATCAAAGATGAGCATAAAGATAAATATAGCCTGAAATTCTAAAATCATCATTAAGCAACTTCACCATCTATGGCATAACTATATTTAGGCTTCTATTTATGTTAAAAAATGCTTATTTAGGGGCTTCCCTGGTGGCGCAGTGGTTGAGAGTCCGCCTGCCGATGCAGGGGACACGGGTTCGTGCCCCGGTCCGGGAGGATCCCACATGCCGCGGAGCGGCTGGGCCCGTGGGCCATGGCCGCTGAGCCTGTGCGTCCAGAGCCTGTGCTCCGCAACGGGAGAGGCCACAACAGTGAGAGGCCCGCGTACCACCAAAAAAAAAAAATGCTTATTTAAATCACCATAATAGGAGTTTCTGTTATTTGTAATCATACACATTTTTGAGAAATAGAGTAGGTCTATATTTCAGAGAATAGATGGTGCATCAATGGTTAATTAATTGAGTTTAATCATGTAAACATGCCAAATAAATATGTCAACGGTGTGCCCTTCCCAGTAATGCATACTGGAAAGAGAGAGAGGCTCCCAGGAAGCCAGGGATAACATGATAACGTGATCAGGTTTAAAAGTAATAGAAAAAGAGTGAGGACAGAGAAAATTAAGGATGATACATAACAAAATAACTACAATATTACCATTTCTACCTCCTCACCCCTCCTTACCACAATACTCATTGTATGAACAATGAGTATTGTTCCTTACTAGAAGAGAAAGAATCCAAGTTGAATGCCAGAATTGTGGGGGATTCTAGCATATAGCAGATAACAGACCATATAAGACAATCTGTTTTATTTTAAAGGTCATGAAGTGATAACCACAACCAGTGCTTTAGACAGGATCACCCCTTTAGATGTAAGAAAGGGGAGAAGTATGCCCAGGGGAATTAACATTTGGTTTTCATATGATATTTACCAAACTGATAACTATGTTTTTACTAATGTTAAATATCAATTTGGAGAATACTTCTTTGTGCAAAAGCTATTATTAAAAGTGTATATGGGGAGAGGCGGTGGAGATAGTCCCTCACTTTCCATAGTCAATGAAACAAAATAATATGGATAAACGCTGGGACAAAGCCCTCATTTGGCTGTTACCTATGATTATACAAAACAGTTATTGGCAATATGCTAGTTTGCTAGTTTGAATGATTATCACTTTCAGTCATAAAAATACATGGTCCATCATTCTTTTGAATGGCTGTGTCATTTAACAATTTAGCTGTTACTCACAGATTTGTGGTGAAGATCAATGCAAAAGACTACTTAGCAGTGAAACTTAAGGAGATATATCCTCAGTTAGGGTTGCCCAATATGTTGGTATTTCTTTGTTTGGACTGAAAGAGGGAATCTTTATTACCTGTCTGTCCCTGTTCCAGGAAGATAGGACATTACAGTAAATATTATAAAAGTGGACAATCATGACTTTTGGAAAAATTATGTCAAAAAGTATTAAGGGGAGAGTTGGCTTGTTTATTTTTGGATGTACATATTTTTAATGACAAAGCAAGATGATCATGTAGATCATTTAAATTTGTATACAAGAAAATTGATACTTTAGGAAGAATCAGAAATTTTGGTTTATTTAAAATATGAGGAATGAATTAATGAAAGGGATACACTGACTTATTCTAGCTACTTTAACAAGCCAACTGGTATTTATGTAGGAGAACCACTGTAGATAGATCATGGGTCCTAAAAATCTAAATGCACCTTTGTTTTATTCTCAAATTAGCATGACTACATCTATGTGACCATGCTTTGGTAGGAGATGTCCCAGACTTTGTGCACCATCCCAGTGCTATTTGGAATCTTCCAAAGAAAATGGAGGGCTTCTTAACATTTCATTTGAAAATGGCCATGAGCCCAGATGCAGCCAACGTGAACTGCAATATTTCTGGGTAGTCAAATTCAAATATTGCTGAAGTAGATAACTTTGAATGAGACAAATGATATGACTCTAAATGCTCACAATTTTAGCTAAAGACACCTAAATGTTCATGTTGCTGTTTATGGTAGTTTTTGGTACATTTTTGGGAAGATTCCATGTAATACATATAAACAAAATTACTGCTGTTTAGAATGTAGAAATAAGAAGTGGTCCCCATGCTATGGGCTAGAAAAAAACTATGGGTAAATATAGAAAGGAGAAAACTCACCATCTCATGTAATGTCTGACTTCTAAATGTATATCCTGTGAGACTTTTTTTTTTAATATTCACAAAATTATATAAAATCTAAATGGCTGGGGTTTTGAGAACATTTATGAATCTAATTCCCTGTTGTGTAGAGTAACATGTCAATCTCATTACAATGACTCAGATGTGCTAACTCTTCTGATACTAATTGCTAGATATGACTGTACTAGAAATTTTAAAAAATAGAATCTGCTTATTTTTATGTATTTAAAACACAAGTCTAAAGCATAATTTAAAGAGTAATTTTTTAGTTTCATTTTGTCTTATTTTTAAATCTGTACACTGAGATGTAATGTACAACATGAATAATATAACACTGCTGTATGTTATATAGGAAAGTTATTAAGAGAGTTCTCATCACAAGGAAAAATATTTTTTTCTTCTTTTTTGTATCTATATGAGATGATGGATGTTCACTAAACTTATTTTAGTAATCGTTTCATCAGGTATGTAAATCAAATTATTATGCTCTGCACCTTAAACTTATACAGCACAGTGTGCCAATTATATCTGAATAAAACTGGAAGAAAAAGAAAAAAAAAGATCTAGGAATAGCAAAAAACAAACAAAAACTCCAAACGGTACCCTGGTTTAGGTAAGAAATCAATGCTCACATTATTTCAAGTTTGACTAACACAATTATAAGAGAGGGACTGATTTTATTAGCTGAATAGGTTGTTAGAGATGCTTAATGGGGTATTACATTCTAACATTGAAAGAGTATTTGGTTTTCTTGCAGTCCAGACCTGAGGCATCTACCTAGACTTGAGGTGTCTCAGTGTATATCAGATGCCAATGTAGCCTAACCACTTCTAGAGGCAAGGAATATATTCCACTATTGAAAATTTTTAAATGCTAGTAAATTGAGTATTTTTAGTGTACTAAAACAGATTCCTCCCTCTAAATGTCTTTCCTCAGTAGTTCTACTTCTACGTTGAGGAACAATATAAATACCACTATTTTTAGTGCTTTAAACCTAAATAGAAACTGTTTTATGTACATTTAAATGAAACAGTAAATAAATTGAGGATGGCTATCACTTTATTTTTGAGAATTTGACTCCAGTTTTTCATGAGATTATTTCAAAATCAACTTTGTTGTTATCTAAGATTAGAAAATTGCCTTAGAATCCTAATTTGCATAATTTAGGAGAATAACAGTTCATAATATCCATATATATATTGTGAAAGGGTATAATTAAATTTATTGACAAGAGGATAGATATTTTTTAATCCTCTATTTGGGTACTACAAAATATGTTAAATGATTTTTAACATATATTAAGAGAAATCATAAACAAACACAAACATCAAACAACAACACAAACATGAAGTACAGCTCAGATGTCTTTACACACAAATAACTCAGTCTTTACACACTACACATGAATTCTACCATACTTTCCAAGAGTGGTTAATTTTTATATAAGCCCCTCTAGAAAATAGAAAAAGGCCAGAAGTTAATCAGTTTACATTATGAAGCTAGTTTAATGTGGTGGACAAAACTTAATAAAGAGGACTAAAGAAAGAAAAACTGAAGGCCCATTTTTCTTCTAAATGTAGATGTAGCATCTTAACAGAATCTGCTAAATTTACACAAAATGTGTAATTAATGTTTTATAATCAAATAGCATTTAACATAGAAAGTCTAAGCTGTTTCAACTTCTAAGTATGAAAGTCACATGAGGAAAAATAATTGATACATTTCAATACCTTTTAATGATACAAATTCTTAGCAAATTAAGAATAGAGGAACACTTCCCTAACCTGGTAGAGTTTTGTCAAAACACTAAAGAAAACAGTACATAAGCAAATACACATGCTTACCATTATGACCACTGTTTAACATAATTTTAGAAGATATGGTCACAGCTCTAAATAAATAATATTCCTTTTTTCAGAATTGTAAACAAAGAAATAGTTTTTTTAAAAGTATCTTGACTGCAGTATAGGACATTTGCCTGGAAAATAATGGCATAGTATAGTGGCAATTAACCATATTTCAATACTGATTTAGATCATATTTATCTCTATCCTAATCAAGGTTTACAAGGCCTTCAAGGATTTTATTCCAACCCTATCTTTTGTCACTACCTTCCATTCTTGCACGTATATACTCCCTGGCCGTTTGGTACTAATGTCACTTCCCCACGTCTTCCCCCAAATCTTCCAAGATCTTTCTAGCTTTTTCATTTGCTAATATCGCTCCCTGGAATGTTCTGTATTTTCATCCAGCCCCTGCACTTTAATTTTCCCTGGCTAATTTTCTCTTATCTGTTCACGTCTACCATTTCACTCAAAAACCCTTTCCTGGTGTCCCATCTAGTGAAACTTCTCTGTGCTCCTTTACTATCCTGAATTTCCCCCCTGGAGGATTTATCCCACTGTGTTGTAATTGTTTACTCATCTTTATTGTCCATCATAACATAGGTGTATGATGGCAAGAATCATATTTCTTTTGCCTCCAGAACTCAGCCTTGTTGTTGGCTAGTAATAGATAAACAATGTTTTTGAATCAGTGAATGAGTGAGTGAATACATAGTAGAAATATCAGCATCTTGCCCAATTGTGAGTTAATAGAATGTCAGTGTATCCTGTTCGAGCCTAATTCCTTAAGGTCTGCATGATTATGGTTCTGAGCAAAGTGACATGTACCTGAAGCACTTCCTTGCCTATGACTGTCATTAGAATATAATGGCTGAACAGAAATCTCTCTTGCATTTCAGTCAAACTGAAGCAAATAGAAAGCATAAGTATGTGAAAAATTATTAAGAAGTGATGTAAATGGAAGGAAAAGAGTTATTTTGCATTAAATATCAAACAAAGGCATAAAAAATCCAAATCTTGGCCAAAAAAGAAATATCAAAATCAAAACCTGCAGGAAAAAAAATGAAGATTGTAACTATTTTATTTCATTAAGGCATATATCAAATTGAGTAACGAATAATGTTCAGTATTGATAAGTGAAATTTTAAATAAATGTGTTGTTCTTACTAAGGTGTTTTCTATTGAATATTTAAATAGTTTTTAAACATTTGTGAAAGCAACTCTGCTTATTACATTTGTAGATGGTACGAAATTAGACATGTTTCCTAATATCCTGGAATACAAGCAAAATAACAACCTGGCAAATGAGAAAATTAGTCACATATCTGGATAATATTATTTTGAAGGAACATGGACATAGGCTTCAGAGAAAGCAATGCAACCATAACATTCTAAACAACTGGCTGAGAATAAATGTTACAGTATCAGGCAAATTTTGTAGGTTATAATTGACCACAATTCAAGTCAGAATGTATGGAACTATACTGTATTAAAACAACTTGTGATAATCAGACCTTCTTTGAAAAAATATAATTTAAATATAAATATATTTAAGTATATAAAATATATATGAATATAATATAAATAATTTTATAAAGCAGATAAAAATGTACTTGATATGGAGAGTTAAGCAGAGGCCAAATAACTACATATGTTACATGCCATGATTCATTCTGAGAGCAAAGGGACCTGATTGAAAAAAGGAGATAATGACAAAGTCAGATTTCCATTGTAGAAACCTCACTATGAATGTGTAAAGAAAACATCAGAGACAAGAAAGACAGGTAGGGCAACAGGTCAGATTCAACTCTAGGTGCACTTAAGAATTATCTGTGTTTTGTAAATAAGGTGATTCTTAAGTGCACCTAGAGTTGAGTCTGACGTGTTACAAAACAGAAATAGAGTCACAGATGTAGAAAACAAACTTATAGTTACCACAGGGGAGGGGGGGGAAGGATAAATTGGGAAAATGGGATTGACATATACACACTACTATATATAAAATAGATAACTAATAAGGACCTACTGTATAACACAAGGAACTCTGCTCAATATTGTGTAATAACCTAAATGGGAAAAGAATTTGAAAAAAGAATAGATACATGTATATGCATAACTGAATCCCTTTGCTGTACACCTGAAACTAACACGATATTGTTAACTATACTCCAATATAAAATAAAAATTTAAAAAAAGAATTATGCTAAGGGAACCACTTGACACAGATGAGATTCCTAAAAAATATGAAGACTGTGTAAAGTTTGCCAAATGAAGAAAGATAGGAAGAGTAGTCCAGAAATAGGGAAGAGCGTGGCTGGAAAGTAATATGAGAGGGAGAAAAGTTAAAAATAAGAGTGAAGATGGGGTTGAGGGTTACAGAATGAGGGCTTTATGTGGGGTGTGTAGATTTGTTTATTGCATTGAAAAATGGGATAGAGCAGATTTTAAAACACAAAGATTAACAGAGTGAGTTAGATAAAGAATTAAAAATATGGAAAGTAAGTGTTTTGTAGGAAAGCTTTGAAACACTGAGAGACGTTGTGGTTCTACACTTAAATTGGTAGGGCATGCTTTATAGCATAAAATGGAAGGTGATAAAGAAATCAGAATTGAAACAACACCTCTTTGAGGGGTAAAGAGTCTTGGTTGTAACTCAGTGATAGTTTCTGAAAGGAGTATCCTCTATATAATAAGACATGGGGCCAGAGGATACATTACAGTCTAATTTTTATTTCAAGGGCAGAACTTTGATCTCAAAAATGAGTCCTGGCAAAAGATAATAAGAAACACAACTACAGGAGGGCTTTGAGACAGCAGTAAGCCTACTAGGGCAAGAATCTATCATCAGTAACCATTATCAGAAAGGCTACAATTGGAAACTGGGTCATGAGATAAGGAATGATGAAAAGGTGTGATTTATAGGGCTTAGGAAGAAGATAAGAATCAAGTAATTAAAACTAAGGTACTGCATTCATGCACACTAGTTGAAAAGATGGCTTGAACATATGCCCTGTATATGGATTGGAGCTGATTAATCATCTTGTGCTAAAACGACTTGTCTTTGGAAAAGTGAAATGGGATGAAACAACTTATGAAAACTGAAAAGGTTCACCCATGCAGAGGACAAGCATGTGGAAGCTAAGAACAAGGATGGGTCTGACAGTTTCCTCATCCTATTTGAAATTGGAAAGAATCATAGGGAAATCAGTGTAGCAAGTGAAGAATGCAAAAGGAATATCAAAGCACAATTCATAAAATATGTTTCACATTAAGGTACAACCAATTTACTCTTATGGAATAGGAAAAAATGAACACTTATGTGACATTGAAAAAATTTATGAAAAATTAATTTATTAAACACATATTTGTGGAGTATCTACTCTACAAAGGTGCTCTTTTAATTTTACAGACACAAAAGTGAACTTAGAGAGACCCGGATCACATGGATCTCACATGTTAGTATGCCTCAAATTCTTCTGTTTTAAGTTAGGGATAATTTTCTACGTTGTTGAAAAGACTATGTAGAACTGTGTCAAATTTCACATAATTTCAGCCACTCCATGCCTCCCTTATTTCATAGTTCCCTCTGATTGTCAGCACAGTCATACGGTGATATGCATTATTCTAGTAATTATTTAACATTAACCTCAATTTCAAGGAAGCCAACTCTTCTTTATTAGCACAGGAAAATGGAAGAAGATTAGGGAAAAAATGGTGTGTGAACATAGAAGGATTTTTAAAATCTAGTATAATTATAAAGGCGGACAGCTCCTGCTCTATGATTTTACTCTATTTTGTTTATTTCACATAATTTTAGAATTATGCATTTATAACTATAATTAGAGTTATTTGTGAAGCAGAATGACGATTAAATAGAATATATCTTAGTCTCTAAAATGAACTCCTCCATTTTTTCCTTAAAAGAGGAAATGAAAACCTAGGGAAATTAAATTAGTTGTTGACGTTCAGAGTTCAAATTAAACCCAAGAACAGTTCAGTTAACTTGGCTTTTAATCCACTGAACTATCCTGTTCACTTGATTGCCTCTCCTAAGGTGCTACTTCAAGATGTGGAAGTGTGGAGAGCTTGAGGTTTGAATATATAATTCTTCCTCTCAAAGGCATATATTCAAATAAAAAACAAGCTTTGCACTCTAGGTGTGAACTCTTTCAAAGCACTTTGCAGACTTTAATATGCAAATACACAAGTTGTGAAATTCTGAAAGTTTTTCTCTTTCCTCATTCGAATAGTAAAACCAGTATTATGTGACATCTAGCCACCTGATTTTAGAATGTTAGCACAAAGTGCATCACTAAAAAGGGAAGTTTGGATTTAATAGCAATGAAATTAGGATTTAGGCTTATAATAAGAAGACATCAAAAACATCATTTTACTATCATAAAAGTATAACATTCTGTTTGGACTGTTAAAAGAATACAAAATAATTTAGACAGGCCATGATAATAATTCCTTTTAAAGGTGACATTCTCAGGCACTTTTTTATGTTGCATATTTCATTCTGGTCTTATGTAAGCCTTCAGAAAGAGCAGCATATTTGCATGCCCCAAGCCAGAAATCAGAGCAAAATGGGACAGTTATTCATAGCTGGTCAGTCTCATTTATCTAGAAGCTGCAGCTGGTATAGCACCTGAGGGGCAATCAGGGCTTTGCTTTTAGGTAACGTGTAAATCAATAATTATATCTGTAACCAGTAGAAAGAAAGTTTCTCACAGTTTTTTTTTTTTTAAGTGATATTTGATCTTTTCGGCTAATAATATCTTACAATGAGTAATCAAGGGGCATTTTCTCATTTTGGTTACCAAAGACAAACTTTGTTAGTTGATTCTTATGACTTTGTAAATGTATATATTTAAGATAAATTAGGTCTAGTGCTCCGTAAACAAATGGATTTCTCAAAGAACCCTGGGAAAAGTTCTACTCAGACCACCTAATTTAGTGATCCAAGATCCGAATATAAGGATAGGCACGAAGAAAATGGTGAAACCATTGAATCCACAGAATATTATTTTTATTGCAGTATGCACTACACTTAAAAAGTAGGATGTGAAGATATTTTAGGTAACAACTACAGGCATCCCCTGTCACATAAATGGATTGTCACTGATATGCAAGGCAGATGATCATTGAGGAGACTAAATATAATCACCCTCTGACTTTGTGTACAGGCCTGGCTAACAAGAAAGCTTAATGAATATGCTAGCCCCAGAGTAGCAGATTCATCAAAAGAAGAAAAGGCCTGAAGACATGAACTATTTTAAAACTGTTCTTGATGCTTAAGATCCAAAAGAGATTCAAAATAAACCATTTGGATAGTGAAGGGGACTGAGGAAATTCTACTCACTATCCTTGTGAACGTATATGAGCACAAAAGTAAATATTTGGAGGGTAGATAACAAATTCTAGTCTAAGAAAATTTATAATGGTAAAGAACAATAAAGCATTTGTTAGGATCACATATTCTTGAATAGCATACTAAAATAAATGGAAGGGAAAATATTATCACATATACAGTAGCAGATAACTTTACTGACGCTGTACTTCTAAGGTTCTCACTGGTTACCAAATCAATATTTTTAAAGGACAAAACTAATAATCTAAGTGGAAAAAAGTTTTAATTACAAGAATAAACATTATTACAAATAAGGCAGAAAAAAATACCAACAGCGAAATAAATACTTCATCACTAAACAAAAACAAAGTAAAACACTTTAACTATAAGTGAAGAAATATCAAATTTTAAACTTCCTCTCCACAGTATTAAAACCTAGAAGATTCATAAATTATGGTTTTCAAGGTTAAAAGTTTATTTAAAAAATAGTTCTTTAGGGCTTCCCCAGTGGCGCAGTGGTTGAGAGTCCTCCTGCCAATGCAGGGGACACGGGTTCGTACTAGATCTTTAGCTAGTGAAATTAGTCAATCATTTTGAAGAAAAGTAAGGATAATTCAGTTTATCAAGAGATACAGAATCTATCAATATAATGCAAAATAATTGCTACATAAATTATGCAAAATGTCCAGTTTCCACAACAATAAAAAATTATGAAGCACGGACATATAGACAAAATATAACCCATACACAGGAAATAAGGCAGAGAATAGAAAATAACTTTGAGTGGACCTAGATGTTGATCATAGAAGAAAAATTGGCAGAGGAGTTGAATAGACATTTTTCCAAAGAAGGCATACAGATGGCCAACAAGCACATGAAAAAATGTTCAACATCACTAATTATTAGGGGAATACAAATCAAAACCACAGTGAAGTATCACCTCATGCCCATTGGAATGCAAAAAAGCAAGAAATAAGTGTTGGAGAGGATGTGGAGAAAATAGAACCCTTATAGCCTGTTGGTGGGAATGAAAATTGGTTCAGTAACTATGGAAAACAGTATCGAGATTCCTCAAAAAATTAAAAATAGAGCTATCACATGATCCATCTCTTCCACTTCTTATTTATCTGAAGAATACAAAAATACTAATTTGATATATGTACCCCTGTGATCATCACAGCATTATTTACAGTACTCAAGATATAGAAACAACCTAAGTGTCCATTGATGAATGAATGGATAAAGAAGAAGTTGTGTATGTATTCAATGGAATACTACTCAGCCATAAAAAAGATGAAATCTTGCCATTTGTGACAGCATGGATGGACCTTGAGGGTATTAAGCTAACTGAAGTCAAATGGAGAAAGACAAATACCATATAATTCCATTCATGTTTGGAATATAAAAAAATAAAACATAAAAAACAAACACATTGATACAGAGAACAAAGTGTTGGTTACCAAAAGGAAAGAAGGAGTGGGAAGAGGGCAAAACGGGTAAAGGGGGTCAACAGTATGGTGATGGAAGGAAACTAAACTTTGGTGATAAGCATGGTGCAGTGTATACAAAAGTTGAACTATAATATCGTAAATAGGAACCTTGTATAGTGTTATCAATAACAAAAATTGTTAAAAAAGAAATAGTATGAGACAAAATAGACTTTAAGGTAATAACTGTCACATGAGGTGAAGAGGGACATTTACTAATGATAAAAGGATCAATCCATTAGGAAGATATATCAATTAAAAACATGTATGCACCTAAGAGCAGAATCCTAAAATCTATGAAGCAAAACCTGACAGAACTGAAGGGAGAAGTATACAGTTTAACAATATACTCCAACAGATAAACATAAAATTCTCAGGAATGGAATTTTATAATGTTATAAAATTTTATAACGTTTTATTATATATATATATAAAATATATAATCATAACATTTTATATAATGTTATAATGTATATTAAAACAAGCTTAAGAAGACTATAAATGGTAATTAAACATTTCTAGTTAGGGTTCGCTCTCGTTACTCAAAATGTTTTTTTAACTATTAAAAAGAAAGATTTAATACATGAATATGGAAAAAAATATGGAATTTGTATCTTTGGACCACCTTCTGCCAATTTCTTCTCTCCCCCAGCCCTCCACCTCTGGTAACCACAAGTCTGAGCTCTTTTTTTTTAACGTGTTTTTGTTTAGTTGGTTGGTTTTTATTTGTTTTTTGTTTTGTTTTGTTTTGTTTTAGATTCCACGTATAAGTAAGATCATACAGTATTTGTCTTTCTCTGAATTATTTTCCTTCAAGTTTCAACCATGTTGTTGCAAATGGCAGAATGTCCTTGTTTATTATGGCTGAATAATATCCTCTTGTAAATATATACCACAACTTCTTTTCTCCATTAATTCCATTTATCCATGAGTGGACACTTGAATTGTTTCCATGTCTTAGCTATTGTAAATAATGCTGCTATGAACATGGGAGTACAGATATCTTTTTTTTTAACATCTTTATTGGAGTTTAATTGCTGTACAATGGTGTGTTAGTTTCTGCTTTATAACAAAGTGAATCAGTTATACATATACATATATTGCCATATCTCTTCCCTCTTGCATCACCCTCCCTCCCAACCTCCCTATCCCACCTCTCTAGGTGGTCACAAAGCACTGAGCTGATCTCCCTGTGCTATGTGGCTGCTTCCCACTAGCTATGTATTCTACACTTGGTAGTGTATATGTGTCCATGCCAGTCTCTCACTTTGTCACAGCTTACCCTTCCCCCTCCCCATATCCTCAAGTCCATTCTCTAGTAGCTCTGCATCTTTATTCCCATTTGCCACTAGATTCTTCATGACCTTTTTTTTTTTTTTTTTAGATTCCGTATATATGTGTTAGAATACGGTATTTGTTTTTCTCTTTCTGACTTACTTCACTCTGTATGACAGACTCTAGATCCATCCACCTCACTACAAATAACTCAATTTCATTTCTTTTTCTGGCTGAGTAATATTCCATTGTATATATGTGCCACTTCTTCTATATCCATTCATCTGTTCATGGACACTTACATTGCTTCCATGTCCTGGCTATTGTAAATAATGCTGCAATGAACAATGTGGTACATGACTGTTTTTAAATTATGGTTTTCTCAGGATATATGCCCAGTAGTGGGATCGCTGGGTCATATGGTAGTTCTATTTTTAGTTTTTTAAGGAACCTCCATACTGTTCTTCATAGTGGCTGTATCAATTTACATTCCCACCAACAGTGCAAGAGGGTTCCCTTTTCTCCACACCCTCTCCAGCATTTATTGTTTGTAGATTTTTTGATGATGGCCATCCTGACCAGTGTGAGATGATATCTCATTGTAGATTTGATTTGCATTTCTCTAATGATTAATGACGTTGAGCATTCTTTCATGTGTTTGTTGGCAATCTGTATATCTTCTTTGGAGAAATGTATATTTAGGTCTTCTGCCCATTTTTGGATTGCATTGTTTGTGTTTTTGATATTGAGCTGCATGAGCTCCTTGTAAATTATGGAGATTAATCCTTTGTCAGTTGCTTCACTTGGAAATATTTTCTCGCATTTTGAGGGTTGTCTTTTTGTCTTGTTTATGGTTTCCTTTGCTGTGCCAAAGTTTTAAGTTTCATTAGGTCCCATTTGTATATTTTTGTTTTTATTTCCATTTCTCTAGGAGGTGGGTCAAAAAGGATCTTGTTGTGATTTATGTCATAGAGTGTTCTGCCTATGTTTTCCTCTAAGAGTTTGACAGTATATGGCCATACATTTAGGTCGTTAATCCATTTTGAGTTTATTTTTGTGTATGGTGTTAGGGAGTGTTCTCATTTCATTCTTTTACATGCAGCTGTCCATTTTTCCCAGCACCAGTTATTGAAGAGGCTGTCTTTTCTCCACTGTATATTCTTGCCTCCTTTATCAAAGATAAGGTGAACATTTGTGTGTGGATTTATCTCTGGGCTTTCTATCCTGTTCCATTGATCTATATTTCTGTTTTTGTGCCAGTACCATACTGTCTTGATTACTGTAGCTTTGTAGTAAACTCTGAAGTCAGAGAGCCTGATTCCTCCAGCTCTGTTTTTCTTTCTCAAGATTGCTTTGGCTCTTCAGGGTCTTTTGTGTTTCCATTCAAATTGTGAAATATTTTGTTCTAGTTCTGTGAAAAATGCCAGTGGTAGTTTGATAGGGATTGCATTGAATCTGTAGATTGCTTTGGGTAGTAGAGTCATTTTCACAACGTTGATTCTTCCAATCCAAGAATATGGTATATCTCTCCATCTAATTGTATCATCTTTAATTTCTTTCATCAGTGTCTTATAATTTTCTGCATACAGGTCTTTTGTCTCCTTTGGTAGGTTTATTCCTAGATATTTTATTCTTTTGTTGCAATGGTAAATGGGAGTGTTTTCTTAATTTCACTTTCAGATTTTTCATTATTAGTGTATAAGAATGCAAGAGATTTCTGTGCATTAATTTTGTATCCTGCTACTTTACCAAATTCATTGACTAGCTCTAGTAGTTCTCTGGTAGCATGTTTAGGATTCTCTATGTATAGTATCATGTCATCTGCAAACAGTGACAGCATTACTTCTTCTTTTCTGAATTGGATTCCTTTTATTTCTTTTTCTTCTCTGATTGCTGTGGCTAAAATTTCCAAAACTATGTTGAATAATAGTGGTGAGAGTGGGCAACCTTGTCTTGTTCCTGATCTTAGTGGAAATGGTTTCAGTTTTTCACCATTGAGGATGATGTTGGCTGTGGGTTTGTCATATATGGCCTTTATTATGTTGAGGAAAGTTCCCTCTATGCCTACTTTCTGCAGGGTTTTTATCATAAATGGGTGTTGAATATTGTCAAAAGCTTTCTCTGCATGTATTGAGATGATCATATGTTTTTTCTCCTTCAGTTTGTTAATATGGTGTATCACATTGATTGATTTACATATATTGAATAATCCTTGCATTCCTGGGATAAACCCCACTTGATCATGGTGTTTGATCCTTTTAATGTGCTGTTGGATTCTCTTTGCTAGTATTTGGTTAAGGATTTTTGCCTCTGTTCATCAGTGATATTGGCCTGTAGTTTTCTTTCTTTGTGACATCTTTGTCTGGTTTTGGTATCAGCGTGATGGTCACCTCGTAGAATGAGATTGGGAGTGTTCCTCCCTCTGCTATATTTTGGAAGAGTTTGATAAGGATAGGTGTTAGCTCTTCTCTAAATGTTTGATAGAATTCGCCTGTGAATCCATCTGGTCCTGGGTTTTGGTTTGTTGGAAGATTTTTAATCACACTTTCACTTTCAGTGCTTGTGATTGGTCTGTTCATATTTTCTATATCTTCCTGGTTCAGTCTTGGAAGGTAGGACATTTCTAAGAATTTGTCCATTTCTTCCAGGTTGTCCATTTTATTGGCATAGAGCTACTTGTAGTAATCTCTCATGATTCTTTGTATTTCTGCAGTGTCAGTTGTTACTTCTCCTTTTTCATTTCTAATTCTATTGATTTGAGTCTTCTCCCTTTTTTCCTTTTTTTTTTTTTTTTTTTTTGAGAAAGTTGTGTTGTCCTTATACGGACCTTCACTTCATGAAGATCTGTTTCAGATCTTTTTATAAATTTATTTATTTATTTTTGGTTGTGTTGGGTCTTCGTTTCTGTGAGAGGGCTTTCTCTAGTTGTGGCAAGCGGGGGTCACTCTTCATCATGGTGTGCAGGCCTCTCACTGTCATGGCCACTCTTGTTGCAGAGCACAGGCTCCAGATGCGCAGGCTCAGTAGTTGTGGCTCACGGGCTTAGTTGCTCCACGGTGTGTGGGATCTTCCCAGACCAGGGCTTGAACCCGTGTCCCCTGCATTGGCAGGCATATTCTCAACCACTGCACCACCAGGGAAGCCCCAACTCCCTTTTTTTCTTGATGAGTCTGGCTAATGGTTTATCAATTTTGTTTATCTTCTCAAAGAACCAGCGTTTCATTTTATTGATCTTTGCTATTGTTTCCTTCATTTTTTTATCATTTATTTCTGTTGTGACCTTTATGATATCTTTCCTTCTCCTAACTGTGGCGTTTTTTTATTCTTCTTTCTCTAATGGCATTAGGTGTAATGGTAGGTTGTTTATTTGACATGTTTCTCGTTTCGTAAGGTAGGATCATATTGCTATAAACTTCCCCCTTAGAACTGCTTTTGCTGCATCCCATAGGTTTTGGGTCGTCGTGTCTCCATTGTCATTTGTTTCTAGAAATATTTTGATTTTCTCTTTAATTTCTTCAGTTATCTCTTAGTTATTAAGTAGTGTATTGTTTAGCCTCCATGTGTTTGTATTTTGTACAGATTTTTTTCCTGTAATTGATATCTAGTCTCATAGCGTTGTGGTTGGAAAAGGTACTTGATACGATTTCAATTTTCTTAAATTTACTAAGGCTGATTTGTGACCTAGGATTTGATCTATCCTGGGGAGTATTCTATCAGCACTTGGGGAGTATTCTATCAGCATTTGAGAAGAAAGTGTATTCTGTTGTTTTTGGATTGAATGTCTTATAAATATCAATTAAGTCCATCTTGTTTAATGTATCATTTAAAACTTGTGTTTCCTTATTTATTTTCATTTTGGATGATCTGTCCATTGGTGAATGTGGGGTGTTAAAGTCCCCTACTATGAATGTGTTACTGTTGATTTCCCCTTTTATGGCTGTCAGTATTTGCCTTATGTATTGAGGTGCTCCTATGTTGGGTGCATAAATATTTACAATTGTTACATCTTCTTCTTGGATTGATCCCTTGATCATTATGTAGTGTCCTTCTTTGTCTCTTGTAATAGTCTCTGTTTTAAAGTCTATTTTGTCTGATATGAGAATTGCTACTCCAGCTTTCTTTTGATTTCCATTTGCATGGAATATCTTTTTCCATCCCCTCACCTTCAGTCTCTATGTGTCCCTAGGTCTGAAGGGGGTCTCTTGTAGACAGCATATATATGGGTCTTGTTTTTCTATCCATTCAGCCATTCTGTGTCTTTTGGTGGGAGCATTTAGTCCATTTACATTTAAGGTAATTATCGACATGTATGCTCCTGTACCATTTTCTTAATTGTTTTGGGTTTGTTATTGTAGGTCTTTTCCTTGTCTTGTGTTTCCTGCCTAGAGAAGTTCCTTTAGCATTTTTTGTAAAGCTGATTTGGTGGTGCTGAATTCTCTTAGCTTTTGCTTGTCTGTAAAGGTTTTAATTTCTCCATCAAATCTGAATGAGATCCTTGCTGCGTAGAGTAATCTTGGTTGTAGGTTTTTCCCCTTCATCACTTTAAATATGTCCTGCCACTCCCTTCTGGCTTTCAGAGTTTCTGCTGAAAGTTCAGCTGTTAACCTTATGGGGATTCCCTTCTATGTTATTTGTTGTTTTTCCCTTGCTGCTTTTAATATTTTTTTCTTTTTATTTAATTTTGATAGTTAGATTAATATGTGTCTTGGCCTTAGATATTTCCTGTATGGGACTCTCTGTGCTTCCTTGACTTGATTAACTATTCCTTTCCAATGTTAGGGAAGTGTTCAACTATAATCTCCTCAAATATTTTGTCTGTCCCTTTCTTTTTCTCTTCTTCTTCTGGGACCCCTGTAATTCACATGTTGGTGCCTTTAGTGTTGTCTCAGAGGTCTCTGAGACTGTCCTAATTTCTTTTCAATCTTTTTTTCTTTATTCTGTTCTGCAGTAGTTATTTCCACTACTTTTTCTTCCAGGTCATTTATCTGTTCTTCTGCCTTAGTTGTTCTGCTATTGATTCCTTCTAGAGAATTTTTAATTTCATTTATTGTGTTGTTTATCACGTTTGTTTGCTCTTTAGTTCTTCTAGGTCCTTGTTAAACGTTTCTTGTGTTTTCTCAATTCTATTTCCAAGATTTTGGATCATCTTTACTATCATTATTCTGAATTCTTTTTCAGGTAGACTGCCTATTTTCTCTTCATTTGTTAGGTCTGCTGGGTTTTTATCTTGCTCCTTCGTCTGCTGTGTGTTTCTCTGTCTTCTCATTTTGCTTAACTTACTGTGTTGGGGGTCTCCTTTTCGCAGGTTTCAGGTTCGTAGTTCCCATTTTTTTTGGTGTCTTCCCCCAGTGGCTAAGGTTGGTTCAAGTGGGTTTCTGTAGGCTTCCTGGTGTAGGGGCTAGTGCCTGTGTTCTGGTGGATGAGGCTGGATCTTGTCTTTCTGGTAGGCAGGTCCACGTCTAGTGGTGTGTTTTGGGGTGTCTGTGGCCTTATTATGATTTTAGGCAGCCTCTCTGCTAATGGGTTGGGTTGTGTTCCTGTGTTGCTAGTTGTTTGGCATAGGGTGTCCAGCGCTGTAGCTTGCTGGTGGTTTGGTGGAGCTGGTTCTTGGTGTTGAGATGGAGATCTCCGGGAGATTTTTGCTTTGATATTACATGGAGGTTGGAGGTGTCTTGTGGACCAGTATCCTGAACTTGGTTCTCCCACCTCAGAGGCACAGTCCTGATGCTTGGCTGGAGCACCAAGAGCCTTTCATCCACACGGTTCAGAATCAAAGGGAGAAATAAAAAGAAAGAAGAAGATAAAATAAAATAAAAAAGTTATTAAAATAAAAAATAATCACTAAAAATATTTTATAGTAATTTAAAAAAAAAGGAAAGAAAGGAAGAAGGGAGCAAGCAAACCAAAAAACAAATCCAGCAATGATAACAAGCGCTGAAAACTTTCCTAAAAAACAAAACAAAACAAAAAATAACGGATAGACAGAACTGTAGGACAAATGGTAAACGCAAGGCTATGCAGACAAACTCACACACAGAAGCATACATATACACACTCACAAAAAGAGAAAAAGGGAAAAAGAAAAAATATATTGTTGCTCCCAAAGTCCACCTCCTCAATTTGGGATGATTCATTGTCTATTCAGGTATTCCACAGATGCAGGGTACATCAAGTTGATTGTGGAGATTTAATCCACTGCTCCCGAGGCTGCTGGGAGAGATTTCCCTTTCTCTTCTTTGTTCGCACAGCTCCCGGGGTTCAGCTTTGGATTTGGCCCCACCTCTGTGTGCAGATCACCAGAGAGTGTCTGTTCTTCGCTCAGATAGGACGGGATTAAAGGAGCTGCTGATTCAGGGGCTCTGGCTCACTCAGGCCGGGGGGAGCGAGGGGCACGGAGTGCAGGGCGAGCCTGTGGCGGCAGAGGCCGGCGTGACGTTGCAGCAGCCTGAGGCGCGCCGTGCGTTCTTCCGGGTAAGTTGTCCCTGGGTCACGGGACCCTGGCAGTGGCGGGCTGCACAGGCTCCCAGGAGGGCCGGTGTGGATAGTGACCTGTGCTCGCACACAGGCTTCTTGGTGGCGGCAGCAGCGGCCTTAGCGTCTCATACCCGTCTCTGGGGTCCGCGCTGATAGCCGTGGCTCGCGCCCATCTCTGGAGCTCCTTTAAGCAGCACTCTTAATCCCCTCTCCTCGTGGACCAGGAAAACAAAGAGGGAAGAAAAAGTCTCTTGCCTCTTTGGCAGCTCCAGACTTTTCCCCGGACTCCCTCCCGGCTAGCTGTGGTGCACTAACCCCTTCAGGTTGTGTTCACGCTGCCAACCCTAGTCCTCTCCCTGGCATCCGAGCTCTGAAGCCCGAGCCTCATCTCCCAGCCCCCGCCCGCCCCATCGGGTGAGCAGACAAGCCTCTCAGGCTGGTGAGTGCCAGTCGGCACTGATCCTCTGTGCGGGAATCTCTCCGCTTTGCCCTCCGTACCCCTGTTGCTGCGCTCTCCTCTGTGGCGCCGAAGCTCCCCCCTCTGCCACCCGCAGTCTCCGCCTGCAAAGGAGCTTCTAGTGTGTGGAAACCTTTCCTCTTTCACAGCTCCCTGCCACTGGTGCAGGTCCCATCCCTATTCTTTGTCTCTGTTTTTTCTTTTTTCTTTTGCCCTACCCAGGTACGTGGGGAGTTTCTTGCCTTTTGGGAGGTCTGAGGTCTTCTGCCAGCATTCAGTAGGTGTTCTGCAGGAGTTGTTCCACATGTAGATGTATTTCTGATGTATTTGGGGGGAGGAAAGTGATCTCCACGTCTTACTCTTCTGACATCTTGGAGCTCCTCCAGATATATTTTTGAGTTAATGCTTTTGTTTCCTTTGGGTATATTTCCAGTTGTGAAATTGCTGGATGATATGGTAGTTCTATTATAATTTTTTGAGGATCCTCCATACTGTTCCATAGTGCCTGTATCAATTTGCAATCCCAGCAATAGTGCACAGAGTTTCCCATATCCAATGCCAACATTTCTTATCTCTTGTCTTTTTGGTAATGATCATTCTAATAGGTGTGAGTTGATATCTTATTGCGATTTTAATTTGCATTTCCCTAATGACTAGTGATGTTGAGCATCTTTTCACGTATCTGTTGGCCTTTTGTATATCTTCTTTGGAGAAATATGTACTTGAGTCCTTTGCCCTTTTTTTTTTTTTTTTAATTGGGCTACTTGCATTTTTTGCTGTTGAGTTGTATGAGTTCTTTATATAGTTTGGATATTAACCGTTTGTCAGATACATCAGATATATGGTTTACAAATATGTTTTCCCATTCTGTAAGTAAGTTGCCTTTTCACTTTGTTGATAGTGTCTTCTTCTGTACAGAAGCTTTTTAGTTTGATGTAGTCCAACTTTTTTATTTTTGTATTTTGTTGCTTGTGCTTTAGGTGTCCTATCCAAAAAACTATGCCCAAGATCTATGTCAAGGAGCTATATTCCTATTTTTTCTTCTAGGAGTTTTACAGGTTCAGATCTTACATTTACGTCTTCAGTCCATTTTGAGTTGATTTTTGTGAGTGGTGTAAGATAGGGATCCAGTTTCAATCTTTTACATGTGAATATCTAATTATGTCACCACCATTTATTTGAAGAGACCCTCTTTTCTCCATTGAGTATTCTTGTCTCCCTTGTCAAATATTAGTTGACTGTATATGCTTGGGTTTATTTCTGAACTCCTGATTCTGTTCCATCAGTGTATTCGTCTGTTTTTGTGCCAGTACCATACTCTTTCTGTGACTGTAGCTTTATAGTATAACTTGAAATAAAAAAGCATGATGCCCCCAGCTTTGTTCTTCTTTCTCAGGATTTCTTTGCCTGTTTGGGGTCTTTTGTGGTTCCATACAAATTATGAGATTGTTTTTTCTCCTTCTTTAAAAAATGCCTTTGGAATCTTGATAGGAATTGCATTGAATGTATAGATGGTTTTTGGTACTACTTCAACAATATTCTTCCAATATATGGACATGGGATACTTATCCATTTATTTGTGTCACTTTCAATTTCTTTCATCTGTAGTTATTAGAGAAGAAAAACTCCTCCTCCTTAGTTAAATTTATTTCTAAGTATTCTATGGTTTTTGTTGCTATTGTAAATAAGATCTATTTATTTCTTTTTCAGAGAATGTGTTGTTTATAGAAATGATACTGATTTTTGCATGTTAATTTTACTGAATTCATTGATTAGAGCTAAAATTTTTTTGAGTCTTTATGGCTTCCTATATATAAAATCATGTCATCTGCAAATAGAGATAACTTCATTTCCAGTTCTGATACCTTTTATTTCTTTTTCTTGCCTGATTTCCTTAGCTAGGACTTCCAGTACTATATTGCATAGTAGTGGTAAGAGTGGGCACCCTTGTCCCGTTCCTGATCTTTGTGGAAGAGCTTTCAGCTTTTCATCATTGAATATAATGTCAGCTGTGAACTTGTCATATATGACCTTTATTATGTTGAAATATGTTCCTTCTATATATAATTTGTTGAGTTTTTATATGAATCAATGTCGCCTTTTGTCAAATGTTTTTTTCTGCAACTGGTGATATGATCAAGTCATTATTTCCTTTCATTCTATTAATGTGATATATCACATTGATTGATTTGCATATGTTGAATTGTCCTTGCATCCGAGGGATAAATCCCACTTGATCATGGTGAATGGTCATTTGAATGTGATGCTGAATTTGGTTTGCAAATTTTTCTGCAACTGGTGATATGATCAGATCATTATTTCCTTTCATTCTATTAATGTGATATATCACATTGATTGATTTGCATATGTTGAATTGTCCTTGCATCCCAGGGATAAATCCCACTTGATCATGGTGAATGGTCATTTGAATGTGATGCTGAATTTGGTTTGCCAGTATTTTATTGAGAATTATTGCCTTTCTTAAAATGATTGAATAGATTGAAAAGATTACTGGATGAATTCAACACCTGACTTTTTTATCAGTCGCGGTTCAGGCCATCAAACATGTAGCATTTAACTGTGTTATTAAAGGGTTAATCATTTAGGTTAGATTCTTTTTTTTCTGTTACAAAGGCAGGGAAAAACCCTTTATAGTAAAATAGTTTGCACATCTTTAATCCAATTTTGAAGTTGACTAATTCTTAAAATGGGAAATTTATTGAACGCTCATCCTCCATTTTGACAAACTGGGGCATGTCCAGAAGAGAGTGAGATGAATTAAAGGTATCTTCATCAATGGCTGAAATAAACAGATAATTCACTTTTAGAAATAGTACAGAAATTTGCATCTATACACATGTCTTGATTTTTCTCAGTCTCTCTTCTGTGTAGCTTTCGACTACTACAGATGTATTCCCCGACAGGTTTCTAAAACAGCCAGTGGGGAAGCCAGTGGGGCACCAAACTTTCCACTAACTTTTCATACATAAAATGTTTTACTATTAAATTGTTTTTTAAACCTTTTATAGATTAGGAAACTTACGGTCAGATAAGAAAGGCTTTATCTGAAATTATACAGTTAGAGGAGACATGAAGGGTAATATGGAAGGTAAAAACCTATCTTCAAATATTGAAAAAGCTAACATGTGAAAGGAATAAAAGCCATTCTCTGGAGTCCCATGGGTTAGCAATAGTGTCAATGGATGAAAGATGAAAGTTTTAGACAAAAAGACCTCTATTCAAAGAAGAAAAAAATCCAACACTTATGCTTCTTAAAGATCAGATGGGCTGCCACAAGGAGCATTGATTTCCCCAACTACAAAGATATTGAGAAAGAACATGGAATTCCACTCTTGGTGGAATTGTATGAAAAATGGATGCTTCTGATCAAAGGTTGCATGAAGTGTCTCTTAAGAGTTTGTGATTTATTATGTATAAAAAAGTGATCTCCTTTAGTGCTTCGCAAGCAATGGAAGGTTTGCTAAAAAACAAATTTGAAATTGTCCTGTGCTGCTTGTCCAGACAGCCTTTCAGGGTTTTCCTCCAGTGAATACCTCTTATACCTCTCACCATACCCTAGGAAAGGCATTTACATATCATAAAAATATGTTTCCCTGCTCACATTTTGTGTTTATCTTAGCAAATACATTTAACTCAAGTGCTAGCTCCAAATCAGAGTTAGTAGCTGTCTCTTGGTTTCTTGTATAAATAATTCTAAGTGTAGTTTGGGTTCAAAGTTGGTAGTCGAATTCCTTAAACCAGGTATTAGGTATCCCTACTGTAAATCAGTGAGCAAATTAGTAGTTAATTTGGTGTGTGAAAAAAGCAACATGATTTAATAGGTTAGAAAAAATAAATATAGTTGCCTTAGGCATGTATGATTTAATAGGTTAGAAAAAATGATATGATATGATTTAATAGGTTAGAATGATTTAATAGGTTAGAAAATATAAATATAGTTGCCTTAGGCATGTATTTGTTTTTACTCTTTAGTCATAATTTTTGAAGTTTAAAAATTACCTTTTTAATTTCTTTAGAAGGAAACTATTAAGTCTCTTTGACTCTCCTGCTGATTTTACTAGGCTTTTGAAAGCTTTATCCATCTACTGAGATAAGGAAACCATAGGGTGTGATTGTTAGACTATTACTTAGCCCCAAACTTTTCCGTCAGAATATGCTTCTTATTCCTTTAAACCATCTCTAAGAAGGCATTTCCAGGAATATGATATCAGTATAGAAACTCTTATGTATAAATTTCATTATCTCTTTTAGAGGAGTGAACTGGGTGTCCATTTGTGCTACTCTCTCTATACTGCTCTTTGTGTTAATCTGTGCAAAGTTGTCTTTTAATTCCATGTTAGTAAGTGAAGACAGTTATGTGAATTTTCAGCCTTTAAATCCTGGAGATTGATGTACATATGCACATGAAATAGCCATTGAATGTAACCCATAAGAACAATAGCCGATGGTGGATGTATGGGATGGGAACACAATAAGTAATATTGTGATGATGTCAGGCCATCATGCTACTCCCCTTAGAACAAGCATATAGCAAGTTTCACTGTCAAACTTAACAATCCTAAATAAGCTGAATTATTTCAATTTTCAGAACATTGTAAAAATCTTATTTTATTCGTGCAAATTACTCTAAAAGTATAATCTCTATTGATTAGATTTGCTGATTCAGACCTAATAGTTTTCTTGTCATTTTTTATCATAATAAATAAACTATAATATTAATTACGATTACAAACAGTTTTGTTTACATACTTTTTTTCTGGAAAACAGTAGAGATTTTACTCCGAAGATTGATTACAGTCCTGCTTTGCCGTGTATAAATATGGGGTTTATTCTTCTTTATGTAAACACAAAAGTGCTCAATGCAGAAAGGAAAGGGAGAACTTTATTTCTAAATCTGACAGTTCGCAAACCGTGACAATTTTCTGTTCACAGTTCATCATCTCATATGTGACTTCTCTGTGTGCAAGGGTGGTGGCAGACAAAAGCTGAAAACAAAATTGAAGGGTGAAGCTTTTATCTGTGAGGCAACTGATATCTGTTCTGCATCAGGGATGGCAGATAAAAAATATCCTCAGTGCCTAATCATTCACAATTTAGACTGGAAGGTTCTCTAAGAGGTCTAATTGCTCAGTTGTAAAATATTTTTCCATTATCTAAAAGCATAAGATATTTTGTGCTGTCCAAAAACTTGTGCAGGAAAAAGTTTCTTTCTCTCTTTTTAAGCACAGGGGTACAACTGAACTTGAGAAGATTTATCCTTAGATGTCAGACACAATTTTTTAACCTCTTTATTGAAGTATGATAGACATGTAAAAGGTGTACATATTTTATGTAAACAGATGTTTGGGGATAAGTATATACCCACGAATCCAAAATCACCATCACGGACATAACCATATCCATCACCTCGCAAAGTTTCTTCCCACCTCTTTTACTAGTGTGTTTGTGTGTGTGTGTGTGTGTGATAAGAACACTTAATATAAGGTCGACCCCTGGGCTTCCCTGCTGGCGCAGTGGTTGAGAATCCTGCCGATGCAGGGGACACGGGTTCGTGCCCCGGACTGGGAAGATCTCACATGCCGCGGAGCGGCTGGGCCCGTGAGCCATGGCCACTGAGCCTGCGCGTCTGGAGCCTGTGCTCCGCAATGGGAAAAAAAAGATCTACCCCTTATCAAATTTTACATCTTCAATTCAGTATTGTTACCTAGAGGCACTATGATATATAGTAGATCTCCAGAATTTATTTGTCATGTATAACTGAAACTTCTACCCTTTGACCACCACCTCCCCATTCCCTCCTCCCCTCAACCACTGGCAACCACTATTCTACTTTCTGTCTCTATGAGTTTTTAGACTCCACATACACGTAAGATCATACCATATTTGTCTTTCTGCAGACACAATTTTATAAGTACTTAATCCCATGACAAAGAATATAATGGTCTTTAGTTGGCTTTCAGCTAATATGTAAACAAAAAGCATCATTAACCAACAGTAAGTGGGTAATAAATAAATAGGTATATAAATAATTAAAAATAAAAAAAAATAGTTATTTTTTCAAATGTACTATTTTAAAGCAGAAAGTTGCCCAAGTAATAAGCATTGGCACTTAAGGATAAAAATATTCTTGCAAAGAAATACCTTATATATTGCAAATGCTCATTTTTACATACTCCTCTAGTGCATGAGAGTCTTCTTCACGGTATCATAGAGATTGCAAAGCTGGTGTCCTAACTCAGAACTGGGACATCATACTCATTTGGATTTACGTTCCAACTTTGCAAATTACTAACTCTATGTCTTCTCTAAACTTCTGTTTAAAACTTGTAAAATGGCAGTTATAATCAGGGCTTCTCAAAGTTTTTGTGAGGAGTAATTATTCTTAAGATGGATGTGTAATATCTTGCAATTGTATATTATCACGCTAATTAGGAATTCAATTTTGACTTCACACTTAGTTCTATTTCATTACTTTATATATTCAATGCACCATAGTTAGTTAAGATTAGGTATTTAAAAGTGTTGGAAGTTTTCATTAAATTATTCAGCAAAGAATGGTTCATCTCCTCATCTTTTTTTTTTGCTGTACGCGGGCCTCTCACTGCTGTGGCCTCTCCCGTTGCGGAGCACAGGCTCCGGACGCGCAGGCTCAGCGGCCATGGCTCACGGGCCCAGCCGCTCCGCGGCATGCGGGATCCTCCCGGACCGGGGCACGAACCCGCGTTCCCTGCATCGGCAGGCGGACCCTCAACCACTGCGCCACCAGGGAAGCCCCATCTCCTCACCTTTTATGGTATAAATCATCTAGGACAAAATACTTTGTTTCTTTATGAATATTCCCAAGAATATATGCACCAGGAGTAGAAACTAGAACTCGCTCAGATCATTTGTTTCAACATTTTATTACATAAGGGAATCTTTATTAAATCTAAATGCATTCTTTTCTATTTTAATTTGTGCTTGAGCTTTCTTTCTTGCTTGCTTGCTTTCCATTTTTCTTAGCTCTGTGTGTGTGTGTGTGTGTTTGACTTAAAAAATAAGTATGCAGTTTTTGCTATTCAGGAAAGCAAATGAGTTAATATTTTGGGGAACTAATGAAATTACTGTCGAAGAAAAACTGCACTGGAAAACTTAAACAGGCCAGGAAGACTTCATTAGACTATTGCAGTTAGGAGAGAGTGATTAAAAGGAACTCCACTGAAGTAAAAGGCGAGAGAGTTTTTAAGCACTGGGGTGAACTTGTGGAAAAGTACTGGAGAGTGTTAGAAAGGAGTTTGGCCAGTGATTAGGCCATTTATGTTTGCCAATGGGCAGTTACCAAAGTTAGGCTACTACTCTCCCACAGAGCCTGGGAAATAGGGATGCTATCATTCTTGATGATTAAATTTCACAGAGATGGCTTCCAGGTCTTTGAGAAAGAACTTCCTGGGAGAAGATTTACAACTTAAAGGGGCAGAGAAAGAATTTACAGTTGCAAGTTTGTAAATGCCTAAGAAAAGGAGAGTTGGGACCACATAGGCAGGAAGAAACCCGTCTAAAGTTTAGTCAAGTTGAGGAGAAAGTTGAGTTTGTCTTAATCATTACTTTATAGATTATTCTTTGCTAAGTTAAAGCATTTCTGTCATTTCCTCATGAACACTTCGTTCTATCATTATCTCTCACCTTTTGAAACTTTGACTATTTTTGATTTAACTTCGTATTTTTAAATTCAGGTAACCAAACCTGAACCAGGGCTCTATTGAAGGGTGGGCCAATTAAAAAAAAAAAGAAAAAAAAAAGGGAAGGAAAGAAAGAAGGAGAGTCAGCTTTCAGTGTGCTTATCCTGGCCCCCTCCCTAACTACACTTTTATTATTGTCCATCCTATTTTCTTCTAATAAATTTCTCTGGTCAGTTCTCACTTTTTCTGTATTTGCATAGCAGATTGCTGTATTTTGGAGTTCCTTATTTGAGTGATGTATTTTGGGTGAAATTGCTTAGTATTTAAAATAATAAGCTCATTTAATTTGACATTATTGTCATATTTAATTGGCTTGGTCTTGATTTCCTCATTTATATTATAACACAGATTTAGGATAGAATGAGTGTCAAGACATACAGAGGAAAAAATGAGATACTGAGAGAAAAAGATTACATGGTTTGTTAGTATAAGAGCCTATAGTCATGATCAGATTTATCTTCAACCACATACCAAACTTCTAATCACCACAGGACACTGCCTCATTTTTTTCATCCTTTTTACCTTTCTCTCTTCCTTGCAGGGATAACTCCCTTTCTTTGTTTATTCCCTCTCATTTTCTTTCATCCTTTTCTCTGGCATCTTTTTCTCTTTCCCTATAATATGCTAAGGACAGGAGATTCAAAATTCAGTTGAGCAGGGACCCTACACTCAAGACATTCACAATCTCCATTTTTATCACATATCACGTACCATATATGGATTTTGATAACCACTCAATAATTCTAAATAAATCAATGAATGAATTAAATGAAACTTTACTTAACCTAAAGAGAGTTCAGTTTCTCTACCACATTTTTCTAGTTAAACATATACTGAAAATAATGTCTAGCCTCTCAATTCAGTTTTAACTCAGGGTTTTTTTTTTTTTTTTTTTTTGGTAAACTGATACAAATGTTTTAGTTATCTATTCAGTGAGATGGGGAATGAATAATCATCAAGATTTGAGGCTTTCATAAAGACTTGTTAAAGAGAAAACTTACATGGATAGACTATGCCTAATTGTCAACGTCAAAAATTGCTGCTTTAGAAGTAACTGACAAAGTGAAAATCAAAAAGTACCTAAATTGCAAATGGAAAATAGTCATCCAAATAAACTAAGAATAATAATATATTCTTGGACTTCCCTGGTGGCACAGTGGTTAAGAATCCGCCTGCCAACGCAGGGGACACGGGTTTGAGCCCTGGTCTGGGAAGATCCCACATGCCGCGGAGCAACTGAGCCTGTGTGCCACAACTACTGAGTCCACGTGCCACAATTACTGAAGCCCATGTGCCTAGAGCCTGTGCTTTGCAACAAGAGAAGCCACTGCAAAGAAAAGCCCACCCACTGCAACAAAGAGTAGCCCCTGCTCGCCACAACTAGGGAAAGCCTGTGCACAGCAACGAAGACCCAATGCAGCTAAAAGTAAATAAATAAATAAATTTAAATATATATATTCTTTTCCAATGAATCATAGAGAATTGACTTTTAGAGTATACCTATAAAAAGATAGATAGATAGATAGATAGATAGATAGATAGATAGAAATAGTTGAAAAAAGAGGAAACTTATAAATGTACTTAACCAGCAAGTTAATTTAGTTATTTATAAAGATAGATTGCTTGACATATTAGATATACATATTATAATAAACCTATTGTTAACCTCTATGATTATTAGAAATATAATTATAATGAATATAATTAATCTTAAAGACAATCACTTATTAAATCAGAAGAAATTGATGACTCTGTTTAAAGAAAAACATCCTACAAACAGTGATAAATGGGGGCTTCCCTGGTGGCACAGTGGTTAAGAATCTGCCTGCCAATGCAGGGGACACGGGTCCGAGCCCTGGTCCGGGAAGATCCCACATGCCTCGGAGCAACTAAGCCCGTGTGCCACAACAACTGAGCCCGTGTGCCACAACTACTGAAGCCTGCGCGCCTAGAGCCTGGGCTCTGCAACAAGAGAAGCCACCAAAATGAGAAGCCCACGCACCACAAGGAAGAGAAACCCCCACTCGCCGCAACCAGAGAAAAGCCCGCACGCAGCAACGAAGACCCAACGCAGCCAAAAATAAAATAAATTTTAAAAAACCAATAATAAACCATACATCTCTTCACAGAACATTTAAGAGTTCATGCTTTTGACATTTATTTGTTCAATCTGATAGATTTTACTTAAAATTGCCTCAAAATAATTAACAACTTTGCTATGGTGAATATATTAATTCTGTATTTGAAAAAAATCAGCTGCTGCCCAAAATAACACCTTTTAATATCCTTTTTTTTTTAAACATCTTTATTGGAGTATAATTGCTTTACAATGGTGTGTTAGTTTCTGCTTTATAACAAAGTGAATCAGTTATACATATACATATATCTCCATATCCCCTCCCTCTTGCATCTCCCTCCCACCCACCCTACCTACCTCTAGGTGGACACAAAGCACCGAGCTGATCTCCCTGTGCTATGCGGCTGCTTCCCTTTAGCTATCTGTTTTACATTTGGTAATATATATAAGTCCATGCCACTCTCTCACTTCCTCCCAGCTTACCCTTCCTCCTCCCTGTGTCCTCAAGTCCATTCTCTACGTCTGTGTCTTTATTCCTGTCCTGCCCCTAGGTTCTTCAGAACCACTTAGTTTTTTTTTTTTTTTTTTTTTTTTTTTTTAGATTCCATATATATGTGTTAGCATATGGTATTGTTTTTCTCTTTCTGACTTACTTCACTCTGTATGACAGACTCTAGGTCCATCCACCTCACTGCAAATGACTCAGTTTCATTTCTTTTTATGGCTGAGTAATAAATAACCTTTTAAAATCAAAATATTATGACGTTATTCACTTACAATGTATAAATTCTTATATTGAACTTAAATAATATTTTTAAATTATGTCTTTATGAAAGCTTTTGTGCATCTGCTTTTGACACAGACATTCTTTTCTATACTTTGAGGTGAATAGAAATTTTCACTCAGAGGACTTTGCGAGGTTGTAAAATTAGAGCAAATCTTTTAGGAAAAAAAACAACCCTTTAAAGAAAATGCATTATGCATTTCTTCCAATATACCAGAGGCATAGCATGTCTTCTAAATTCTGTCTCATGATTAAATATATTGTTAGAGTTAAAAATAAAAATAGAGATGTAACAATACAAGATTGACCCTATCTTATAATTAAGTAATCAAGTATCTGAATGTCTACCTTGATCCATCAAATGTAAAATAAAAAGATTTAAAAATAAGAAATTAAAAAAGGACTTGCTTTTAAGTATGACATAAAAATAAATAATAAATGCAAATTTTGTGGCAGGCATTATACTAAGCAGTTTACTTATATGTGTTTTTTTAATTTAATTTACCCCCCAAAAATTTGTTAACTAATTATTGCTATTACACCTTCTTTATAAGTGAAAGAAACTGAAATTCAGAGGTATTGTGATTCATGATTACGCCTGTAGTGATGCAGTTAGTATATAAGTTAAAAATTACACTCAGTTCCAAGAATGAAACTTATAAAATGGTGGCTTTAATGATAGCTTAGTTTGCTCATATCATGATAAGTCTGAAGGAAGTCATTCCAGTCCTTGTGTGATGGCTCCATGATTCCATCAGGATTCTGGACTTCTTTTTTCTAATAGCTCAGCCATCCTCAGCATGGGCTTTTTTCCTCATAGTGAAATCTATCATATAAAATCTATCAAATTTTATATTTTAGAAAGAAAAGGAAAAGAATTCAAAACATAAATGCTGTTATTTTACCCTTTCATTTTAAGTGGCTTTCTCAGAAACCTTAGGAAACAGCACCTTCAACTTACATCTCATTGTTCAGAAACATGTGATAAGGGGCAAAGTATACTTTTTTGTATTCACACCTTGCTGTCATCAAAGATATCAGGATATAATGAAGAAAAAAGTGAGACTATGTTTTCTGGGTAACTAAAAACCTCATTCCTAGTGATCAAGAAGTGGAGCTAGGATTTGAAGCTAGATTTGTCTAATTCCAAACCCATGGCTCCTGATCTTTATTTTATAGAATATTCTTTCATTTCCCTGGCATACATCTATATTTTAAAACATATATAAAGTATAGTGGAGTGTTATATTAATGCTATATTGAAAGCTTCATTATGTGAATTTGAAAAGTATGACATTTATTATTAAATCATTAGGAATTAGAGGGATCTTGGAAAGCTGTATAAATGCATTGGCACATACTACATATGTGAATATTTTAACTTTATTTTTATATTGTTTTATAACTAGAACTTCTAATTTTTTTTTGCAATTTGACAGGTTAAACTTTCTTGAGTCAATTACCCTTGAAATATCAAATGACCATTTTGAAACTTCAAGAATGGAAGAAATACACCCTGTCAATAAGGACACAATTGCCTTCAGGTGTTGAATAATGTTGAAGACTAGCATAGCAATTTTGATTGGTTATAATCTATTCTCCTATTTTTGTGGAGCATAGAAGCCTATTTCTGCAGAATTGCAGAGCGCAAAGTTATTGCAACTGCTCAAAATGCTTCTAGTTCTAACTTTTAATTCTTTGTTTTCCATACTTATACATACAAACCCAATTATTCAACTACCAAATAACGATAGAAATGAAATAATTGTGTGATCGTATAGATTTTTGTTCTTAGACCTTGTTTAGAAGCCAAGTAGTTCAGATGACATTTATTAGTAGACTGAGCAGCAGATAGAGGTCACTTGGAAGTGAGTTAATAAATTCCACAAAATACAAAGATAAATTCATTAAAAAGAAAATCACTTGGGAACATTACAGTGTAGAAATATCAATGTAAGTGGTTTTATCCCTTTAGAAAAAAAAAAAAATCCCCAAATTTCTTTATGTTAAAAAGTAAGAAATCACAGAAATTGCCATATATTTTGTTAATTCATCCATATCACAAATACTATTTAAGTACATATTTTACACTAGGCAGTAGTCTTTTAACCTGATGAAGACTGTCTATCCCAAAATAGCCTACAAAATGAGCTGCAAGGGCAAAAATGTTAATCTGCTCATTATACCTATGTTTATAGCATCAGTTTAGTGGCCAATATGAAATAGGTATACAATATAGATAAATTAGTAAATGAAATTTATTAAAATTAATTGGTTAAAGACTATTTAAATATCCAGTTTTTTTTTTTTTTTTTTTTTTTTTTTTTTTTACGATTCTTAAAAGAAGTACTGGATAGCTTAGCTGTTATCTTCTGTTTGGTAAGACTTAAGATTTCCCTAAGGGTGAGCTGTGACAGGGCGAGGGAGAGTCATGGGCATATACACACTAACAAACGTAGTAAGGTAGATAGCTAGTGGGAAGCAGCCGCATGGCACAGGGATATTGGCTCGGTGCTTTGTGACAGCCTGGAGGGGTGGGATAGGGAGGGTGAGAGGGAGGGAGACGCAAGAGGGAAGAGATATGGGAACATATGTATATGTATAACTGATTCACTTTGTTATAAAGCAGAAACTAACACACCATTGTAAAGCAATTATACCCCAATAAAGATGTTAAAAAAAAAAAAAAAGATTTCCCTAGTTTCCTGATGTATAATGATGTTCAAATATAATCCACAGGTCTTTATACACACATCTGCAAACCCTTATTTATTCAGTTCTGGGAGACCAGTTAACTTACTAAGAAGAAACTTACTTTATATTTTATTACATTCTGCTTCCACTTAAGGACAGCACTGTTTAAGTTCTTTCTAATTGTTTCAAAAGTTGTAGATCAGACAATTAGGAGTAAAACAGCTGTGTATCTGTTGCCTGCAATACTAGGAAGATTCATTTTCTTTCTCTATTGCCTGTCATATCAAATAAAGAGGCTGAGAGTTTATCTGTGATAAATGCACTCTCTTTAATACAGTGGGACTGTCCCTTAATTTGAGCACCTAGCATGGTGTCAGCCTAAATCTCCTTTTGCTGACTTAATTAGCAAAAGCTCCTGTTAATCACTTTACAACTAAACTTTTTGAGTCTCACATTGAAAAAATATAATCCTTTCACAAAACAAACAAACAAAAATTTAGAATGAGCGCAGTAATAAAAAATAATTTGCTTTTTTTAGCAAATGTGTTAAACGGCTGTTGAATTATTCAACACTTGGTATCGGTTCCGCAGACTTAATGAGCCTCTCTAATTTGACTTCCTTACCAAATTATAAATTTTATTCCATGCTTATGAATTGAAAAGTGTTCATTAGCAAAATACATTCATCAATGTACTATATATTGTTAATAAGGAAAAATATATATAATGTTTTTAAATTTGGCTGGGAATTTTGTTCTAGTATTACAAGCAGAATTACTTCAACTGATAAAAATATTTTTTTGCTATTATTTTAGTGCCATATATATTATGAGCAAAATATAAGTGGAAATCTACTCATTTTTTATAATTTTGGGTTTTTCCTAGATGTCACATGTTGAACAATCACATAGAACCCAATTATAAATCTGTTTCTCTAAGCCCTGAGGCTGTTTTGGCTCACCTCAGTCTTGAGTGGCATGGTTCAAAGTTCTAGCTAGCTAGGACCCTGTATGTACAAAGCTTAGTATCATAATATTTCTACAAAAGGGAAAAAGCATTTCTCAATTCTTGAATGTACACTGTTTCACTGGCAAAATAACTGTTTAATGATGAAGAAAGTGCTCTCATTAAAAAAAAAAATATGATCCTGGTTGTGCATTTTAAAAACACTGTATTACATTTAAAATGCCACAGATGCACCACTAATCTAAAAATAACAGGAGTCTACAAATATTTGCTAACCTGTGTTGAGCATTTGCTGTGTACCTGGCTCTATCTTAAGTGCTTTCACACATTTCTCATTTGATTCTCACAACACACAAGGTTGGGAGATGGATGTTATCGTACTGTCATTATGATGTGTTGAAGCTCAGACAGTTGAGTCACTTTCCCTGAAAGTCAGCAGGTCACTGGTGGAGCAGGCGTTCAAAGCCTGTCCAGGAGGACTGCATAGCCCAGGCTAATAACTCCTAAGCACTACCGACCACCCTCTTAAACCATACTAGACATGCTTCCTACTGAGCCACAGCCATTATTCTATTTCAAATGATTTTATTTTGGGGAATATAAGCTTTGTGCACTTCTACCAAATAATGTTAATAAAATGGTTCATAAAAGGATTAAGCAAATTCTGAAGTCTTCTAACAGGAACAATGCTGGTCATTTAACAGATCATCTAATTATAGCACATTTGTGTGTAATAAATATTTTTTTTTCATGAATTTTTTCCAAGTGTTACTTAGGCAGACAATTTTCAAATAAATATTTTGGCTTATGACAATTCCTAGATGTTTTTCTGGCAAAGGGCTGATTTTAGAAATGGATGGAAATAGAAAGTTACTAAAACCACAGGACTTAGAGAGATGTGTGTCTCACATTTCACTGTAAAATTTAGATTTAGGATTTTCTAAAATAAGTTATACTAACCCAAATTTCTTCTTTCACTTTTATTATTTGACTTTTTATGTAAAATAAAAATTAATTAATTCTTAAGAATATAGTTCAAGTCCTTGCACATACCAAGAGCTCAATAAACATTGGTTTCTTCCTGCCTTGCTTGAAACTTCATAAACGATGTCCAGTGGCAGTGAATGTAATGAGAACTGTGGTTTTCTATTAAATATGCAACTCTTAGTCATTTCATAGGTCTGGAAAAATGTGTGTTTGACTCCAACAGTTTTTGTTTGTCTTTGTCTAGGTTTGTGATTTTTTTGTTTTAACCTTTTCATGTATTTGTTTTACCTTGTATGAAGAGTCATAAATGAGGCTACTTTTCTAGTCAATCCTAAGAGAATAAAAAGGAGCATATAAAAGAAGGCCAGATACTCCAACCATATTTACATTTGGAACGGGGGTCTAGAAGAGTAGACATCTGATAAGAGCAACCACATGCAGCCACTTCTCAGATTTGACTAAGGTTGGCGATGGGCAATAAAAGCATGAAAGAGAGTATCAATAAACTCTCATGGATGTTTCTGCAGCCAACTTTTAGTTATCCTCTGGCCTTGTATCATGTCTTCCTCAGAGTTTTTCTAGTAATTTATATATAATCATTCTAGAATCATATATATGTGTATATATATATATAATCATTATTATATTGCATACAGTAATGATACATGTTATAAATAATCATTCTAGAATATGTGTATTTTTTCACATGAAAAAAATTTGGCTCACTGCAATTCCCAGATACATACAATAGCCTAGAGCTATTTTAACTCATATCAGGGTTAATAACAAGCAAACAAGCAAACATGATCTCTTAGCCATTTACCAGGAACTGTAATACATTCCTTCTCATTCTCTACTCTGCCAATATGTCCCGTTTTTTTGTAAAAGGTCTGGACTCCAAATAGAAGGTCTGTTCTAAGAGAGACAGTATAGCATATTAGTTAAGAGCAGGGATGTGGCTGAGCTGTGTGTGGAACGCTGAGATGTGGCTGGGCTGTGTGAGGAACCTATCTGGGTATACACGACCACTTGCTGCTATGAAATCTCTTATTTCAGCCTTTAATATTCTAATTAACCAAAAAAAAAGTTTATTTGGCACCCTATGCCCAACACACCCAGACTCTAAATTCTAGATTTTATTTCCCTAATAGGGAAAAAACAAACATTCTTCATTTTTCTCTTGTTCAGACTTATTTAGAAAGAAAATAAAGCAGATAATAACTTTAGGTAGAGCGACCAGGAAAAGTCAAGATGTGCCAAGCTTCTAAATTACTGCTAATTGTGTTATTTTGTTCTTTCATTAATTAAAATACATGCATACATATTGATTACCTACAATGAACTAGACTCTCTAAAGACTGTCAGTGAGTGAAATAAAGTCCACCATCTGGATACCAAACCCTGGGCTTGTCTGAAGAGATCAAATGAAACTTGCTGGCTTTTAAAAAATCTGTCCCACGCCACCTATAAACCTCATAACCCCTCTTTGAAGGGTGATCACTTTGTGTCCAAAATTCTGGTATGATATCCAATAAACTTTTAGTATTTGAGATATTAGAAAGTTGTTCTTTATATTTAGCTACCAACTCCTGTGCTGAAAATTGACAACCATTTATTTCTGTTCACCAGGGTAGAAAATAGCTGGACACTTCCCATTCTGTAATTATACATCTGATCTACTGCTTACTAAGTGGTTAAGTATAGATAAATGATTTACTATCTCACGATCAAACAGGGTCCTCAATAATGTTTTGTTGCAGTTATGGCTTTTTCACAGTTGTTTTGATCTCCTAAGAGAAGTCACTAAATTCAAATTATCTTTGTATGTATTAGTAATTTACATGCACTCTGGGGTGTGTGTGTGTGTGTGTGTGTTATGTGTGACCTTCTTTGCCACAGGGTCTGTAGTGATAGTAGTATCTGCAGCACTGACCCTACTGCCTGCAAATGTTGTTGCTTAATACATTTTTGCCAATTTATATGATATGTCATAGGCAAACTGCAAAAGTGAAAATTAGGTGGTGATTTGAAAAGGGGCTAGAAGAATCCATTTAGTAATCACTTATTTAAGCCTCTGCTTTTGTTAAAGGTACAGTTGTAAGTCTGGAAATGCATAGGTGATGACAAGTAGTCCTTTCTCTTGTGAAATTCCTAATTTATTTTAGAGAGGGGATATGAAAACACACACACACATATTCCACCCCAACAACGAAATCAAACACGACAGCCATATGAGATAAAAGTGTATGGCATGAGTATGTAGCATGCTACCTGTGATTTTGCACGATGTTTATTTAAGGAACATGAATAAAATGCCTCTACTGAGTAACTTACTACCTCTGATGCTTAGCTAAGAGTCAAGGCCAGATTCTTATGAATACTCTACTAAATACACTTCTCTCCTTAATTATTGAGTTTTTCTGGTTACTTCTAGTTAAACAAAAGTTTTTTGTGTTTTTTTTTTTTCCTCCTAGCTAAATCTTCATGGAATAAGAATTCATCAAAGCATTTTCTTTTGGAAAGATGCTGCTTTCCTCTCGGAAAAGAGGAACCTCTGTGTTCTGCAGTAGTTCGGTATCACCTTTGTGGTCATTAGCAGAATTGAAATTAGGCCGGACTTATTTCTGAAGTGTATTATTCAGAATCCTATTTCTATTAGGTATCCTTTGAAAACAGATTCTATGGTCAATTAACTTTTGGAAATTCTATACTTTATGTTCCCATCTTGAAAAGTCAGTGAATGGGAGCATACTGAAAGTAACAGAATCAAACTTAACTTCAATTAACCAAATACTTCTTAAACCTTCTATATTATGCACTTTCTTTATTTCCTCTCTTCTGTTTATAGCTTGAACAACACAGGTTCTGAAGATCATCTTAAATTATCTTAAGCTGAACCTGTATCGATAGTAGCATAGTTTTGGCAATTTATGTTATTAAATTGTTATTTTAGCCAAATGTCCTATATCAGCTCTTTAATTTGCCATTTATTATTTTCCTCAAAAGTATAATGGTGAATATTCCAGAGGATTCTGGCTTCTTAACTTCCAATGTTTATATTTCAGAAAAAAATGACAATTTACCATTTAAGTTATACATAATCACGGTTAGGTTATCAGTTTGATAAATACAATAGATTTTACACCTTCTTTTTATGTTTATATACACCATACAATTTTTAGAGTAGGCATTTAGGTTTTTGAGTAGTCTGGGTCTTGCCCTTGAATTTGATACCAATTAAGCTGTTAGTCAGGACATTTCTCCTTCTGTATTTCATAATCATACATGGTTATAGCTTATTCTAAGAGGGAAACCTGAAAAGTGGAGATGGCTTAAAAATAAATAAATAAAACCTCTGAAGAAAGCTTAAGGGACTTGAAACTACAATTTAGAAGACAAAGAAAAGACACAATTGATCCTAACTGGCCAGTAACCTCACAACCACATTTAGAGTTTGTAGCTAAAAAACAGCTGCTGTTCAAAGAAAACTAAAAGGAGCTAAGTACTTGTATGCATGTCACCTATAAGATCTAATTTCATTCTCCTGACAACTCTTTAAATTAGATGCTACTATACCTATTTTATCATTAAGGGCTTATTTTCTAACGATCATATCTAATAAGTGGCAGAGCCTGCCTTCTTTGGTCAGCACCTACATGGAACACTTAGATGTTCTCTTTGAGTGGCGTGAATGCTGAAAAATTACAAGGACAGTATAAACATGAGTAAATATAGTGAAAAACAGAGAAAACAAGTAAACACTCTTTCACTCCTTCAGATTGTATTCAGTGTTTAGTTGACTTGCAAACCTTAAAACACAATAAGAAGACCTCAATATTGCTGTTTCTAAAGAGAAAGTCCTGCTCCATACATTCAGTAAAACTGTATTTGATTAGACTTGTCCAGCTGCCATCAGCCAGAATTCAGGACTGAGGATTGCTTGTGAATCAAGTCAGTGTCAGGTCCAAATTGAATTTTATTGCTGTTAGTTTCTTGAGTCATCATTTATGTCTCACTACATTGCTTAAACCAACAGAAAGGATTTTTCCAACTTAGCTTTTCTTGTTTTTTTTTTTTCATTCATCTCTGCACTTCATAAGCTGTTTTATTTATCATACTCCTTTTTAAATAAGTGGCATATAATCTTTTAAAATTGAGAATATTCACATACTTCTTTTTTGTGTGTTCCTTAATCTTCTGCTGAAAATAATTCTTTCTTTGTGGGTCCTTGGGAACCTTTTCTAGGCACTTAAACATAGAAGTGACATGCAGATAAGGGGTGAACAAAATGATAAATGTGACTCCCTTACCTCCTTTTTGAATTGGATTTTTCTTAAAGAGCTGCTCTCACACAGACCTGTTTTGTTCTACGTTTTGTTTTACTCTCACAAAAGACTGAATCATTGTAATATGATTTCAGAATGCTGTTTCTAACATTAAATATTAGATGGTTAATGAAGACAAAAATTGGTCAATTTATGATAAATCATGTTCAGTGGGAAAGAAATGAATCACAGGAAACTTCAAAGTACATTTTCTTTTCATTGACTCATAACATTTACCATTCATTCTAAACTTTCTTTTCCAAATCTTTGAATATGCCTATTAGTCCAACAAAATTAACTGTTATCATCCCTCTTTCTTTGTCAAATACCTTTTTGTGGAGAATCAAAGAAGTGACAGAAACCCACAGAATTACTATCAGAAAGGAAGCAATGTTTTCAATGGTGGGTCTCCGTACTTTCTTTAGAAATAGAAAGGTAAGTCAGCAGAATCTATGTGTTCACTCATAGTCTGTAAAAGCAATGAACCTTAGCCTCATCTTTCTAACCACAAACTCAATAATTTCATGTCATATTACTCTCTCGCTTCAGCTCTCTGCTCTGGAAGCCATTATGCTTCTTTTTTGTTTTATTTTGTTTTTTAGAGTGGTCTTATTTATGAAATTCACATAGATATTTACTTTACTCCTAAGACATGTGAGGAACTTCATTTTATAAACAAATTGTATGAAAAATATATCTTCTTCTCAGGCATAGCAGCAAAATCTTCTTAAGATGGATTCAGACCACCCTCCCACCATGAGCTTATTATCTTAGTTTTAGTGACCTGAATTTCAAAGTGGCAATAACCATTAAAAGTCATACATTTTTATGAATAAATCTTGATCTGTTTTCATACTTAATAAAAGATAAGTGACCTTGTTTGTAATTATTATGACTCAGTACTCCATTTTAAATTAGAAAACTATGAATGGACTAAGGGTGATGACATTAGTGTTAGAATTCAAATGTGTGAAAGTCATGGGAAATAATTAATAATTAATCCTCACTTGGGAACACATTCTGTATTGCTTATGTAGGAGGATTAAATTACAAATATCCTTTGAAGACATGATTATTGTATTTCTCTTCTTGAATGTTATTAACACTATAGAAGATTCTTTCTAACTAGTTTTAACTCACTGTATTAATTTAAAGCCTAATTATATTTGCTGAGTTTGAGCTATCAAAGCTTCTACTCTTAGGTAGTGCAAGTTAAAAATAAGCACATAGCTTTATTGACTATCCCAAATTATCTGTTAAAAAAGTAAGTCAGGGGAATTTCCCTATGTCATACATCAAAGCAATTTGTATTATGACTTTCCCTTGAAGAGGGTTGGCTAAATGGAGTTTTTAATTTTTAAATATTCATGTTATAATTCAATTATTGTAAATGTGAACCTGTGTTCTCTGCTTATGTTCAAATGTATTTCTTCATAAGCCTATCCTTGATAGTGTACTTAAAATGTTTCCCCTGGGAAAGAACCAGAGAGCCTTGGAGTGGGATGTGGGTGGGGGAGGGCATTGGTTTGGGATTTACAGGAGAGAATCAGGTGATGCTTTTAGCCACAAATCTCATTTCAGACTTTCCTGCTTTGAATTAGTTTTACCAACCTTTCAGGGTAAAAGAAAGGGAGAGAGAGAGAGACAGAAAGAAAGAGAGATCTGGGTGGAGGCTTTCTTCCTAGACTTTAAAAAACTTTGTGGTCATCCTATTCCTAGGGTATTCCCATTTATAATTACCGGCATGGGTAGTTAGAGTCTCTCTCAATTTCGTGAAACCAGTTGTGAAATACAACATTATAAAGGTTATAAGAAAATATTTAGAATGTTTTTCAAAACTAAAAGCATCTTGTGATAAATAAATATACATAACTATTTTCTTGAGTACCTAGTAGGTTCTGAACGTAATAGTGGAGACAGAAATAAATGACACGGCCTCTGCCTTCAAGACATTCTCAACCTAGACAGCTTTTCTATTGTGGTTACTGTTGTTGTTGTTTAAGTAAATGGAATGTATGCGACCAATGCAAAAAAGCTATGGGAGCAGAGGGGAGTAAGCAGTGCATATTGTATAGAAGTATCAGAGAAGGATTTCCAAGTTGTCCCATGGATGCTAGACATTGTATGTTCACCTGGATTTTCCTTTTAGGAATGGAGGAGAGGTCATTTAGTATAGATGTCCAGCCAAATGAGTCCAACATCCAATATGCAGAGAAATACAGAAAACTTTAGTGTGCTAGGATAATCTTTTAACCTTTTTTTTTTGCTTGATTTTCATAGATCTATTTACAACTTTGATCTTTCTTCCTTTTCTTCGATCATAATGTGTGTTTTGTGTCAAATATTTATACTGAAGAGGAAACAATCCCCTTATTAGGTGAATCAACATCTATTCCTTAATTTGCTGAGCCATTGTTGAGTCACAGATCATGCAGTTTACAGACACCAGAAGGTGAGGTTTTAAAGGACTAAGTGCCAGTGAATTAGAAACCTCACTGTGAGCAAAGGCAGGGTTTCCCTGAAACGGAGATTGACGGTAATGCATGATCTGTGGTAACCTGTAATTTCATTTAACTGGTCCTTTGAGGATGCCAAGAGAATTGGATTTTTTTTTCTTTTAATTAAAAAAAATGGTTGAAGGAAATGTGAATAGCAAAAGGAAAAAATACAGCTTTGGAGGAAGAAACCTCGCTTTCTACTCTGTCCCTAGAGACCTTGGATAGACACTTAGTCATCCAGGAAATATCCCAGCCTGTTATCCCTCTCCAAATCCCAGGTTCAGGCTCACTTAAAAACAAACAAAAAATAAATATTTTTCAAAACAAAAGATTATATTTAAAATAACAGGGCTTCCCTGGTGGCACAGTGGTTGAGACTCCGCCTGCCAATGCAGGGGTCATGGGTTCGTGCCCCGGTCCCGGAAGATCCCACCTGCCGCGGAGCGGCTAGGCCCGTGAGCCATGGCCACTGGGCCTGCGCGTCCGGAGCCTGTGCTCTGCAACGGGAGAGGCCACAACAGTGAGAGGCCCGCGTACCACACATACACACACAAAAAAACCCACAAAAAAAACAACTTGTGTTTCCTAGTCACCTCGGGCTTCAGCTGCAGTTGAAGTAGTAAATATCCCTGCTTACTTTATTGCTGATGGGTTGTATTTCTGGACCAACTCGGACTTCAGTTAGTAACTTGGCCATTTGCCCATCTCATTCTTCTCTCCCACTTCAGATAAACTTCTGTCCCCCATAAATCCCAGAACTTATAATGTTGTAGCAATTGGACATGCCGTCTGATTGTCTTCTGTAAATGTACTGTAGGTTTCTAGTTATTCCTAGATATCTAATTCATCACCACTATGGACACCTCTGAATTTTCTCTGACTCTAAGATCCTGGTGTTTCCCAGGTCTACTGTTGCCTCCAGTGTCCTGCCAGATACTCCATCTGTGTTGTTTCCCTAGTTACCTTGTCCCTACTTCACAAAGCTACTGTAAGAATAGAGAGATGATGTATGTGAAAGTGCTTTAAAATTCCCTAATTTCCTCCTCGCTGAAATGAAGAGGTTTGAACTAGATATGCTCTAAGGCTTCTGAGGCTCACTGATTCCATTCTCTGTGATTTATTAACTTGCTACTCAAGTGCAAGGTATTCTGACATTAGACCCCAAATATCTTAGTTTATTTAGGCAGGCTCTAATAGACTCTGTATATACTGAAAGGACAATTGAATACACTGAAAAGAATTCAGAAGACTCCTTACAGTAAATTATTCTCAACTGGTGCTTACATTATGATTTCTATAAAAAGATCTTCAAAATTCTTCAAATCATGTGAAGTACACACATCATTGTAGGATATCCTTAGAAAAGACCACTGCTTGAAATTATATGTATGAGAGAGAAATTATTTTTCCTTAGTCTGACTTTGACCTGTTGCCTCATTTATTTTCTTTTTTTTATTATTTTAATTAATTTATTTATTTTTAACATCTTTATTGGAGTATAATTGCTTTACAATGCTGTGTTAGTTTCTGCTGTATAACAAAGTGAATCAGCTATACATAAACATATATACCCATGTCTCCTCCCTCTTGTGTCTCCCTCCCACCCTCCCTATCCCACCCCTCTAGGTGGACGAAAAGCACTGTGCTGATCTCTGTGTGCTATACGGCTGTTTCCCGCTAGCTATCTATTTTACACTGGGTAGTATATTTGTGACTATACCACTCTCTCACTTCGTCCCAACTTACCCTTCCCCCTCCCCGTGTCCTCAAGTCCATTCTCTAAGTCTGCATCTTTATTCCTGTCCTGCCCCTAGGTTCTTCAGAACCTTTTTTTTTTTTTTTTACATTCCACATATATGTGTTAGCATACAGTATTTGTTTTTCTGTTTCTGACTTACTTTACTCTGTATGACAGACTCTAGATCCATCCACCTCACTGCAAATAACTCAATTTCATTTCTTTTTATGGCTGAGTAATATTCCATTGTATATATGTGCCACATCTTCTTTATCCATTCATCTCTTGATGGACACTTAGGTTGCTTCCATGCCCTGGCTGTTGTGAATAGTGCTGCAATGAACATTGTGGTACATGACTCTTTTTGAATTATGGTTTTCTCAAGGTATATGCCCAGTAGAGGGATTGCTGGGTCGTATGGTAGTTCTATTTTTAGTTTTTTAAGGAACCTCCATAGTGTTCTCCATAGTGGCTGTATCAATTTACATTCCCACCAACAGTGCAAGAGGGTTCCCTTTTCTCCACACCCTCTCCAGCATTTATTGTTTGTAGATTTTTAGATGATGGCTATTCTGACCGGTGTGAGGTGATATCTCATTGTAGATTTGATTTGCATTTCTCTAATGATTAGTGATGTTGAGCATTCTTTCATGTGTTTGTTGGCAATCTGTATATCTTCTTTGGAGAAATGTCTATTTAGGTCTTCTGCCCATTTTTAGATTGGGTTGTTTGTTTTCTTGATATTGAGCTGCATGAGCTGCCTGTATATCTTGGAGATTAATCCTTTGTCAGTTGCTTCATTTGCAAATATTTTCTCCCATTCTGAAGGTTGTCTTTTCGTCTTGTTTATGGTTTCCTTTGCTGTACAACAGCTTTGGAGTTTCATTAGGTCCCATTTGTTTATTTTTGTATTTATTTCCATTTCTCTAGGAGGTGGGTCAAATAGGATCTTGCTGTGATTTATGTCATAGAGTATTCTGCCTGTGTTTTCTTCTAGGAGTTTTATAGTGTCTGACCTTACATTAAGGTCTTTAATCCACTTTGAGTTTATTTTTGTGTATGGTGTTAGGGAATGTTCTAATTTCATTCTTTAACATGTAGCTGTCCAGTTTTCCCAGCACCACTTATTGAAATGACTGTCTTTTCTCCATTGTGTATTCCTGCCTACTTGGTCAAAGATAAGGACACCATATGTGTGTGGGTTTACCTCTGGGCTTTCTATTCTGTTTCATTGATCTGTATTTCTGTTTTGGTGCCAGTACAATACTGTCTTGATGACTGTAGCTTTGTAGTATACTCTGAAGTCAGGGGGCCTGATTCCTCCAGCTCCGTTTTTCTTTCTCAAGATTGCTTTGGCTATTCAGGGTCTTTTGTGTTTCCATACAAATTGTGCGATGTTTTGTTCTAGTTCTGTGAAAAATGCCAATGGTAGTTTGATAGGGATTGCATTGAATCTGTAGATTGTTTTGTGTAGTATAGTCATGTTCACAGTGTTGATTCTTCCAATCCAAGAACATGGTATATCTCTCCATCTGTTTGTATCATCTTTAATTTCTTTCATCAGTGTCTTATAGTTTTCTGCATACACGTCTTTTGTCTCCTTGGGTAGGTTTATTCCTAGGTATTTTATTCTTTTGTTGCAATGGTAAATGGGAGTGTTTCCTTAATTTCTCTTTCAGATTTTTTTTCATTAGTGTATAGGAATGCAAGAGATTTCTGTGCATTAATATTATATCCTGCTACTTTACCTGATCCATTGATTAGCTCTAGTAGTTTTCTCATAGCATCTTTGGGATTCTCTACGTATAGTATTATGTCATCTGCAAACAGTGACAGTTTTACTTCTTTTAGGATTTGGATTTCTTTTATCTCTTTTTCTTCTCTGATTGCTGTAGCTAAAATTTCCAAAACTATGTTGATTAATAGTGGTGAGAGTGGGCAACCTTCTCTTGTTCCTGATCTTAGTGGAAATGGTTTCAGTTTTTCACCATTGAGAACGATGTTGGCTGTGGATTTGTCATATATGACCTTTATTATGTTGAGGTAAGTTCCCTCTATGCCTACTCTCTGGAGAGTTTTTGTCATAAATGGGTTTTGAATTTTGTTGAAAGTGTTTTCTGCCTCTGTTGAGATGATCATATGGTTTTTCTCCTTTAATTTGTTAATATTGCTTTAACACATTGATTGATTTGCATATATTGAAGAATCCTTGCTTTCCTGGGATAAACCCCACTTGATCATGGTGTGTGATCCTTTTAATGTGCTGTTGGATTCTGTTTGCGAGTATTCTGTTGAGGATTTTTGCATCTATGTGCATCAGTGAAATTGGTCTGTAGTTTTCTTTTTTTGTGACATCTTTGTCTGGTTTTGGTATCAGCATAATGGTGGCCTCATAGAATGAGTTTTGGGAGTGTTCCTCCCTCTGCTATATTTTGGAAGATTTATGAAGGATAGGTGTTAGCTCTTCTCTAAATGTTTGATAGAATTTGCCTGTGAATCCATCTGGTCCTGGGCTTTTGTTTGTTGGAAGATTTTTAATCACAGTTTCAATTTCAGTGCTTGTGATTGGTTTGTTTATATTTTCTATTTCTTCCTGGTTCAGTCTCAGGAGGTTGTTCTTTTCTAAGAATGTGTTCATTTCTTCCAGGTTGTCCCTTTTATTGGCATATAGTTGCTTGTAGTAATCTCTCATGATTCTTTGTTTTTCTGAAGTGTCAATTGTTACGTCTCCTTTTTCATTTCTAATTATATTGATTTGAGTCTTCCCCCTTTTTTTATTGATGAGTCTGGCTAGTGGTTTATCAATTTTGTTTATCTTCTCGAAGAACTAGCGTTTAATTTTACCCATCTTAGCAATTGTTTTCTTCATTTCTTTTTCATTTATTTCTGATCTGATCTTTATGATATTTTTCCTTCTGCCAACTTTGGGTTTTTTTTGTTCTTTCTCTAATTGCTTTAGGTGTAAGGTTAGGTTGTTTATTTGAGATGTTTCTTATTTCTTGAAGTAGGATTGCATTGCTATAAACTTCCCTCTTAGAACTGATTTTGCTGCATCCCATAGGTTTTGGGTCGTCGTGTTTTCATTGTCGTTTGTTTCTAGGTATTTTTTTGATTTCTTCAGTGATCTCTTGGTTGTTTAGTAGTGTATTGTTTAGTCTCCATGTGTTTGTATTTTTTACAGATTTTTTTCCTGTAATTGATATCTAGTCTCATAGCATTGTGGTCAGAAAAGATACTTGATATGATTTCCATTTTCTTAAATTTACCAAGTCTTGATTTGTGACCCAAGATATGATCTATCTTGGAGAATGTTCCATGAGCACTTGAGAAGAAATTTTATTCTGTTGTTTTGGATGGCATGTCCTATAAATATCAATTAACTCCACCTTGTTTAATGTATCATATAAAGCTTGTGTTTCCTTATTTACATTCATTTTGGATGATCTGTCCATTGGTGAAAGTGGGGTGTTGAAGTCCCCTACTATGATAGTGTTACTGTCGATTTCCCCGTTTATGGCTGTTAGCATTTGCCTTAAGTATTGAGGTGCTCCTTTGTTGGGTGCATAAATATTTACAGTTGTTATATCTTCTTCTTGGATTGATCCCTTGATCATTATGTATGTGTCCTTCTTTGCCTCTTTTAATAGTGTTTATTTTAACGTCTATTTTGTCTGATTTAAGAGTTGCTACTCCAGCTTTCTTTTGATTTCAAATTAAATGGAATATCTTTTTTTCCCCTCACTTTCAGTTTCTATGTGTCCCTAGGTCTGAAGTGCGTCTGTTGTAGACAGCATATATATGGGTCTTTTTTTTGTATCCATTCAGCCAATCTGTGTCTTTTGGTTGGAGCATTTAATCCATTCACATTTAAGGCAATTATCGACATGTGTTTTCCTATCACCATTTTCTTAACTGTTTTGGGTTTGTTATTGTAGGTCTTTTCCTACTCTTGTGTTTCCTGCCTAGAGAAGTTCCTTTGCCATTTGTTGTAAAGCTGGTTTGATGGTTCTGAATTCTCTTTGCTTTTGATTGTCTGTAAAGATTTCAATTTCTCCGTCAAATATGAATGAGATCCTTGCCCGAGCTTCAGCTCCCAGCCCTCACCCGCCCTGGTGGGTGAGCAGACAAGCATCTCAGGCTGGTGAGTGCTGGTCGGCACTGATCCTCTGTGCGGGAATCTCTCCGATTTGCCCTCTGCATTGCTGTTGCCGTGCTGTCCTCCGTGGCTCCGACGCTTCACCACCCCCATTGCCCATCTCTGCCAATGAACGGGCTTCCTAGTGTATGGAAGCTTTTCCTCCTTCACAGCTCCCTTCCACTGGTGCAGGTCCCATCCCTCTTCTTCTTTCTCTGTTTTTTTCTTTTTTCTTTTGCCCTACCCAGGTATGTGGGGAGTTTCTTGCCTTTTGGGAAGTCTGAGATCTTCTGCCAGCGTTCAGTAGGTGTTCTGTAGGAGTTGTTCCACATGTAAATGTATTTTTGTTGTATTGGTGGGGAGGAAGGTGATGTCTACGTCTTACTCCTCCACCATCTTGAAGCTTTCTCTCATTTATTTTCAATTTGGCTTACAATTGAATGTTGAATAAGGGCCTTTTCATCTCATCTGATCCCAAACTGAACATTCTCAATTCAAACACTGAATCTAAGGCATGATACGACAGCAACTATGTTCACAACTAAAGTAATTGGGGTTTGGGGAAAAAAAAAAAGTTGAATGAGGTCTCCTTGAGTTTAATATTCTAGTTAGGGTTTTAATACTTGGAATATTTTAGTTTGGTTTATGTGCATTTAAAATTATCTGTTTTCTCCTTTGATTCACCAAAATTAAAACTTATCTTCTTGTATGTGTACTTGACATTCAGTTTTCCATCAAGAAGTGTGAATGTTTTATAGAATATTATTCAGTAAAATCATCTACTCACTTCTCAAAATAAATAACTAAAGGTGTATAACTGTAGCAGAATATGAGACTCTGTGTAAACTGTGCCTTGCCATCCTTAACATGGTGATAGAGCTACTGTGTATACAACCATATGTGTTTCCTCACCAGGTGGTAATATTTTATTGCATACCATCAATTATTAAAGGCATAGTTAATTTTTATCAATAATTTTAATTAACTTTATATTAATGACTTTGTCATCACCTTTACCTTGTAATAGAGATAAAATATAGTGATTAATAATTTATAAATATTGATCCTCTTCCTTCTTATAAAGTATCATTCAAAAGATATCCACAGTGTTATTAAAAATTATGTTACCTTAGCAAATAGATTTACAACATCTTTAATTCTTTAAAATAGGAACCACTGTCCTATTTTCATGTGGGGAAACAAAAATGGAGAAAAGATGAGTACTTGACAAAGATCACACACCAAGTGAAGGGCAGAATCATGCTTCAGATCCAGGTCATTCCAAGTACAAAGCTCATGTCTTTGCATATTTTCAATTGCTGCCCTTCTGGTTTTAAAATAGCGATAGTTTTGATTATTAGTTGATTCAGTTACCTTCTACTCCTCTAGTTTCTGGAGTCCAGGTATTTTAGTCATAACTCCTGTTCTTCTGTGTTCCTTTGGAGAGGTCAATAAAAATAAACTGTGGTAGTGAGAAATTGCAGTAAGCATGGACCTCAGACCTGACTTTGTCCAAATTCTGACCTTGCCTTTCAGTTGGCTACATGAAGTCAGATAGGATGTGGAATCTCTAAAATCCATAGCATGGCTGCACCTTCACATCAATTGTATGACCTTGAGCCAAGTCATGTAACTTCCCAGCAGTTCTCTTTTGCCATCTGAAAAATTGTGATAATAATAGATGACATCTGAATACTATTCTGTTAAGTTGAATGAGGTCATATTCACAAAGCAGACTACACTTTGGGAAGACAGTTGTGGCTGTGGCTTTCAGTGAAATATAAAACAACAATGACTTTTTAAGATATTTATTTCTAGGATATTCACTGAGAATATTTGAACAATTATCGCCCAGGACTTACTGTCTTTTAATTAAAAACAAATGCCTACCAGTTTTTATTACAGTCCTTTTCAGCAATGGTTACTGTTCTGCAGTATACCAATTACATCTCCTGCAGATTAACAAAGAGCTGTTGGAGAAAATGAACTGTGCAGTGAGAGTGTTGACCGAAAATGGAAAAATCCACCAGGGCACATTCTGTGTATGATTACCATTTGGCTATCAGCATTTTTTACTGTTAACCTTTAATTGGGATATTGTGCCAGGATCTTTAGATTCACACTTCCTGACAGTAAGCACTCTTAATATGTCACGTCATAAGTTTCTCGGCCTTTCATTCTATCAGATATACTCTTTTCACCAATCTTGGTAATTAGAATTTGTGGAACATTTCACATTTGATTTGGGATTTTGAGTTTCCAACAACGTTCTAGCAAGAGTGTTGCTAAAATTACAATGTTTTTAAATGCAATTGTTTATTTAAGAAAAAGAACCAAAACAACATGAGCAAAAGCATGTGACATTGGTTAAGAGAAGCTGTGTTTTCTGATATTTTTTCTAGCTTTATATTTTTCTCAGTTCTCATTGTCTCCGTATGGTTGTCAGTATTATACATGACCTGATATATATCTGGAAGAGTTTCCCAGCCTTACTTAGTACCCGTGACATGGTCTTCTGAATGCTAAACCTTAACAGGAAAGACCTTTGCAGCACAGACTGTGTAATCCAACCAAAGCAATGGGCGTGTGCTTGTAGAGAACCCTTGTCTGGGTGGCACTCTCTGGCTTGGAAGAGAGCACAGTAGAAATGACCATCTAAATATACTGCCAGGGAAGGTTTTACCTAGTGTGAAGAGAGGTAGTAAAATATTCCTTTTAAAAGTCAGAGCTATATAATAACAGGGATAGGCAAAGAGAACTAAAATTACACAGAATGAGGCCGGTCTTTCAATACAGTGCTTTGTACCTTTAAGAATAGAATCCATTACAGACATCTATCAGTGATGCACACAAGTCAAACAATACCCATTCTTTGGTTTCCCGCTGTCTCTAATGGACTTTCACTTTTTTTCCTGTGAGATTTGAACAATTTTGAATATGAAACTTTGCCGTTAGAAGCTAATTTTCTTAGTTTCAAAATATACACACACACATATATATGTATGTATCCATTCTTTTTCAGATTCTTTTCCCACATAGGTTATTACAGAATATTGAGTAGAGTTCCCTGTGCTATATACTAGATCCTTGTTGATTATCTGTTTTCTGCTTTAGCATTTAGATTCACAGTTTTGGTGGCCGGAGAAAAAACATACTCAAGTTATACAGGGACACACACTTTTGTGTCCCGGTAAGACAGGTCATCCCTGTAGATGAACAGCCATACTTTCTCTTACTTGTCTGATATTAGATCCTATGAAATGTGATACATCAAACGAAATGTGATAAATCTCAGGCTCATTTAGGTAAACAACACTATATACTTGTCAACGATTATCAATTATATATTAAACTCTCCTAAGTAATGGATTTGTCCCTATCCATTAGCCTTGATAAGTTAACATAGAAATTTGGCATTGACTGTAGAGGCTTTGAACACTTTTAAAGATCCTTAAAAAAAAATTAGCTCTGGGGATGGGGAATGTTGTGCCTCTCAAATTCTAGCAAAGATGCAGTTTAATCTTTGTCAATATATAGGGCCAATTCTATTAGATTCTTAAAAAAGAGGCAGTCACAGTTTGTGGGCAGCTCTGATGGCTTTTATTCCATGGGATGAAGCTCAGAAGTTCAGCTCTGATGAGTCCAGATGCCCTCTAATTGTTTCAAAATGTCAGGTACTCCAAGCAGGAGCAAAAACGCACAGGCAGTGGAGAACTAATTGGTATTGGGACATGAAGCTTTTCTAGGTCACTGATTTACATTAGGCTCAGGTCAGTAGTAACTCAGATTCATTCTCCTCAGTGGCAAAGTACTTGATGGGAAATCAGGCCTGGATTCAATCCAGTTTCTGCTGGATGGCGTGTAGACCTCAAAACCAAAGCACAGCTGTCAGCATTGTTGGTATTAGGGGTTACTCATCTTTGAGATATTTGACTTTAATATTAAAATATTGCATTTTAGGAAATGAGTCCATGGTTCACAAAAGCAAGTTAGGAAGGCAAGACTGTGGCTATTTATATATAGTTGAGGGCAGCACCAAGACTCTCTAGAGACCTCTGCAGAGAGAATGTGAGACTGTAAAATACAGTAGATTATCACTTTGTTTACTTTAGTGAAGAGATGGCAAGTGATTCTGGTAATGGAATATAAAAGAGCTAATATTTATTGCCTTTGTTTTCAAGCAGCTTACAGTCAGCATAGGACAAAGCTTCACGACAGTGCCCTGCTCCTGGGATAATTTTGGCTCCAGAGACATGGAACAAATTTAATAATTTTGTTATAACGTTGAGAAATTTTTAGCAGATCTTACCTCAGTCTTCCTAAGAGAGGAGACTACACGTGCATATTGAGGTGTTACTCATACACCTCTTCTGTAGGCCAAAGTAGCTTAGCTTTATCTGTGTCCTGGAGAGTTTACAAGCTATGGCAAGAGTACCTTACAACATACCTGGAAACATCTCCATGTTTGTCCACATCAGTTCCATAAGGCACAACAGACAGGAATATAATCCCAAGGCAGCAGCTTTATTTTTCTTGAGGTATCAATTCAATAACCTCATTTATAGCCTGCACTTTACTTTTCCTCTAGGTATCAAACAATATATTACAATATATCCTAAAACTATTTTGCATGTTCCTACAAATAACCATATATAAATCAATCAGAATAAGTTCTAAATTCAGATTTCAAGTTTTGTGGGTATCTTAAGAGAAGAAAAGATTAAGTCTGCTGTGAGATTAGCTAAGATTTGTGGAGCATGTTGTATTTGAGCTGACCTATGAGAGATAGGTAGGATTTTTGTACCAGTAATAGGATCTAGGGAAGGTAATTCCAGTTTTGGAAACAGTAGCACCATCATCGATGATAGAATGTAGTGAATATATCTAGGCAGATATAATATTTATTATTAGGAACAAGGTGTTTATTAACAAGTTAGTTAATTATTGGCAGAAGGAGACTGCTGCCTTATTATAGAGCACCTAAAATGACATAAAAAATGTTTAGTCAGGAATCCATAGGTAGTGGCAATTAGTAATAGACTCCAATTCTGTGTTATTCAAAATGAAAAAATAATTAAATAATCTCTGTTCCTCAGAGATTCTATAAAAAACTAAAAATCTTGGCTTGGAAATCATTAAGAACCAAGTGATCTCCAGAGATGAGAATGTAGACTCAAACTGCAAGAATAATAACGTCGGGAATGATCTATTATTGTTATGATCTGCTATCAACATTCAAGATATCCCTGTTCAAAAAATATAGAAATGAACAATTTTAATCTCTGTTTTCAGCTAAAATGTCAAAATATCAGGAGGATATATCCAGTTGTTCTATGTCATCATACTGCTTCATAATTGGGGGGAATGGGACCAATATTTATAATCTGTTTCAATAATGAAGTGGTAATTGCAATAAAGGATTGCCATTGCGAGTGCTAGTAAAAGGAGGAAATATGTCAGGTCAAAAACTGTATATATTCAGACATTAAATGAAGTTTAAATATTGAATATGTATGCTGTATATCTGTGCATGTGTATAAATAGATATACAAAGATCGATATTTTATGTTTTAATTATCAGCATTTTCCTCAAGTTTTTATGTATACACACACACTCTTTCATATTATGCATTTAACTTGAGTTGTTACTCAATTCATAGGGAAATCTTTTGCATATTAATATACATGTTTGCTACACAGTAAATTTTCCTTCAAAGTTTCTCCATATGGGATAAATCACAGTTTAATTTTCTTTAATCTAAATCCTTGGTCACCAGGTAGTTTTATATATTCAGAAGTATCAGACTTTCTGATCCTATGTTCAGTTCTTCCCATACAACGTTAGGTGCCATTGGTCTTAAAGATCTTTGAGAGTTAAATTTAAGTGTCCAAATGTAATCAGATTAAGAGGGAGAATGGGACATGATAAGCTTCCAAAAGAGAGTAATTACTTGTTGTTCCAAAAATTAGCAAAGCACTAGACTCTAGATGAATGTTAAGACTGCCCTTTTGTCTCAAAGCCGGAAGTTTAATGATAAGTAAAGCAATAAAATTGCTATTTTCTTGTAATGTCCTTTTGGTTAAACTCCTGTCATCTTCCACGCTGCCCACCTTATATAGAATCACATTAGAGATGTTTAGACTAAAAGGAGTGGTATTAATTCATTCTTTAGTCAAGTAACAAACATTTATCAAGTACTTGCTTTGTGCTTTGTAGATAGAGAATTGTTAGATCAGGCCCTGGAAATGCAGAAAAGAAAACTGGAATTTCTTCCTTCCAAAAGGAGTCGTGTGAGAAACAAGTAAACAAATGAGTGCCATAGTAAAATATAAGCCATAGAAACATCTTTGCACAAGGTTCTGTACACTAAGCAAAAAATAAAAACAACAGCCTAATTTTGCCTGAAACTTTCATCTGTTGAAACTGAAATAGGAGAGTTTCCTAAAACTGGGATGAAACAGGAAGATGGTATAAAAGTGGCTTCTTATAGAAGTGGCTGTATGATTTAAAACTTTAAGCAAAATTTGGCATCAGATGGATGAAAAATGTAACTATATTGGCAAGCTGGATGGAAGTAAGCATGGGAGGAAACTAACATGCAAATATATATATATCTCACTGTGTTCAGAGAAAACAAAAATTATGCTTTCATATTGTCCCTGAAAATATGCTGATCGTTTACAGAGAAAGGATATTATTGAGAAATATGACGCCAAGGAAGATTATCATGCCATCTCCAAAGATAGAGTCTTGCAGTAGTCTGAAATCAGTCTGGTTTTGTGTCTTATCTAAAGCATATCCTTATGGTAATGGAAGGCTTTAGCTGCTGACAGCACAGTGGAATGTCTTTGCCTCCAGAGAATTAATTCCAAAGATGGGCTTGTTGCCAGCACTGCAAGCCTGCTGACACCAGAAAGTCAGTGCCAATGAGGGGTTGGTGTAGTAATTACAGTGAATTCTTTGGGTCTGTTCAAAGGCCACATGGTGGTTTTTCATTTTCCAAACCATTCGATACACTTTGAAATCTTTTTTAAGTCAGTAATCTGTGTAGGTAATGATTGCAAAGTTCGGTGTTATACTAATTGGATTATCCACTATGTACATAGCTGTAAATGCTGAGCTTCCTTTTTATCTAGAAATGTTTTCTCCATCAACAAAACAATGAGGATATGAAGATAGTCAGTCTTTGAGTCTTGAGACATTTAGATTTAGGCAAAAAGTTACTAACACATAGATTCCAAAGTAAAACTGCATTTCTAGATTAGAACCAGGAAGATGACCTACCATGCTATAGATTCTCAGGTATGGAGTGTATCATCACCCCAGTTCTCAGTTTAGGAGTGAATCCCCATCAAACCATTACTTCCTAGAGGTCATCTCACTTCTCTTGAGAGTTTACTCCCCATTTGTGTAGAATTCTATCATCTTTGAGCCACTTTGTCAGAATATCCTTATTTTGCCTGCAGTTGTCATCTCTTGAGCTTACGTTCTACACTTCTAGACACTGTCTAATAACATTTCTGCTTTGGGTTCTTCTGATATTCAGATTCAAATGTAGCAAGCATGAGCCATTGACCTTCATCTCTCCAGGCTAAACAACTACTGAATCTTTGACCTCATTCTCATCTGTTGTCTCTTTGTTTGTTGTCTTTTCTTCCTTCTCAGTTGCCTCGTTCTGCAGTTTTTCTGTGCCCCTCTTAAAAGGTAGAATCATCTGAGAGTCGTTAAAGCTGTTATATTTGCATATTTATCAATAATATTCTTAGTAGTTTGGTGACATTACTAAATTTGAGAAGTATGTTAAGAAACAAAAACCCGTTGTTTATATTGCTTGTGTAAAGGTAGTTTTCCATAAGTCAAAATCCTTTGCCATTTTTCTAGGCTTCACATACACGCGTTAATATACAATATTTGTTTTTCTCTTTCTGACTTACTTCACTCTGTACGACAGACTCTAGGTCCATCTACGTCTCTACAAATGACCCAGTTTCATTCCTTGTTATGGCTGAGTAATATTCCATTGTAGATATGCACACATCTTCTTTATCCGTTCATCTGTCGATGGACATTTGGGTTGCTTCCATGTCCTGGCGATTGTAAATAGTGCTGCAGTAAACATTGGGGTGCATGTGTCGTTTTGAATTAGGATGAATTGGGAGATTGGGATTGACATATATACACTACCATGTATAAAACAGATAGCTAATGGGAACCTGCTGTATAGCACAGGGAGCTCAGCTTGGTGCTCTGTGGTGACCTAGATGGGTGGGAGGGAGGTCCAAAAGGGAGGGGATATATGTATACATATAGCTGATTTACTTTGTTATACAGCGGAAACTAACACAACATTGAAAAGCAACTATACCCTAATTAAAAAAAAATCCTCCATTCATTTTCATGCTTAAGTATGGATGACATTTTTTTGGAGGAGAGAAACCCAAATGTCAGTACTGTTCTTTGTTTTCAAGTAAACTTATAAAGATACCAGCTGTGTGGTCCCCCTACCCACAGAGGATATATTGATGTTCTAACCCCTGATATTTGTGAATGTGACTTTATTTGAAAGTAGGATCTTAATGTAAATTAAGATCATAGAGGAGTAAGGTGGGTCCATAATCCAGTGAACAGTGTCCTTATATATAAAAAGGGGATAGGAGACACAGTTAAAGACACATACAGATGGGAATATGTCATATGAAGACACACATACACAGAGGGAAGACAGTTATATGACAGTAGAACAGAGATTAGAGTTATGCTGCTACAAACCAAGAAACACCAAAGATTACTGGCAACCACAAGAAGCAAGGAGAGAGAGCATGGCCCTGCCAACATCTTGATTTTGAATTTCTAGCTTCCAGAACTGTGGTACCACTGTTATGAAAGCACTAGGAAACTCTGTGTGTGTGTGTGTGTGTGTGTGTGTGTGTGTGTGTGTGTGTGTCTGTCTATATATCCCAGTTGTTTCACTGGGAAGACATGTACTTTTCAGGAAATTATCAACTTCTCTCTATTTTTTTTTAAAGATTTTTTTTGATGTGGACCATTTTAAAAATCTTTATTGAATTTGTTAAGATGTTGCTTCTGTTTTATGGTTTGGTTTTTTTGGCCTCGAGGTATGTGGGATCTTAGCTCCCCAACCAGGGATCGAACCTGCACCCCCTGCAATGGAAGGCGAGGTCTTAACCACTGGACTGCCAGGGAAGTCCCTATCAACCTCTCTTAATAACAGTGCTCAAATTTGCTACATGAAGATAATGGCCATTTAATGGCACTTTTAAAATTAAGTGAAATCATGTGTGTAAAAGGCCTAGTACCTTGGCTGGTACTGAGGAAATGCTTTATAAAAGTAAACAAGAAGACAAAGTAAGCGTGGGGGGCATGATGTGTGCTAGCTGTGCATTTACATTACTTGTTATAAAAGATGGTCAATTTTCTAGGCTCAATGAGAAAATTAAGGTCCAGAGAGGTGAAATATCTTTCCTCCTAAGTTTACATAATGATGTTGGCAGGATTTTCACTTCCATGACCTTCAACATCTGCTGTTACTCTTATGAATGTGTTATTTCATATGGCAAAAGGGCTTTCACAAATGTAATTAAGTTTACTAATATATTGACCTGAAAATACAGAGATTATCTTGGATTATTTTGGCTGGGCTCAATTTATTCATCTGAGCTTTTAAAAGCAGAGATTCCTTCCAGCTGAAGGCAGAAATGAAAATGAGAGAGATTTGAAATGTGAGAATTCAAAACATCATTCCTAAGTTGGAGATGCAGAGGTGCATATATCAAAGAAATGGAGACCTTAATCCTACGAACTCAAGAAACTGAATTCTGGGAACAAGCGGAATTAGCTTGGAAACAGATTCTTCCCCAGCTACTCCAGAAAGGAATAAAACCTTACTAATACTCTTATTTTTGTCATGTGAGACCCTAGACAGAAATTCCAGCTATGTGGTGCTGAATTTCTGACCTATAGAAGTATGAGATAATAAATGAGTAGTGTTTTAAACCACTAAATTGGTGATAAATTTGCTAAGTAGCAATAAGCAAGTGAATGTATATAGCTCTGTCAAGTTAGAATAAAAATAATAACCCTGATTCCCTGAGCTAAAAGATAAACTGAAACATCTTAAAAGTTTTAAGAGTTTATTTGAGCAAAAATTGATTCCATTTGGGCAATACCAAACTGGAAGTGGCTAGGAGCACTGGACCAACAGGAACAAGGAGAAAGACTTATGTAGAAAAAGTACAGAAGCAAAGAAAGGAAAATACTCTATTGGCTATTTGTAATTGCCAATCAGTTGGCTGTTGTAATTGGCTGTCTTTAGTGTTTTCATTTCATAACTTTAAGGCATTTACAGTCTTAGATTTCATTTTGCTTTCATAAGCCACCAGGACATGAGACACCTCAGTTCTAACTGCCTCCCTGTTTAATAATTTAACAACTGTGTTGGTTCTCTCTATCAACTTCCTTAATAGATTAAATCTTTAACTTTTTTTTATTGAAGTGTAGTTGATTTACAATGTTGTGTTAGTTTCTGCTGTACAGCGAAGTGATTCAGTTATACATATATATATATATATTTTTTCCATATTCTTTTCCATTATGGTTTATCACGGGATATTGAATATAGTTCCCTGTACTATCATTTTTCCTTCCTTGGAGGGAGAAGTAGAGTGATAAGAGGAGAACGTGGCAGTTTCATCTTCTTATTTCACAAACAATAAAAATTACTATGTTATGGTAGGATAACTATCAAGGGTAGAACAACATAAAGGTATTCATTCACAGCATGGACAGAATATCCAAGTGTTATGATAATTACAAATTACTGTCCAAATTTCTAAAGTCAAATTTATCTATTACCTCTTTTTGTTTCACTTCTATATGGTTATGGCACATTTCCTTCCAAATATTCAATAAAAAGCTGTATATTTGGTTCCAGTGGTGTGAGAGGAAGGTTCTTTTAAGAAAATATAGGATCTGAGCTTTCTAACTTGAAATCCCAAGCCAGAGTAGAAAGGTTGGCAAGCTTTCATGAGGTGCAGTCTTCCCATTCAGTCTTGCATCTGGCCCCCATTGTATGATTCCAAGAGTTATTTCTGAATGACTCAAAAAGTCTCAGCTTTTTTGAAGGGAAGACAGTTTTCTAGAAGATCTAGCTCATTAACTTACATGTCAGAGGAATCTTTATCTAAGCCTTCCAGATGTTAATGTTCTTTTGGGCTTTTTGAATATCGTCCAAGTGACAGCCAGAAATACGTCACAGTACATTGTGAATTCAGGAGAAATGGTGTGTATCTGGAAATATAGGACGTGATTCTTCTCATGACCATGCTATTCTTCCAAAGAAATACTTTGTAAAATGTATTGTGAAAGAAAAGGGAAACATTTAAATATCTAGAGTATAGATGTGTACTGTATAAACATATAACCCCACATGTAATTATGATTTTTTTCTGAGTCTTCATTAGTCTAGTAAATGAAGATGTGAACTTATTTACAAAATACTATTTTATTAGCAGATGTAGATATTTATTGCTTCAGTTATCCAAGGGGTGAACTTATGTTCAGGTCCAGCTAACATGTTTTCTATAAAACTTTTCTGTAAGGCAATGAGGGAAGAAAAATACAGCAATACAGGGTTTGTAATCAGTCAGAGAACTTGGTTTCATGTTCTGTTCTGACCATTTCTTTTAACTTTGGGTATTAGGCATATTGCTATATTAGATAATCCCTCTAAGCCTGAGTTTTATCATTTGTAAGGTGAGATTTAAAGGATATTAACTACAACATGTTTAATTGTGGGGATGAATTTTGAGATTTTTCTGTGTAAATTACAATGAAATAAACAAACGTTAGTTCAGCTTTCCTTCTAGCTCAGTATTATATAAAATCAAGAGCGTTACGTTAATCTCTGATCTTCACCAGCCTACTGTATCCCGTGGTACTTAGCATTTTCTGCCATGTCTTCATGGTGTGGTCCTTACTTTTTCTACTAAAGTGTGTGGTCCTTGAAGGCATAATTTTATTTTATTCATCTATTATTCTTCATTTCCCACTGCATATATATCTTACATGTAGTATTTACATTAGTATCAGATAGATAAATTAATTCATTCAAAAGCTAATTATTGAAGATATAACATTATCCAGGTTGTGATGTGTGCTAAAAATACAATGTTAAGCAACGTAGAAGTGGAACCTATTATTCCTAAATGGGGAGTTTCAAACTATGACTAAACAAAAATAAAGTGATCTAACAGTTCAGTTTAAACGAACAATCACATTAAAATACCGTTTGGCTTTCTCTTCTTCTAGTATGCAATTACATGATGTTCTATGGAGAAAGTGAAGACAGTGGAAATAAAGTGGTGGCATAGAGAGTCAACACAGAGGGTACCAACATGTCGGTGACACTGACCAACTGAGTTCCAGTTTTGGCTCAGCCATGTACTATTTGTTTGACCTTGGCCACATATTAAATTTGCAGTCTTTTAGCTTTCCCAAAGTAAAGAAGTTACAAGTAATAACTTTACATACTTCTCAGATTATCCGTCTTGAGAATGTTCACTTATTTGGCTTTTTTCTTTAAGAAGCCCAGGCTCTAAACTTCAGATATGTCTTCTCCAAATGCCCACAGTGATTTGGTGGCGACAGTCCCCAGTTTGATTGTAATATGTCTAATATTTAAGGGAGATATTTTATTAAATAGTTTTTAAAATCCAAAGTTGTCTTTGGGTTTTATCCTTTGGAGGGGTGTTAATTGAAATTTCATCCTGATTGAGCTGGAGAGATCTGCCAGAAAAGGACAAGGAATATATACTATTAATCATCCCAAAGACCAGCCTGTACATTTAACATTGATACAAAGCAGAAATGAGGTTTCTCCTCTCTGAGGGCTCCCCACTGAGTTCTGACTAATAACCGATTTTGAAATTATGTCTCATATAGAGTGACATGAACATGACAGGACCATGCTGAGTTAGAGGTTTATGATGTAGATATTAATCTGAACGATTTTATAGTAGAAATCCTTTTTTATAAGCAAACACCATTTCTAATTTGACTCAAGAGATTAAATAAAACAAATAATCATAATTACTTCCGAGAATATTAACTTTACTATACCAGACTTTTGAGAACTTATTATTTTGGGCATTACAATGCCTTGAATGAGCTTTAAAAAACACTAAAGTTTCACCTCTTTTTTTTTAAATTTGTCAATGAATTTGTATAAAGCAATATAGTGTCCCAATATCCTCTCTCCTTCAGTTTTGAAATATCTTTTAAAAATTGGAGTATAAAGTAGATACAGTTATCCTATTGAAAAGATACTAGATTTCTCATAGAGTTTTAATGAACATATATTTGCCTAATTCCTTGGGGTATATCTATATATTTATCTACCTATCAATTTGTATCTATCTGTCCACCTATCTATTTTTTATCTCTATTTTAATTTCTAGAGTCATCAACTTGTGAGGGTACAAAATAACAAATCTAAAGATTGACAGTCTCTATCTCCTCAACACCCCCTGCTGAATTCACAGCATTAATGGCCAACTTAGCATAATGTAAATACAGTTCCACAATGTGAAAACATAGTATCATTAAGCACTGTAGAATTATATGGTGTAGAAACTTAGTGGTTTTTAATAAAGCTCAAAATTTCTGTGCTACTGAAAGAAATAGTTCAGCAAGCTATGTTAGGTTGACTCTATCATGTCTAATCATAAAATCAAAAGGCAACAAAAACAACAACACAATAGCGTTATATTTAGTGAAATTTTGTGAATACATTCAGAAAGACATAAGAAGAGCAAGAAGTGATTCAAATTTTTACGCATTATGACCTGAATAGATTTCCTAAGGAGTAGTTTCAGGAGTCAGGATTGTATATTTAATCAGGGGAAAAGTACCTAAAATGAGAATGCTGATACACACACACACACACACACACACACACACACACACACACACACATGCCCCTTTTGGGGATTTTTCTGTATGCTTTCGTGAAATTTACACTTAACAAATACAATGATAAAACTAAACACTGTAGACTTAAACCCAAATAAGCCTTTCAGTAAGATACAGTTATTTTATAAGTAATTAAGTAGGAAATACTAATTTTTGTTTTAAAGAAAGTGCTAAAACCTTTTTCAGAATTACATTTTTCCTACATACATATACAGGAGTCCTCCAGCCAAACGCTTTGATTTAAGACAGTGTTTGCTGCCATAGTGGGAAGCCTTCCATAGGTGATGGAGGAGATCATTTTAGAAACACAAGATAGAGATGACTTCTGGAATGGTTGTGTGAGGAACCCTGTAGACCCACGCCCCAATGAAGCAAATGTAACTGGTGAAAATGATAAATTTTTTTATGAATTTCAGGAAATTGTTATAATAGTGTATAGAAAATAACCATTTATTTAGGGATATCTACTAAAACTTATTGAAAAGAGCCAGAGTTTTTTGTATTTGAGCTCTGATCTGCTTCATCTTAGCCCTTCTAGCTCAGTGTGGTAGAAGCACTACTTTGGGTGGGTGCAGACAGGAACATAGACCTCCTCTCTTCCCAGATCATAGTCAAGGTCTATAACTGTAATCTGGAGGGGAAGGCTGCTAGCTTCACATTGCAGAGGCTCTAACCCAGGCAACAGCATTTGAAAAAAAAAATCTAGGGCTCTTTTCCTCCATCCAGAGACAGTGAAAGAGACATTCCTATTCCCAATTTTACAGGAAAGGAAACAGGCTCAAAAGAAGCTAACGAACTGTCTCACATTTATCCAGTAAGTAAGAGAAATAAGATGTTATCCCTTTTCCATTTACTTTTCCATTCTAAAATCCATAGTCTTGGGCTTCCCTGGTGGCGCAGTGGTTAAGAATCTGCATGCCAATGCAGGGGACACGGGTTCGAGCCCTGGTCCGGGAAGATCCCACGTGCAATGGAGCAACTAAGCCCATGCACCACAACTACTGAGCCAGTGCACCTAGAGACCGTGCTCCGCAACAAGAGAAGCCACCGCAATGAGAAGCCCACTCACTGCAATGAAGAGTAGCTCGCCACAACTAGAGAAAGCCCGCACGTAGCAATGGAGACCCAACGCAGCCAAAAATAAATAAAATAAAATAAAATAAAATCCATAGTCTCTCATCTGTCTTCTGGTTTATTAATGCACTTTTACCGCTCAGATAACTATAGGCAAGGGCCAGAGTTCAGCAACATAGTAGTCTATAAATGGTTAAAAGTCTAAGATCTTAAGGGGTCACTTGTTTCTTCACCGTCAAGGCATAGTAGTGTCTTGGTTTCTAGATCAGCAACGTACAAATCTTGATAAGATATAGAGATGATATAGGTTTTATTAAAACCCATCTCTTCTCCTCTGGGTTCATGTAGGTACCATGCTGAAGCATTAGAAAAACCTTTCACTTGATCCATTCTGTGCTTCTGGCAGATTGTTCTTTTAATCTCCTGGATGTTGATCCTCTTGGAATACAGAAGCAAATGTGTAGCTGTTTAAGCAAAAAATCTAATGCTTGAACGAGAATCATGTGATTTGTGTATAGAGGTACTGGCAAATACACAATAACTAGCAGTGTCCTAATCTACTGGAAAAATTAGCTTTAAGTAGAAATTCAGACATGGTTTGGGGTGTTTGCTTTGTTCTTGTACGTGTATGTCTGCATGTGAATGGTTTTTTTGGAATTACAATGGTCTCCCTTGTAATTCCATTTATCTAACCAGCCTTATCAATATACCTTGGGTTCTGTGTTTGTCACTTTCTTTATAAGGTGCGAAAGGCTCTAATGTGTTCCCTACTCTGAGGCATTATTTCCTAATTTCTGTCTCTGACTCAGTCAAGAACCCAAAAGAAAGAAAACACTAAAGATTATGTCAGAGAGAATATAAAAGACAATGGCATTTTTTAAACCTGAACTTACATTTTCAGAAGCTTCAGGGACCCATATAACTGATTTTTAGAAGATGTAATTTATGGGATTTGTAGTCAAGTAGAACTTGAATTCCACCTGCAGCTCAAACTGGCTATAGATACTCGGGTAATTAACTTAACCTTTATTAGCCACCTCTGCAAAATGTACATAATAACACTTTCCTCCTGCTGATACAGGGAGTTTTAAATAAAATAATCCATTTGGTGCCCAGCAGAAAACCTGAAATCTTGTATATGTTCTATTGATCCTACTTTCCTTCCCTTTCCACACCATTGACAACCTTGATTAGAGTCATATTTTATGCACACATTGATATATTCCTAAAAATGACCACTAAAAAATGACATTTTCCCTTTCCATGAAACAGTCTTGCTACTCAGAGCAAATTTCTTACATGGATTCTTCATTACAAGGTCAGAATCATGCCTCCTGTGTGTCACAGCAAATGTACCATGACATCAATAAAGATTGATCATCTCTGTTATCTTCACTGATGTGGTCAGGGCCTTGAGAGTAGAGGCTATGCTTTAGAGAGATTGCTAGTTCAATCATAAGTGATAATTCCCACTCTCTTTAAATGACACCTTGCTTTATATGTCAGTGGACATAAATATATAACATAAATATATTGCATAACAAAAATGCTTGGAAGGTCATACATCAACAAGTGTGTAGACCCACAGTTCTCTTATTTAAGTAAAGTGGCTGCTATGTGGGGAATCAGAAATTGACTTTCTTATTTTTCCAGAAATTTGAATTTAAAATAAACCATGAAAACAAAACCTAAACAATTAAGTTAATGCCATAAGACTAATGTTATCTTTTAAATCAGGGTGCCCAGTATCAGGGCTCTTTCTTTTTCTTAATCTGATGAGTTGAATTCAGTTCTTATAGGGTACAACACTCTATTTTTAACTATTCATTTATTATTTTTTTCTGTTCTAAAAATTTAAAGCAATATTTTTCCTCACATAAGGACTGTGTCACATACCAGGGTGGTACAGTGGAGAAAAATGCTGCTAAAGAGACAAGAGATCTAGGTTTTGGTCTTATCCTTGACCCTACCTAGCCCTGTGATCCTATAGTCAGTGGCAAAGATTAGATTATATATAGATTATATATTTCCAGCCTTGGCCTATTTTCCTGTGTGCAAAATGTTGCTATTACCTTGCTGGAACCATTCAGTAAAATTATCCTAAGGCTCAAGTAAAGTATGATGTTCCCGCTAGAATAGAAAGAGAGATTGACTTACAAATTGCTGGGTTAAAGTCAGTTATGATTTCTAATTAGTTGAACAAACTTAGAAAATTACTGAACTTCTCTGAGACTCATTTCCATCTTATGAAAAGAGATTGAACTTAATCTCCAGTAATTGCTCTGGTTATGACTCAAATTTAAGATAAATATTTAATCACACATACACACACACACATACTTAAATAGAAATATAAAATTTTATCTAAACATTTAATTAATTATGAAATATGTACTTTGGAATCTGGAAAATTATGTATTTGTTGTGATGAAGATTAATTTATGATGCATTGTACTTCAGTAATCCAGATTAACATCAACATATGAAATGAGGTCTGAGTTTGAATATAATCTTAGTTATTTACTATTTTGTAAAATATAACAAGTCACTTAAGCTCTTTTAAGGTGCTTCCTTCTCTGTAAAATGAGCCTATAAAAATATCTTCGAGTTATCGGGAGGATTCTATAGAACCACACATGTTAGAACCACACATGTGACAACTTTAAGAGGTACAAATGGCTTTCTATCCTAATTCTATTCATTGGTTGGCGTGAGTGGCTGTCCCAGAACTCGCCATCCCTTCATCTCTCACTTTCCATGGTTCATCGCCCACTCCTAGAGGAAAGTCCAGAGAGCTATGCTAGCACAGAGCACCAGGAAGTTCAAGCTGAGTCTGGGAGGAACTGTCTAGAGTGAGATGAGACAGAGTAAATATAACTCATACCCTAGAGGGTTAAATACACAGTGATAAACATCTTTCTCAAATCAAGACGACTGGAAACAGGAATCAAAGGCAAAAATGTTGGAGGACACCAAATGCTGAAAATATGCAGGATTTAGGAGTAGGTGTAAAAGCAACACACAGAAGTTAAGACCATTTACCCTATGACAACCACAAAATAGGTAGCTTTGTTTATTACTGGTCAGCCATACTGTTTTAGAACTTCAAAGAACTCTATTCTCGTTAATCTCATAGATAATTCTGTGTTGTAGCACTCTAACAATTACTTTCTGTAGATCCAAATGGGAGGAAATTTTAATAGTGTGATGAAGGCAGAAAAAATGCATTTAGGAAGTAGGGATTTGGGGGAGACCCCAAGATCATGGGGAGTGACAGCCATTTCATTTTCTGTACTCAGAGCTGGTTTTTGTGCTATGGTCACTTCTGGTGAGCATCAAATGTATGTTAAGGAAGTCTTACCTCCTTCTCATGAAGACAGTAACCACAAAGTCCTCTGTGTATTACATTAAAGAAAAACAGAACCACAGAGATTATTCAAGATGCTGCAACTGGCCATCACATATCCAGCCTCATGTCTTTGCATTCTTAAGAGGGACATACTATCTTTCTTAGCACTGAGAACTCAGCTTGGCCAACATGAGTGATGGGACTTTTCACTGGGTAGGGGCCAACAGTAGATGCAAAAACCCTCTCCCTGCCACCTTGCTATCCATTACTAGGAAGCTGACACATGGGAAATTTAGATTGAGTCATTACAAGACAGCAAAGTGTGACTTGAGCTGATTGAATGTTGTGTCTCTGCATGAAGTGACACGTTGCCCACAGAGGTATTGGTTAGCTTCTAGTGCTGGGAGAGCTCAGACTCCATTTCTAGTCCTGGTCTGTTGCTCTAAGGCCAGTGAAAAGTCATCAAGAATTTGCTATACCAGCAGCAACTTAAGGTGTTTAACAATCCATTTGCAGGAACTTTAGATAATTTTAGAAGGCTGACTCTGTGGCTTTCTGGTGAAGATTCTGAACTTTGATAAATAGAGTTGGAATGATTTACAAAACAGGGAAACAACTGAAATGTGATAAAGGGCAGACAGAGGCATGTAAGTAATTGTGGGCTGGGGAAGGAGTCCATATGATACAGACACATTCTCATTTGTGCTTTTTAAAACAAATCTTTTGTCAGTAGCTCCCTTTAAGAAACTTGTTGGATGTAAATGCTACTCTGAGTTACAATAACCCACTTTCATTAAAAATTCTGTAGCTGCAGTTTATTATGTATAGAATTCAGTCCAACTCTGTAATCATTTACATAAGTGTAGCCATGGGCCAATCGATGTACTAGGTGATTGGGATATAATGATATTAACAATAATAATGAATATTTAAAGAGTGCCTACTATTGTATTGTCTTACTTGATCCTTATGAAAACACAGTGAGGTAGGCATACTTGCATCCCCATTTTACATATAAGGATTCTAGGAACCTTGTTTAAAATCACACAGCTCATAAATGATAGAGCCTGGGCTTGGTGTCAATTCTGCCTGACTCCAAAATTATCTTTAAACCAAAATCATGTATTCCCATTCACTGAAGAAGACACATCTCTTTGATCTCAAGGACTCACTACGGAGTGGGAGAGTGAGACATATAAACAAATCACTTTCCTGTTTAATCTTCTCCCTGGCTTCCAAGTGCTCCTAAGAGGAAGTGCCAAAGTCCCCATCATAGCCTCTAAGTTCCTTCATGGTCTGGTCACTAAATCCTTCTGGATCTTTACCTCCTTTTACCTTCTCTGTACTTGCTCAGTTCCAGCCATACTGATCTTGCTCAATCTCTCTGTTTTCTCCTCCACCTGGAGCTCATCTCTCTGGTTCAGTCTTTATTATTAATTAGTACTTGACCTGGGGATTGCAGTTTAAGTATAATTTCCTGGACGGGCCTTTCTAAAGGCACAGATACAAATTAATTCATACTTTTGTACTTTCTCATATCACTACCACAATTATATGTTTCTTGTGATTTTTTATTTATTATGTGTTTCCCTGGTAACCTTAAAATTCCTGTGGGGAAGGATTATGTATATTTATAATTTATAAGTGTCTAATAAAAACACATTATACTAATGAGTGTGTTACTAGATAAGTAATTTTTAAATTTCTTATATTTAAGAATGTCAACTTTAGGAAACAATGTCTTTGATGATAATCCAAAATAAGTGAAATGTCAAATCTCCCCAAAAGGTAAAAACCCGGTCATACTTTGCTATATGTGAGGGAACTGTGATTAGATAACGTTGATGAATAAGTAAACATTTGCTGAATGAGTTAATGCATAAATCAATGAATCAATCTATTCAGGCATCCTTACCCTGCGAGGAGACATTTGTTTATGGTGGCTCAAAAAGGACATCAAGGACATAAGTCCCCACAGAATGCACTGATTCTAATTATATTGTGTGAATTGGTTCACTTAGGTGCTAAACCTCTCTTCTGTGTTCATAGCTTTGAGGAACTGAAGATATTAAGGTAGCTGAAAAAGAGCATAATAAAAAAGAATCTTTTGATAATATTATTGGAATTTAGGACTAATGGTGCTTATTTTTCTACTAGGGATACATTAGTATTATACCTTTGTGATAGGTTTTATGTCTTGAATTTTAAAAATATCCCTTATTGATGTAACTTTTTGGGCTATATAAGCTAAAATGTATATGATTTTCACTTGTCTTGTAAAATTAAAACATTAGGATAATTTTTTCAAAAATGTTCAATCCTCCATGCCAAAGTTGCATTAGCTACTGAGGATATAATAATGTCAGTTTTCACCCTTAAGGAGCTCAAAGTTTAAAGGAGAAAGTAATAACCAAAACTAGCACTTTGTAGTCCACTATTCAGAGGAATTTACATAGTTAACCCATTTAATCTTCATAAAATCCAGTGAGATAAATACCATTTTACCCCCATTACTTATACAAACACACAGACATATAATGTATAAATATTTTGTACACTAATGGAAATATAAACATTAATGTTGCAGTGTGACATGTGCTGTAATAGATGTGGGTGTGCTCAGGCAAGATTTATTATATTGTGTCCAAAAAATACTGAGTCAGAGTTTGCCAAGTAGAGAACTATGGTAAAAATGGAGGATGTTATTGGAAAATAAAAATGGCATTTACAAAACTATGAATATTGTTTTTCTTCATTATGATTAGCTGTTGTCATCATATGTCTAGTATTTATTGAGCACTCACCATATGTCATGCTTATCCATAATGTTATATAAGAATTAACCCTTTGAACCCTTTGAATCCTCACAGTTAGCCAAGATGTGCCAAATTCATCATCATTTTATAAATGATAAAGTGAATGCATAGAGACATGACTGTTATTTATATGTTCTGGCTTTCATAGCAGCATGGCATGTCTAGGAAATGGCATACAATTTTGGGTGATTGGAATATTAAGGTAATCATAGGGGATAAGGTATATAAAATTAGCCCTGAGTCAGACCATGTATATGATGCCAAGAAATCTGTCATTGTAGTTTCATGAAATATAATGTTAAGATTCATGTGTTTCCAAAGACCATGTGGTATAAAATGTGAGCAAGAGAGGTTGATTTGGAGAAAATTATAAAATTCTAAGTCAAGAAGGATGAAAGTTGAAACAGGGAATAGTTTTGAGGATAGGAAAAAATGAATTCAAAACCGATTAAATTATAGAATTGACAAATGTGATCATTTGGATGGCAATGAGTTAGAAGAAAGAAAGATAAAAATGTTGATTACACAGTTTCACACTTGGACAAACTGGTGGAGGGATGGGGTCGTTATCAGAGGAAATTCAGGAGAGAAACAAATTTGATTGAAGTTAATTATTTTAGTTTTGAACAGATTGTATTTAAAATGTCTGTGGTATAGGAAGAGTGAAATTCTAGAGCTGCCAGAAGCTTATTTTATTTAAAAAATGACTTTACAAATCAATACTCTCTGTAAGTAAAGGATTATTTTGCCGTGATATATTTCCATTAAATGCCATCTACTTTCAGTTTCTATTGTAATCATGTTTACATTGAAGGTAATCTATTACTACTAGTGTCTCCTTTCAGAAATACAGTTTGGTTTAGATCTCAACTTTGCTTGAACACTGCAGCAATTTTGTGAATGGTTTCCTTTCAAATAGAACTGATGGTTACCAATATAGCTATAAGTAGGTGAATAATACTTAATTCATATCTTTTCTTCTGGATAGAAACTTTCCAATTGGATAAGAATATTCTTCATCATCTAATCCATGTTTCTTTACATAATTAGTTATATTTAATGTCCTCTGTGCAAACAGATTTTCATGCCCATTCCATGGCATACTCTTTTAAGGCTAGAAAGCCTGTACGTTGGGCCTATTTCTTTAATTTTCTTTAGTGAGGTACATCTGTCCCTTTCTCCCATAGAAATCTACCCACTTTTTAAATTCTTTAACTTCACCTTTGCTTCTTACTAGTTAGGGAAACCTAGTGATACTAGCATTTGTTAAATTTAATGTTTAGCCAACAAGCATCTGAAGCATCTTTCTGAAGAATCCACAGGAACAAGGGTTCCTGCCATTTCTACTCTAGGAGCACACTCTGAATGTTAGCAGAATAGAGCTCCTTCAGCAGCCATCTCTGTCTCTCCAGTTACCTACAGATCTCTGTTTGTCTTTCAAGACTGTAACAGCTACTTGGATATCAATTCTATTGTCATTGTCAATAGTGTTTCTCTGATCTTCGGATTCCAAGAACTAATGAAATTTCAGATACATGTACAATAACAGGGTGACTTCATTATGACACAGAGGGGATGATTTCGTATTTGATCAGGAAAGGACATTAAAACCCACAGACTTGTACACACACACATTCTTCTTCCCTTTCTTTCTCTAATCTATTTAATACTACTAAAAGGGTAATTTTAAAATCATAAAAGCAAAAAAACAGACAAACAAACATGGCAGAATAAAAGATTGAATATATGTCGTTCAGTTTAAAAACTTATCACATTTACTTTTTTCATTATTCAAGCTTGGAATGAGGAGAATTTTGTCATTAACAAGTTCCATTTCAATTCTTCTGGAAGAAATAAGACCTGTGCATGTTGAATTTGAAATGCATGTGAGAGAGGAAGCAGCAAAAGTCAAGAATTAGCTGGATCTACATTACTTAGAAAAAACAAATTCAAATAAATGTGAACAATGAGTATTTCTGACTTAAGGACTAGAGAAAGGGAGAAAACAATAAAGTGGTTAAAAGAAAAAAATTAAAAAAAAAACAGGGAAGGAAAGAAATTACAAAGAGAACAATGTTAAAAGATCACAAGACTATCATTCAAAAGGTATTTCTAATTCTGACTCCGTCACTAGCTATTTAGCAAATCTTTGCTTTTTCCTTTGTTTTCTCACTGTTTTGAGAAACTTCCAACCCCCCCCCCCACCATATGTGAAACCTCTGTGCATCTTAAACACACAATAAAAATATGTTCTTAGTAAATTTAGAGGTCATTCCTAATCTCCCAGGCACAGATAGTTGCCTCCTCTGCGTATGTTCTATTTACCTCTATGGTACATGTTACTATCAGCCTGTTTCCCTTGCTACCTTCAACTCCTTTATTGTCCAGAAACATAGCACTTGTCGTATGATGGCCTAATAGACCATAACAAATGTTTGTTGAATAAACATATAAATCAATTCTTTTAAATCTAATTTTAAAGTAAGTACATTATATATCTGTCTAAGCAAAAACCAAGAAATTTTACTTGATTCCTCTTTCTCCTCCCACTTCATCCAGTCCATTCAATCTTCTGTAAGTCCTCTCTATTCTAGAAAACATAGCTGTAATCAGCTTTTTCTCATCTCCACTGTCTCTTACACCATAATTTGAATCATCATATTTTTCTTAGACTTCTGTAATATATTTTAACTGATCTTACTTCCATTCTGGAAAATAGAACCTTCCATAAGTTAGCCCTGGCCAATCTCTCTGATGTCATCTTCTGCTTATTTCTTCTTTATTCACTCTAGCCACAATGATCTTTGTGTTCCTCAAATGCATGGAAATAGTTCCTGATTAAGGTCTTTGCGCTACATTTTCTCTTTCCTGGAAAAACTTTCCCCAGAACTTCATATGACTCAGTCATTTGTGTTTTCCATGGAAAACATTACCTGATGACTCACCTAAAAGTAGCCTTTCTTAACTGTCCCTTACCCATTACTATAACACCATCACCTTATTTTACTTTCTTTATTCCTGTACTCATTATCATTTAAAACCACCTTGTTGGTTTGATTACTTCTTTAAAATTTATATCTACAATTTCAGTGTAATTTCTTGGTATCACAGATTTTATCTGCCTTGTGCATGGTTCTCTCATAAGAATATAGAACAGTACCTAGCATATAATAATAACACTCAAGAATTACGTGTTGAATGTATAACTGAATTGATGAATGTACCCTCAAGTCCTCTTTAAGGTTCAATAGTCAAAGTTTAAAACTTATTAACAGATCATGAAATTTTAATTTTGGAATCACAGTTAATTTTATTACTACTTTCAAAATATATTTTATGGATTTATTTATTTAATTAAACTTTTTTTTTTTTACTTTGAGATAATTGCATATCTGTATGCAGAGGCAATAAAAAGGAATCCTACTTACCTTTATCCAGTTTCTCCAATGATAACTTCTCACAAAACTGTTATACAATACTATGACCAGGATATTGACATAGAGAATATTAAGAGACAGAACAGTTCCATCATCACAATGATGCCTTGTGTTGCTTTTTTATAGTCATACTCACTAACCTCACCCACACACCTCTGACCTCAGTTCCTGGTAACCTTCTAATCTCTTCTCCATTTATAAATTATTGCTATTTGAAGAATGATGTATAAGTGAAATGACACAGTATGTAAACTTTTGAGTTGGCCTTTTTTTTTTTTATTCACTCAGCATAATTCTTCAGCGATTCATCCAAATTATTGCTTGAATTCATAGTTTATTCTTTTTGTTGCTGAGAATTTGGATGTGCCACAGTTTGTTTAACCATTCATCTGTTGAAGGATGTCTGTGTTTTTTCCACTTTGGGGGCTGTTACCAATACAGATGCTATGAACACATGTGAACAGGTTTTTATGTGAACATAGTTTTTATTTCTTTGGGATAAATGCCTGGAAGTGTAATTGCTCGGTTATATGGTAGTAGTATGTTTAGTTTTCCATGGAACCGCCAAACAGTTTTGCAGAGCAGCTGTATCATTTTACCTTGCCACCAACAATACTTTCCTTTTGTTGCAACAACTTTTTAAAATTATATTTTGGCCATTCTGATAGGTATGTGGTTATAGCTCATTATGCTTTCAATTTGCATTTCTTTAATGGCTAATTATGTTGAACATTTTTTCATGTGTTTATTTGCTACCTGTATATTCTCACTGGTAAAAACTCTCTTTAGGTCATCTGCACATTTTCTAGTTAGATTAATTTTTTAAGTTAGAGTTTGTTTTAAGAATTCTTTATATATTCTAGATTCTAGTCCTTGTTGTATAAATGGTTTGCAAATATTTTCTCCCAGTCTATAGCTTATCTTTTTCTCTCTTAATGGTGCTGCCTTACATAAAGGTAAATTTTGAAGATTTATGAAACAAAACATAAATTTTTCCTTGTATGAGTAATAGTTTTGGTATCAAGACTTTGTCTAGCTCTAGATCCAGAAGATTTTCTTCTATGTTTTTCCTCTATGCTTTTTGTTCTTCTCATATACATTTTACAGTTAATTCCATGATTCATTATGACTTAAATTTTGAATAAAGTATGGAATTTAAGGTTGAGTTTTGTTTTTGTTTTTGTTTTGCCCATAGATGTCCAGTTGCTCCAGCACCATTTGTTGGAAAGGCTGTCTTTCCACCATTGAAATCACTTTGCACCTATGTCAAAATCCAACTGGGCATATTTGTTTGGATGTATTTCTGAGTTCTCTATACTGTTCCACTGATCTGTATCTCTATCCCTCCTCCATCAATACCACACGTTCCTGGTTACAGTAGTTATATAATGTCTTGAAACTGGGTAGACTGATTCCTCTCACTTTATTCTTCTTTTCAAAAGCGTTTTATCTGTTCTACATATTTTACTTTGCCATATGCACATCTACGTCTATGAAAAATTGATAGGGTTTTAATAAGAATTGTGTTAAACTCTTAAATCAATTTGGAGAGAATTGCCATCTTTATTATGTTGTATTCCAATCCATGAAAAAGGTAAGTCTTTCCATTTATTTAGATAGTATTATTTTTCATCAGCATTTAAAAATTTTGAGTATAAAAGTCCTTACATCCTTTACTAGATTTCCACCTAATTATTTCTTTTCTTCCTATTTGTAAATGGTATGGTATTTTTAATTTTAGTGTCAACATTTCACTGGTGGCACATAGAAATAAAGTTAATTTTTGTATACTTGTATACCGCAACCTTTTGAATTTACATATTAATGCTAGGACTTTATTTTTTTATTTCTTGGGATTTTCTATGTTGATAATCATGTTATCAGCAAATGAGGACAATTTTATTTCTTCCTTTCTTATCTATATGTTTTTTAAAAATTTTCTTTTCTTACCTTATTGCACTGGTTAGAACATCCAGCACTATGTTAAATAAGAGCGGTGAGAGTGGATATCTGTGCATTACTTCCAATCTTAGGGAGAAAGGATTAAGTCTCACCATCAATTGTAAAGATAGTTGTAGGGTTTTTTTAATAGATATTCATTATCAGATTAAGGAGACTCTCCTTTATTCCAAGTTCTCTAAGAGTTTTCATATGAATGGGAATTGAATTTTGTCAAAGAAAATTTTTGCATAAATTGATATGATTGTGTGATGTTTCTATTTTAGTCTGCATTGCATTGAGTAATTTCTCAGTAGTTAACCAGCCTTTCATCTGAGGACTAAACACCACTTGATCATGGTATATAATTCCTCTTATATGTTGCCAAATTCTATTGTTTAATATTTTCTTAAAGATTTTTGGTCTATATTCATGAGGGATATTGATCAGTAGTTTTTTGTTTTTGTTTTTTTTCCCTTTGATATCTTAACTACTATATTTGTCTTGTTTTGATTATCAGGGTGATACTAGCTTCATAAAATAAATTGGGAAGTGTCCCCTTCTCTTCTGTAAGATATTGTATAGAATTGGTGTTCATTACTTCTTTAAACATTTAGTAGAATTCTTCAGTGACATCTTCTGGGGGTGGCAATTTATTTTTGGAATTATTAAGTTACAAATAATATCTCTTGCCTTTAATAGTCATAAGACTCTTCAAATGATATGTTTCATACAAGGTGAGTTTGTGGTAGTCCGTACTTTTTAAGTAGTAGGTAGAGTTCATTGAAATTGTCAAATTATGTTTGTAGAGTTACTTATAGTATTCTATTTTGATATCTGTATGGTTTCCACTGATAGCCTTTGTTTCATTTCTGATATCAGTAATTTGTGTCCTCTTCTTTTATGTAGTCTTGCTGGAAGTTTGTCAATTGTTTAGATCATTTTAGAGAGCCAGATTTTGAGTTCATTAATATTCTGTCTTATCTTTTGTTGTTAATTTAATTGATATATACTCTTACATTTACTGTTTCCTTCTTTCTACTTGATTTAGGTTTATTTTGTACCTATTTTTTTGATCCTTTTGGTAGAAGCTTATATTGTTAACTTGACCTTTTTCCTCCTTTCTCATGTAAGTATTTAGTCTTATGAAATTTCCTCTTGGCACTGCCTTAGCTGTGATATGTAGTAATTTTGATATGCAATAATTTCATTTTCATTCAGATCATTGCATTTTATAATATTGCTTGTGTTTTTCCTCTTGTTATTTACAAGTATGTTGTTTAGTTTCTAAGTGTTTAGAGATTTACCTATTATCTTTCTGTTATTTATCTCTAGTTTGATTACCTTCTGGTAAGAGAAACACACTGTGTATGATTTCTATTCTTTTAAAATGATTGGGGTTTATTTTATGGAAAACAATATGGTAGGTATTGGTATAGGTTCCATGGGTACTTGAAAAGAATATTTATTCTGCTGTTGTTGGGTAGACTGTTTCATAAATGTTGATTAGATCCTACTGGTTGATGATGCTGAGTTCTTCTATGTTCCTACAGATTTTCTGTGCAGTAATTCTACCAATTGTTGAGACAGAAATGCTAGGTGTCTTGTCATGGTTTCAAAGGCTCCTGAAGCTTTGACAACATTTTTTCAGTCTATTTTCTCTCTGTTACTTAGACAGGGTAATTACTACCATTCTATCTTCATGTTTGCTGATTTGTTTCCTTTGTCCTCTTTACTCTGCATTTGAGCTCATCCATTGCACTTTTTATTTTGATTACTGTATTTTTAAATTATAAAACTCTATTTGGTTCTTCTATATCAATCTTTTTTATTTTTTATTTCTTTGCTGAGAGTTTCTTTTCATTTGCTTCAACTGTGTTTACAATTACCCATCAAAGCATTGTAATGATGGCTTCTTGAAAATCACTGTCAGATGATTTTAACATCTCTCTTATCTCAATGTTGGTTTTTGTCTTTTTCATTCAAGTTGAGATTTTCATGATTCTTACTATAAGTGATTTTTTTTCAAACCTGGACATTTTGGGTATTATGTTATGAGATTCTGAGTCTTATTTAAATCATCTGTTTTAGTGGGCTTCCTCTGACACCACCCTGGTAACATGAAGACAATGCCTTGTTACTGTCATGTAGTGGAAGAAATAGCAATTCCTCGCTAAACCTCCTTTGACAACCTAGGGGAGAAGGGGACTTATTACTGCTGGACAGGTGTGGGAGTTTTCACTATCTATGCAGCCTGCACTGACATCACTTGAGGGGTGGGGTATGTGTGGTATTTTTACCTCTGGGCAGCAGTGAGACTCTTGACTCTCTACTAGGCCACATGTGACAATACCTCAGGTGGGAGTGGGAGAAGAACTTCATTACTGTTCAGTGGGGTTTAAGCACAGGCTCCCCACAAGTTTCCATTGACACGTTGGGGAGAGGTTGCCACGACCCACTGAGGATGAAAGTCCTTCTCTGACATTAACGTGTTGCAGGGTTTAGACTACTTTGTACAGCCTGGCAAGTATGGAGGTTAGGCTACTCACAAGTTTTTCCCTGGCTTGAGTTAAGATGGGACCACAGTTTTTTTCTGCTATGCTTGACTGTAGTTGAGAGGTATTGCCTATAGTTTCTTTGTGTGTGTTTGATAAGCTGTCCCTTTTCACATCCTTTGGCTAGAGACAGTAAAATTTTGTTGAAACTTTTATTTCCTTTGTTCCTTTGGAGTTTCTGAGTTGTGGCTTTCATAGTTCCAAGTCTGAGATATATAAGGACAAAAGAAAACCAAGGAACTTACTAGCATTTACTTTCTTGAGTCCCACTTTCACTAACCCATCTACTTTCTTCTCTCCATCTTCAGAGTCTTTGTATGTTTGTTTTGTATATAACTACCAGAAACTTTAAGTTGCACTTACTGGGAGAAATAGGAAAAAGAAGTAGAAGTACTTGTAATTTTGTACAACTGCTTACTGAATAACCCTGGATAATTTATTCAGAATTTCATTTTATAAAATGAAAATTTCTCCATGAAACTAGACATCATGCTTCAGCTAGAAGGAACCATTACACTCTCAAAAATATCTTATCTTTGCCTTTCATAGGATTTTTTTTACAATTGTAAATTGCTCAGAACTTTGCATAAAGTTTATTTTGTATGCATGTGAAGCATCTTCTGTACTAGACTGACAGCTCCTGACAGCAAAACCAGGTTTTGCTTATCCTCAGAGCACCTGGTCTAGTGCCTTACACATGAAAGGCACTTGCATGTTTTTCTGAAAAATGAGTTATTTGTACTTGCCAACATTTTATTAGAATGTGTAAAATGGTGGAATTTTTATATCATATTTATAAAAAATAAACAGGAGTTATAAAAATTGTAGTTAAGGGGCTTCCCTGGTGGCGCAGTGGTTGAGAGTCCGCCTGCCGATGCAGGGGACACGGGTTCGTGCCCCGGTCCGGGAGGATCCTGCATGCCGTGGAGCGGCTGGGCCCGTGAGCCATGGCCGCTGAGCCTGTGCGTCCGGAGCCTGTGCTCTGCAACGGGAGAGGCCACAACAGTGAGAGGCCTGCGTACCCCCCAAAAAAAATGTAGTTAAATATTTCCAAAATCATTAGTAATTTTTATAAATAGTATGAGTATTTTGGAGCTATATTTGCTAAAATAGCATTGTTTTTATTTCTATTCTTCTCTGTTTCTCATTTGGAAGGCTTGACCTTATTTTCTCTAATGCCAGAAGTACTTTGTGGATTCTAGTTTCAGGTTTAATTAGACACATTTTAGTTAGAGAGTCTAAAGCCAAAATATAATTACCTGTAATTCCATAGAAAATAGTCAACTTAAATAAAAAGTTTTTAGGATGAGTATTTGATTCTGTCACTTGTGTGTTTTACCAACATCAGGAAATAGTAATTTCCAGACCTTTACGTTAAAAATTGAAATGAGAATTCTTACCCCTTTTTAATTCAATGTGTGAAAGCTCTTCAATCTTAAAATTCTATGTTCAAATAAGTTGAGAAGCATTTTTCAGTACAGAAGTATTGAATATCATTTGAGTTTCAACAAGATAGTGTATCTCCCTGGTTCTCGATTTTCTCCTATTTAAAGTGAAGATAATGATAATACCTGCTCCTTTTGGCACAATGGCAGTATTGTGACTGAAGGAACTCACTTGAAAATAATTTATAAATTATTGAATTCTACACTGCCTATCTCTCCCTGCAGTTGTGTGAATTGAATAAGGTGAAAGTGCTTGCAAAATTTCAAAATAACAGTATGTTATTGTCTCTGAAGGGTGATCCATTTTAGATTAAGGACATGGTGGCAGACATGATGCCAGAATAAGGTAACAGAATCTCCAAACTCTTGAACAGTTAATTCCATCGTATAACATACATTGTCTGAACATTTGAACCATCTGTGGATAGTTACAAATAAGTTCTATGGGAGACACACACACACACACACACGCATACACACACATTGTCACATGTAACAAACTCACAAGGGGAGTGGGGATATTAAATTGCTACAAAGTAAGTTAAGGCAAAAATCAGTTAAGTCTTAATGTGTGAAGTGAAATAGATAAATAGGCTAATAGATTGTGGTAAAAGGAAGATATCAAGGAACAGTAGAAGAAGAGCAAGACTAATGAGAGAAGGGAGTGAGAGAGAAGGAGCAATGAATACTCATGGTGAACATGAGATGTTGGAGATTAAGATTGCCTAAGTGGAACATTTGAGAGATATGACAAAGTCCAGATTCATCCTCCGTTTGCTGGAGTGAAGGGGAAATTCCTTGGAGAGAAAACTGTGTGTGTGTGTGTGTGTGTGTGTGTGTGTGTGTAATGTATATATATACATATATATAGTATATATAGTACATATATATATATATAATGTTGAGAAATAAATAACTCATAGTTATCCACATAGAAATTAAAATTTTCGAACTCAGGACCAGAACCCTCAATTGAAGGAGGAGAATAATGAAACCCACAAATACTACTTTCAAAAAGGTATAAGAGAGAAGATGAGCTGGGTGGCCTGAGAATTAAAGGATATATTTGTACATGCGGATGGCGATGTAGTGAGCAGCAAGCAGTGAAAATATCTTGGAGAATGCCAGTGTTTCCAAGCCCCTGGCCTTAGGGTATATTGGGAGTGGGAATATGGGTAGTTAAGAGCCAGAGTTTGGGGATTCAAAGGTTGCTGCATTATCTAGCTTTTCAACCTTGAATCATTTACTTAGGGGCTTTAGAATCTCAACTTCTATTATAAAGTGTCAACCTCATATGGTTATTGTCTTTATAATTCAAGCTAGGTCTGTGAAGTGCTGCATAAAGGAGTGGCTACTGGTGATTCCTCAATAAATGATAGCTATCTCCATTACCCTCCTCCACTGAGAAAAGCTGGGCATGGGAGTGGTCCTGGAGGAGAATCCCATTTCAGCTAAGACAAGGAAGATAATAGAAGAGTTTGTATTCTCTAAATTGTGCCATCCTATCATCTACAAAAAAATTCAGAAACCATCATTGCAGCATGTTCCAGTGATCAGAAGGCTTTAAAACATTTAAAACAAGCAGGAGTTAGCTTAACTTGAATCTTCCATGAAAAATAGAACGCTTTGAAGTACTGGAGATTCAGGTGTTTGAGCCTACAGCGGTGAGACTAGAGCCTGGGCTGAGATAGACTTACAATGTAATGCCACACGTCATGCCTCTTGGATGACAGACAGTAGGTGTTTCTTGTCAGTCTATGGAGCATACAGTATGGCTCATTCTTCTCTAAGTGTAACGCAGGAGACTTGAGCCCCTTCCCTCAATATGTGTGTGCGTGTGTATTTAACTGAATTGCGTTAATTATTCTAAATAGGCTAATCACAATCAAAGCTGGTAAAACAAATTAGGCTGATATATTTACCATCTGGGGGATTTTCAGGTTTTGGCACTAATTGAGCTGGTAATAGGTCATCCATGCTGAAGAAATTATAAAGTAAATTATACTCTGAAATAAGAAGCAGGGATGGTTGGCATACTTTACATTTTCATGCTTTTAAATTTTGGAGCCAAGATGATTCTTGTAAAATTACCACATACACACACACACACACACACACACACACACCACCACCACCACCACCACCACGCACTTGGGAAACATGCCTTGTCTGTGTTTGTAGCTTATGTTTATCCTTAGGAAACATGATGGTCTTTGGCCATTTATGCTTTTCTGTCTTGTTCAAAGCACTGCAGGAACTTTTTCAGTAATGTACCATGGATTTCCATGGAAATGGGAATGAGAATTGGTTTCTTCCCTGTTATTTCATGTAGACCCATTAACTAACACATTTAAGACTTTGACTGGAATCATGGTCCTTGAGGTGCTTCTTTTCTTTCTCAAGTTACGTGCAACAGGTCCTGATTTATTTATTATAAACAATAGTATTTATTACAAGGTTATAATTTTGTATAAGTCTGATTTATTAATTATAAATATACTTACATGAATTATTTTAAAATATAATTATATATAATTTCATACAATACTTATTGTAAAAGTGTTTTTTAAGTAATTAACTCATGCTGGTTTGGTCTTGTATGTAGAAAATAAAAAGAAGAGAATATGTGTGTGATTGTACATACATGTATGTACACCTATATACGTATTCATATAATATACGTATACATGCATATACAAAGCAATATGCTAAATAAAGGAGTTAACAGATTATATATACTATGATTAATATATAATACCATTGTATATTACATATAAACAAAGCAATCTGCTAAATTCTGTAGGGAATGAAAAGCTTTCTGTGACAAATTTATCTTCTCAGCTGAGAATAAAAATTAGTATAGGAAAGAGGACACATGAATATAATGTACCAATCTCTAAACCTGACCCTACTAGCACATAGCCTACTGCTGCTGCCTATTTCTGACACTGGACGTGATCTGAAATGGGAATGTGATACAGCTAGGATTTTGTTGGTTGTTATGGAGGTGAGGCATTTATAGGTATTGGTATTTTATATTACTTTTCAGAATAAGTGAGGCTATGTCAATCCCTACAAATTTACTAAAAGCCTATAAGATATTTCGCTTTTGAAATGTCAGACAAATTTAGAATATCTTATGCAGGTTTCAAGAGGCCATTCATATAAAACCAAGATAGAATAATTATCCATATATTCAGGTATTTTGATGCACATAGGAAATATTAGGCATTTGGCAGTGTTGTGAAGGAGCTTACAGTTTTCTGATCCAATAAGTATTTTTTACACCAATAATTTAAAATAAATCTGGACAAGGTGTCTTCTAGAAAAAAAAAAAAAATTAATGTTGTGGAATTTGCATATAAAAGAAAAGATAATTAATGTTCAACTAGCTTCCCCCATACCATTACAACTGCTGTTCTATTATCAGTATAGGTAGGACAGATATGCCCTTTTGATGTCTGTCTGCAGGAATCTCATCTAATAATCATAAACTTGTCCTTGTTCTCGACCAATTAGAGCCTGAAAATCCCTGTCTGCTCATCAGGGTGATCCTGATACCATCTCCAACAAGCAAGTCCATACATCAAAAAAAGTTTTACTCCTGAATCACTTAGCTCTACACCTGAAACTAACACAACATTGTTAATCAACTATACTCCAATATAAAATAAAAATTTAAAAAAAAGATTGTGCTCGAATATCTAACAAATCCTACTTAACATATGTGGAGGAGGTAAACAATTACAGTGCACTAATCTTAATCAAAAAAGGAGACAAGACTTTTCAACATGTAAGGAAATGCAAAATATCACAGAGAATATAAATCAAGCTGATGAAATACTCAGACACATTTCCCTTTCAGAAATTGTGGGTGTATTAGGACTCATTTAACCTGGTTTGAGAGGAGACAACTTTAAATTCCTTCAACAAAGTGGTATATTTAAAAATGACATAGACTACAACGAGTGAATATTAAGGCAGTAAAAGATTGCTGAGCTGTTGCTTGGGAAGGAAAGCTGGAACCTTAAAGAATGATACGGTACAGAAAGGAAATCTGAGCGAACAGGAGTAAACCAGTATGGGGTTTTGATATGAACTGCCTTTCTAAGCCCTGATGACTGTCTTGTCTGCTTGACACTAGCCACATGTAAAATTACCATTATGCGTATGTGGCATTTTTGCAAATTTATCTATACTTAACTTGTGCTCACATTCAAAGTCATTCAGGAGTAGAGGACCCATAAAAAACATTCCATCCAGGGCTTCCCTGGTGGCGCAGTGGTTGAGAGTCCGTCTGCCGATGCAGGGGACGCGGGTTCGTGCCCCGCTCCGGAAAGATGCCACATGCCGCGGAGCGGCTAAGCCCGTGAGCCATGGCTGCTGAACCTGCGCGTCCGGAGCCTGTGCTCCGCAACGGGAGAGGCCCGCGTACCACAAAAAAACAACAAAAAAAACATTCCATCCAAAAACAATGAAATAGAGCTTCCACAGTGCTTTCAAACATTTTTAAATAAAACTAGATATATAGGTCACTTCAAACCATAGCCAAATATATTAAGGTTGACATTAGGTGTCACTTTATTCTTAGCAAAAGATACACAAGTTATTCCATTCAAAAATCTAAGACTAACTTTCTGAAAAGTCAAGTTTCTATTTCAATTACATAGTCACCCCATTAAAAACAACAGTCAATCAGAATCTAAAAAGTATAAGATAACTGAGAGGAAAAATAGTGGAAAAAAATCTATGTATTTATACATTTTTCTAAGTTGTATTTTAGTATATCTTATCATTACAAAGAAGTCCTTATGGATATAAATTAAAATATTCATGCAATAGATACAATTCAGATCAAAATATATTTTTAAAAAATCTTAATTTAACTTTGTCAAAAATTTTATGTAGAAAAATTTATATTGTAAATTTTGACCTATTTTGTATATTCAATCATCACATATTTTCTATCTCAAAATGAATGAATAAATCTCCCCAAATGTGCCCTCTGGTATTTATGTAATTATGTTACAACAATATGGATTTTATTTTCTCTCATAAAATGAACCATTAACTTTTTTGTAAACTACATATACAATAATTATCATCATTCACTTTAAAACCATACTTTCGACATCTTTCAAATTTTGAGAAAAAGCATAAACATGTATTTTAAATTTTAAATGGTGAAATACTTTTGTCTGTCTATTAAAAGACAAAAAAAGTCTAAACTAGTTTAACTATTAGATGGAAGAAGTTAAGAACATAGACTCAGAAGATAGGATACTTGGGTTTTATACAGCAAGGATCAAAACTTACTAGAAGTGTGATCTTGAGCAAATTAATTCTCTGTGCTTCAAGTTATCTTATATGTAAGTGAGTTTTTTGAGAATTATATGTTGATAAAGACTTAGAACAAAGTCTAAGAAAATAAAGCCAAAAATTGAATAAAGTAACACAGTAAGAAAAACAAGGTAATTTTCAAAATATGGTGCAGAGATTCTGTTCATTTATTTGTATTACCTGCCTGCTTGGTCCCTGCAGGCAACTGAGATTGCAAGTGAGAAGTAGTAGGGGACTGTGTTCACAAAATTAAAGACATCACTGACCTTTTCTCCCACTTCTTTTATTTTCTTAAAATAAAACATCAAATGGAACCTTTGCTTTACTATTTGTTTCTTTGTTGTTGAACAGCCAAGCAAAGATGAGTCTATTTTGAGTCTAGCAAAGATGAAGGATAAGTACTAGAGACTAGATGTATGCACTTGTAACTCAGTCTCTCAAGAAATCAGTCTCTCCTTTGGCCTGTTAGTCACCATAGTATCTTTAAACATAATATAAAGTATCCTTGTTACTTCAAAAATTATTATCAAGATGAAAGTGAAATAATAGTTCTACCAATTTGACTTTTTATTTCTGTGAATACAAGGAATGATACTATGTATACTTTGTTAAAAATTACCACCAAAACCCAAATGCAAACACTTGCTTTCATCTTCCCATTGCATAGCATGACACAAAAAACTTTTGTTTTGCATATGTATTTCATATATAATATATAAGATGTCAAACATCAGATCGGAAAATGGTGTGTATGTATTTAAAAGCCATAACATATAAATAAATTTCAGTCTGCAGTAAAACATATTTTTTCATCAAACTAGACAGAGTCAAGTATGTCATATTTAATGTATTTGTTTACAGGGTATGCTATTTTTTCCCCTAAGTTATCAATTTAAATTAAACTAATGCTAATTTGGTTAAAGATGTCAGAATACTGGCATTTCTAGCTCAATGACTTCTATAACACAATTGAAAGGAAACTAAAAGAAAAAAAAGAAGGAAATTTATCTCTTATGAAACTGGGAGAGAAGAGAGGCTGTCAGATGCTTTGAAACTTGGAACAAATCACCACAGGGTGCTAGGGAGGACATTGGAGGCACACAACAGCATTGACTAAAAGTGGATCTCAATACCCTGAGGGACCCCACAGCAATACTTTACTTGAAATACGAGGCCTGGGGTGCAGGCAGGCTTTGAAAGCCTATCCAAACACTTAGTGACATTGCAGAATGATAAGAAAAGTGGGGCTGGAAAAAAATGAACTACAGAGAGATATACCATCCTTACCAAGAACATATCGCTAGTAGGCAGGACTAAGGAGACACACTGAATGGCAATCTACTCTGGAGCTGCTAATTACTGTCACCTGAAAAGAAGTAAATTGACTGTGAATTACTACTCCCAAAATAAATAAATAAGCTGGGATAAGTGAGATGACTCTGGGAACCAGGAAGATTTTCTTATTTGTCTAATGGGACTGCAGGCTGCAAGAGAACACTGTGTATCATCTGCCTAACTGATGACGCGTGCTGTTGTTCCGAGTAAGCATCAGCATCTCAAATTGTAGATGCTTTCAGCCACAGCTTACTCCTCAGTTCTATGTCATTAATACAATACATTTCAGTGAATATCTGGTCTGGTAAGAACATCCTCTATTCAAAAATAGTAAGTAATAACTGGAAAGAACTAGCATGGAATCCCGGCAAAGATAGCACAATATACTTGTAGTATAGGGGTTAAGAGAGTGTATTCTGAACCTACACTGCCTGGGCTCAAATGCTAGATCTATGTCTTTTGATTTGAGTCACTTCTCTGTACCTTTTCCTATGAATAAAATGGGGGTATATAGGGCCTTCCCTGGTGGCGCAGTGGTTGAGAGTCCGCCTGCCGATGCAGGAGACACGGGTTCGTGCCCTGGTCCAGGAAGATCCCACATGCCGCGGAGCGGCTAGGCCCGTGAGCCACGGCCGCTGAGCCTGCGCGTCCGGAGCCTGTGCTCCGCAACAGGAGAGGCCACAACAGTGAGAGGCCCGCGTACCGAAAAAAAAAAAAAAAAAAAACAAAATTTTAAAAAACAGAAAAATCTAAATTCTAAGATATTTTAAAGAAGAACATTTTCTAAAAAATTACTAGGGAGGGGGCTTCCCTGGTGGTGCAGTGGTTGAGAATCTGCCTGCCAATGCAGGGGATACGGATTCGAGCCCTGGTCTGGGAAGATCCCACATGCCGCGGAGCATCTAGGCCCGTGAGCCACAATTACTGAGCCTGCGCGTCTGGAGCCTGTGCTCCGCAATAAGAGGGGCCGCGATAGTGAGAGGCACGCGCACCGCGATGAAGAGTGGCCCCCCACTTGCCGCAACTAAAGAAGGCCCTCACACAGAAACGAAGACCCAACACAGCCATAAATAAATAAAAATAAATAAATAAAATTTTAAAAAAATTACTAGGGAGAAAGTTGGTTGACAGAATTACTCAAGCTAGATTGCAAACCAGCAAAAAAATTGAAAATTCAAAATTTATAGCATTTAATAAATGGCTAAAGCAGGGCTTAGATTATATTTCATAGCATTAAATAAGAAAGAGAAAAGAAACATTTGAGCATTCTATTACCTCGCTTGTATAAGTTCTCAATCACTGCAGTTCCATTTTCCCTGAAACCTCTTTTCCTTCCTCACTCCATTATCATCTGGTTGTGTATGTAACATATCTGATGATTTTATATGAACACTGAGATTGTATGAGATATATCTGAACAAAAGTTTAGATGATTTACAACTGTCCATAGAAGCATGGGATATATCCAAAAGATAGAAAATTTGTGTTTATTTAGATACAGTTTTAGCATATCAATTAAGGTGTGAAAAATACAGTGTCATTTGTAACAATGATATAAAAGCAATGTTAGAAATTTGTAGGAGTTCCAGGTCTTATTAAAGTTGTTATTGAAATATGCTTAAGCAGACATGGGACGGTGTATACATAAACATTAGTAGTTATGAAGATGTCACTAACAAAATGTTAATGACATAAATTATGAATTTTATTGTTTCTAAATTGCTGATTTTCTAAACTTTTTTCTAATGAAGTGCAACATGATTTACAGAGTTTCCTTTTTATATTGAAGTGCGTTGCCTCTTCTGAGAAAAGGTAGTGGTGCATATTTGTCTAATGAGACAAAAAAAAAAAATCACTATTTTTTCCAGAGGAAAAAAAATTCATTACTTAAGTTGTTCTCTAATATAGCATGATTTCTCAACTTTCAGGAGATGCTGATATTTTTAACAGTCTAAATGAACTCAATTTGAAGATTCACACTTGGAGAGTTACCACCTTGCTTAGTATACAATTCATTTAGGAAGTTGAAAGAACATATGGTCTCAACAAGAATTTTACTTTTATAATTTTGGGTGAATATATGAAAAACATCAGAAATACAGTTTCTGAGATTTTTTTAAATGGCATTGTTGAGGGCTTCCCTGGTGGCGCAGTGGTTGAGAGTCAGCCTGCCGATGCAGGGGACACGGCTTCGTGCCCCCGTCCGGGAAGATCCCACATGCCGCAGAGCGGCTGGGCCCGTGAGCCATGGCTGCTGAGCTTGCGCGTCCGGAGCCTGTGCTCCGCAACGGGAGAGGCCACAACAGTGAGAGGCCCGCGTACCGCAAAAAATAAATAAATAAATAAATAAAATAAAATAATAAATAAATAAATAAATGGCATTGTTGGACATCTCAAAATGTTATCATTGCATTTGCAATGGACATGCTCATCCTGAAAAAAAAAAAAAAAGTTCGTTGAAGAACCATTCATCATCTCCCTTAAAAAGTTTAATTAGAATAAAGAAAGTGAGTAGGACATACTTAGTGTTTCAACACTAACACATAAAAAGACATTTTAGTTTCTTAAAAACTTCCAGATCAGTCTAATTGAAGGCAATCTTGCTACTTTTAGTTTACAGATACCAAATGTTTTATCATTCACAATGATTTATCTTCAAATATTGGAGATTCTCTTGACACTGAATATACAAATTAAAGTACAGAAGTAAATGTTTATAAGGTTGAAATTATTATTTAGAATAACCAATTGCAAAATATTGTTAAAATCAAATGGTTCTAAAATAAATTACTCATTAGCTTTATAAACAGGTAAAACTTTAAACATTTTAAGATGTATGATTTTTGTTAGTAAACATATGCCTTTATCTGGTATAATTGTAGTACAGTTAGATTGTTTTTTCGCATTCTGCCTTTCATCCTGAGATCCGCTGATTCTTTTTTTAAAGTTGTACACATTAATGTTAACTCTTTGAACAGTAGATTCTATGGGTTTTGACAAATTTTTAGTATCATGTATCTGCAAGTATAATATCATTATCATACAAAAAAGTGTCACCACCCTAAAAAAATTCCCTGTGCTTCCCCTATTCAAGTCTTCCTTCAATACACTGAAACTTCTCATATCCAATTTTATTTGAATACATAGTTCCACATCTAGAACTGTTTGGAAACCTCTTTTGTGGGGGAGGAAATAAACGTTCCTTAACCCTTGTAGGTTCTTCTGGCTGATCTAAGAATTAAATTGATATGAGACAGATTGACAGGAAAAAATCAAATTTAATTATGTATGTTTGGTGATTTCATAAGAATATGGGACTCAAGGACAAGTTAGGCATTTGAAATTTATATGCCATTTGAGAGAAGGAGAAGGGTATGGGACTTCAAAGGGAAGGAGGGTAATTTACAGGAAGATGCAAAAAAGCAAATATTTGGTAAACAAATGTTTGCTGGGCCATGCAGAGACAAGTCCCTCTCTGGGACACAAAGAGGACTTTTGATCAGAAAGGCCTTGCTAAGTTTTCCCCAGTCTAGCACAGCTAATTTATTTTATACTTCAGTTGTTTATGGTGATAGTTCTTCCTGAAACAGACCCTTTATCTAAATTCTTTTAGATAGTTAAGGTGAAGAGGTAAAACCTCTCCCTGAGTCTTTTTTTTTTTTTTCTTTAAAAACAATCAGCCCAAAATAATCTTCAAGCCAAAGAGACATATATAGGGGTGGCAAGTTTTGTTCCCCTGCAGTGGAAAGTCGGGAACCATTAAATAATTTTATATGAGAGGGTAATATGCTCATAGTTGAATTTAAATATCACACTTTCACAGTGGGGCAGTCAAGAGAATTCTGAATGGCTAAAGTCTAGACAAAATATGATGATGCCGAAATTATTAGAATTGAAAATACAGATTGAAAGGGGATTAAGGATGCACAGGAATTCAGAAATACTTTAAAATTAAAAGCAGGACAATTTTTTTAATTAAAATTTTTTTAACATCTTTATTGGAGTATAATTGCTTTACAATGGTGTGTTAGTCTCTGCTTTATAACAAAGTGAATCAGCTATACATATACATATATCCCCATATCTCTTCCCTCTTGCGGCTCCCTCGCTCCCACCCTACCTATCCCACCCCTCTAGGTGGTCACAAAGCACCGAGCTGATCTCCCTGTGCTATGCGGCTGCTTCCCACTAGCTATCAGTTTTACATTTGGTAGTGTATATATGTCCATGCCACTCTCTCACTTTGTCCCAGCTTACCCTTCCCCCTCCCTGTGTCCTCAAGTCCATTCTCTAGTAGGTCAAAAGCAGGACAATTTGATGGCTGACTTGCACTAGAGAAAGGAAAATAGCTCCATAGGTATAAGAATTATTGGTAAAGCCGGAACTGGGAACTGGTTATTTCCATTAGATTACAAAACAAAGATACATGCCCCATGTAAATACTACTAGGGAAGTGTTCATGTTCTTCCAATGCACAATGCATATTTTGGTATCCCTTAAAACTTCTTCCTGCCTCATGCCAACTACACGGGCCCTACTCATTGACCTTGAGAGCCAGTGAATAATCAATAACAAGGTTGGTCAAATGATACTGAACAACTCCTGGGCACTTGCTTTGTAGGGCAAGTAGGTGAAAGTAGATTTGTCGTGTTATCCTTATTTCATATTTAATACACAAATTAGTCACTAATTGTTGGAAGAGACATCTAAGGTGGAACATTCTGTACAATATCTTTGTTGGAGTTTCTTGTTGAATACCTCCAGTGATAGGAAACTCTATGTTCCCCATGGTTGTACATTTCACTCGGGGATAATTGTAATTAATAGAGTATTCTTACTACATTCAACACTGTAATTGTCTTCCACCTATACAGTTGGTACTAGATCAGCCTAAACCCCAGGGCCACATAAGACAAATTATATTTCCTCTTCCACATGACACTATTCCCAAATACACAGGCAATTTTTACATTTGTCCTCTGAACTAGTCATCACTTGTGTAGATTCAATAACGCGCATCCCAGGACTGAGTATTCAGGGAAAATAATTCCACTCCCTCCTGCTTTCCTTTGAAAGTATGCGAAACCCTAGACTTACATACTTTTCAGCCAACACTCCTATTGTCTCTTTTTTGGATGAAATAAATTTTTGGCTCTTTCTTGTGTTTCTACAATGTCAATTCCTGGCAGCTGAGCCTGCTTAAACACTAACAAGTGCAACTATCAGATAAGGGCTGTAAGAACAGCAAGAGGGTGAGTCCTTCACAGTCTGCTTTTCCTGGGATTTTCAGTACAGCCCACTCAGATGCTCTTTACAACTGTGCAATGAAGGGTGAATCCTCATCTGTTACCCTCCTCCTGTTCATGCTGCATCATACTCTCCCCTTTTCCAATTCTGTTTTTTTTTTTTTTGCTCAGCTATCCAAACCATATGGATGCAGTTAGAATGGGTGGCTAAAATGATAAGTTGATTTGCAGTGAATCATTTTTTTATGCACCTTTTTTTTTTTTTTACCCTACAAGCAGATCACAAGGCAAATGAAAGAACAATCAAATGGAGGGCTCAAACAGGGGATAGACATGCATGAACATTGACACTAGCATTCGAGTAGCCAGATCAATAAGTATTAGATCACAGGAAACTAAATCAGAAAGCAAGACAGGTCTTGATTATGTCAATACATAAATTTCTTGATTCTTTCTTTTTTTTTTTTAGTTTGGTTTGGGTCTCTGTCTTATTTCTTTTTTGTCACCTCAGTGAAATCTTGCTAGAACCAAGTACAAGCAAAACAGCAAAAGTGAAATACGTACTAACATTTAAGTTAAAAAACAAAACAATTGAGAAAGGTACAGCATACGTACCTACATTTTTATTGGGCTGAAGACTCAGGGATAGTGACTATTGAATGGAAATCACTTCATAGACCGGTGATTTCAATGCCCATTTTGTTATCTTTCCTAGCTTGTGTCTTTTTATTTTTCTAACTCTAATTTAAAATTTTTCTTCTAAATTCCAAACATGTTTATATATAGTATTTGTTACTGTGTAGCCTGATGGCATTGTGTCCAGTAATAATCTGCATTCTCAGCTTACTATCAAACTAGTTATGCCTGTTGCAAATTTGAGAAAGAAAATATATTTTCAAAGAGGAAGGCCATAGACAACGGTGCAGTCAGATATTCAACAATCTTCACCTTTTTTACCCTTTCCATTGGTAAACAAAAAATTACAGGATACTTGTTTTTAACATATTGCAGCACAATTATCTCATTTTGTTTAAAGATCCCCTTCATATCAAATTAGTTCTTTGCACAATTATAAGGTGCAGGCCTATAGCCACTCACGTTCCTTTAAAATGTAAATTGTCAGGGGTTTCTTGGGTACACAGGGCTCTGGAATTAGGCTGTAACAACGGGAGAACCTTTAAATCAAGAAGAGCATTTGACAGCTGCCATCTTTGTGCTCAAACATTTCCGGAAATTTTAGGATCCAAAACAAAGAGAAGCATACTGTGTCCAGTTTATCTAATTAGCAGAATACCTGTTTGGTCTATTAACAGTCTGTCAGTACTTTTATTCCTTAAAATAGCTTTCACAAAAATTAAAACATAATATGTTACTTGGCTGTTTCCAATTTCAGTGGTGCTAGAATTTGGCACTTTGTTATGCTGTTATAGTTATTCCCTGAGACAGTATTAAGTAATAATTATGTAGACAACTTCAAAAAGAAAGCAAGAACACTTAACTTGAATACATAAATTGTGTGTATGCGTGTATCCTTAGAGAGGGTCATTCTGTTTTCCACTTTTTCCATAAAAAAGTGTACGTAAACTCTCATTAATTTGATCCATTAAACCTTATATAATTAAATGGCTCGTTCATTTTAGGAGGCAGAGGCTGTACTAAACAATGATTAGAAGCAGGCTCCCTGGAGGAAGACAAACCTGGGTTCAGACCCAACTCATTACACTTGTGTGGCCTTGGGCTGGTTACACTCTGAACCTCTGGTTCTTCATCTGTAAAATATGAATTGTAATAGCACCATCCTCATAGTGTTGCTGAGGTGATTGTATCAATCTATTATAGCTTTAAGGACTAGTTTGGCTTCTGTAAGAGCTCAAGGAATGCAGTTTTCTGTGTTTATGTTCATTGAGCTCTGAGCACAAGCACTGTGCACATTTAAAAATGATAAAGCAGGGCTTTCCTGGTGGCGCAGTCGTTGAGAATCCGCCTGCCGATACAGGGGACACGGGTTCGTGCCCCGATCTGGGACGATCCTACATGCCGCGGAGCGGCTAGGCCCGTGAGCCATGGCCGCTGAGCCTGCGCGTCCGGAGCCTGTGCTCCGCAACGGGAGAGGCCACAGCAGTGAGAGGCCCGCGTACCACAAAAAAAAAAAAAAAAGAAAGAAAAGAAAATGATAAAGCATAACTGGATATTTGATTTCCAAAACAACAATAAAATGTCAAATACTTATAACACTTCATTGTATTCGTGTTTAAAATATATATTAGTGTATTTTTTTTTTTAATTTTACATGACAGAAAGCCCAACAAGGTCCTAACACATTGGGTTAAATTTCCTTATCTAAACAAGAAGTCAGGTGTGTTGTTACTGTCATTGGTTCAGCAGGTGGATGATAGCATCAGGATTTTCTATCTTTATGTTTTACCATATTAGGATTTGAACCTCTGCTCTTCTATTTTATGATCTGATGGTTGCAAAATTACTTCTTCTACTGAAATCACCACATCCATGCTCAAGGAAGAAAGAGGGGTTGACTGTGCATGGTAACAATCACTTCTCGTCCTCTTTCATCAGGAGAGCAAATGCTTTCCCACAACCCTTCAAAAGACTTTTGCTGATGTCTCATTGGCCACATTTGTATCTGATGATTCCTCCAAGGTGCAAGGTAGCTGAGAAAGCAAGTATTTAGTGGGGGATCATGGTCCCCACAATGTTATTATCGTTATGTTAGCAGGAAAGAAGTGAAGGAATGGGCATCAGATGAATTCCTTTAGTAGATGCTGTAGTAGTCATCATGAGAAACAACAGTATTTTGTTAGACTTCCATACACTCATTCTATAGTTTAGCATTTATTGTTTTAAATTAAATTGCATATGAAGAAGTAGCACCATTAACTTTTTATTACTTAGCACCTTCAAAGTTCTAATTCAGTTCTAGTAGAGGGGTTATGTATTCTGCAGTCGGGATTTTTATGAGTTGTGTGTGTGTGTTTCTCTTTTGCCTCAAAAAAGAAAAAAAAAATAGGTGGGCCGATTGCCACGTGAGGAATTTTTTTCCCATCTCATTTCATTCCACTCTTCCCCATGCTCATGTGACTTTCTGTTTCTTGAATATGCTACACCCATCCTCACTCAAGGGCCTTTGCAGTTGTTTCTTCAGTCTGAGACGTTTCTCCTCCATTCTCCTACATTATTCAATTCATTTAGCACCTAGTTAATTCAAGCACGTTGCTTTATCTTTCTGCCTTTACTCACTGAGTTTTTTTTTTTAATTGATAAAATAGATTAAACAAATTTATAGAGAAATAAAATTATGAGGACTTAGTATGTAGCCAGTGATTAAATGAATGAAAAAGAAAATAAAATTCCTACTGAATAAAAACTCATGAAAAACTAATAGCATTGTTTTTCCAAAGAATAAGTGCTTAATCAATACATGACAATCCCAGGGAAGTTCTGGAAATTATTTTCTCTCATGAAAAAGTAGATTGTTTTCAACTTGATTAAATAAGGTAAAATGTAATTATGTGCTAAACACTTTACTAATTGCAAATCACTCACACAGAGAAACAAAAGTCAACACCACTTTGGGTATGTGGCTTAATGCTATTATCTAAGTTTCTCTAATTAAATTATTGACCTTTTTTGTTTTGTTTATTTTATCTGGAGGATGATAGCTCTCCATATGACTGTCTCATTATTTCTGAGATACTATTGTTGTTTTGTAATTTAATTGCTTCAATCATTTTGCCCTTTATATTTTAGCCAAAATATCAAACAACTATATGTATATTTTATATATATATATATATATATATATATATATATAATATATATATTTTAATCTCGTGTTTTCCCCCTGAGTACTCTGCTATTCAAGAGCTATATAGTACCCCCCATCCTTACCACCAATCATTTTAAGGAGGCAAGGTGGCTGGAGGGAAACAGTCTTACCAAACCATCTGTCTTCATTTCCATCATTTTTCACTGGTGTCTTATCTTTCGAACCTCCTTTCTCCACCTGCTGTGTCAGTTCCTTTTTACCTCTGAGAATCTATTCTTGGCTATGCCAACCTCCTTCTGCACAAATCCTATGGCTTCACTTATCTTCTCTAGTATGACTTTTAATTCTGTAACCTAATTCTGATCTTAGTGCCAGATTAATGTTCACCACTGATGCAAAAACAATTTGCTGTTTAATTGTATACGTCATCTTCAATTCAACATTCCCAAAGCTGGTCTTCCCTTATCTTTATAAGCCTAGAGCTTCCGCACTTTTAAAATTTCTGTTGACTGCACATGTATTCATGTGCTTATCCATTATGCAACCTGCTAGTTGTGACTACTTCATCCCTTTGTTTCACCGTGGTGGCAAATTGTTTTTTATTAACATTAGCCTTCAGTATCATCTAATTAGCACTAATAAACACAGGGTTTTTTTCCCTAGATTAAAAATCTATTTTTCAGCCTCCCAGGTCTCAGTCTCTCCCTGATCCCTTTCTTCTTCCCCTCCCCTTCTTCCTCCTTTTCTTTCCTCCCTTCCCCTTCCCCTCCGTCCCTCCTCCTCCTCCTCTTCCTTCTTCTTCTCCTTCTCCTCCTTCTCCTTCTCCTTCTCCTTCTTCTTCTCCTTCTCCTCCTTCTCCTTCTCCTCCTTCTCCTCCTTATCATTATTCTTCTCCTTCTCCTTCTTCTTCTCCTTCTCCTTCTCCTCCTTCTTCTTCTGCTTCTTCCTCTTCTGCTTCTTCCTCTTCTTCTCCTCCTCCCACTCTTCTTCCCCCCTCTCTCTCTTTTAAAATTATTTTAGAACTAATCCACATTCAGAGGACTAGTTCTAAAATAATTCAGCTTGATCTGGTGTGTGTAGCCAGTGATCTCCCTTCCTACTACCCATCCAATGATTTTCATGAACAATCTTTAGCATCCTGTGAAACTAATACATGAGGTAGATTACATATAAATTCTAATTTATATGGCCATATGTGGTCAGCCTGAGATGGGAAGTTACTTCCAGAAGCTAAGGCGCAAGTAGAACTGCAAGCCTCTGAGAGTGAATGTGCCATGGTGAAGGAGTCAGGTATAAGAGTGAGAGTCCATAGCGGAGGCTATGACTCAGAATTGGGTAATGATCCTGAGAACAATGTAAATACTAGGAATTGAAACTATAAGGGCTCTATGAATAAATTAAAATGACTGTTATTAAATTGTCCTATCTACAAAGTCAGACGAGCAAGAAATATCCCTCAATTTGCTTTTGTTAATGGATCCCTCCAAATATTTTCCAACAAACGAATGAGGAATTGGTTTTCAGTCATTATTGGGGTTTCCTCTTTCCAATAAAGGGATTCTAGAGAATGTGTTTCTCTTCCTGTTACTAATTTCTTGTAATATAACCAAGAATAAAGCCTGAACAGCTACTTAAAAGTTGAGGAAAGGCGAAATATGGGAAGGACATACTTAACTTAATAAGGATTTCCCCCGAAGGTAGAGTGTCTCTATGAAACCTTTTGTAAGCTGAAATGGTTTAAAGCACAGAAGCAATTACCTTAGGACACATTTTGATAAAAGATGCACAAAATAAATCAAGATAAAGCACAGATGCTCAGAGACACAGATGAAGGCTATGGTGGCGTGATGCCGACATGCTGAGTATAGTTACTGGGAAGGAGATTGGCGATGCCACTGTCAGTGCTATTTACTTTGCTTTGTACCTTTTCTAAAAGCAAAAATCCTCTTCAAATATCTTTCAGTTAGTGAAAACAAGTACTAATCTAGGTCTTGTGTAAAAACAAAGTGGCATAAAGCAAACTTGCAAAAAGCAGGATACGTGTTCTTTGACGTATTTTTCTCCTGTATAAAGCTTTTCTGAATAAAGAAAATGAATTTCCATTCTTTGGACCTTACCCTCCGCACCAAGAAATAGTGACTGGTGGATGGCCAGACTGAGTCCTCCCAGTATAATCTGTCCCACACACTCTAAAGTGCCTGGCTAAATAGGTCATATTTCCCCAAGGAGCCCAAAGAGCCCATTTGGGGTAGTTTGGATCATGGCCATCTTTCTTACTTATTCTCTTTAAGGGCAACTTCTCTTGAAGAGGCTAATTTCTATAAGTGTTGGCTCAATCTGGCCTCACTTGGAGCGTATCCTGAGTCTGGTTAAGCCTTCTAAATGCTTGGGGAGTGAGGAAGACTTTGGCTTAATGGAGTCTGTGTGAGTATTAAATTTCCAATTTCAGATGGTCTTAATGTGAAGGACCCTCAATCTGAATCTTCAGTCATATTCTCTTTTTCATAAATTTCTCGTCACTGAAGTACTATTTATAAGTGTTAATGAACTTGAAGTCTGGGCTTTTCAAGTGTTCACAGAGTCACTGTCATGTTTTGGCTTTAGGTAATTTACATCTCTGTTCTGTTTTGCTCCTGTGCCTTCAGTAATAGTCATGGGTGTCATCTCCTAAGTCAGGAGTTTCATTCCTGGGGTCTCGGTGGTGGGGCTACAGTTCTGATAAAAGGTTATTTCTATCAGAGGCAAAAAGTCTTCCTCTCAGTCTGTTTTAACTTATAATCTCAAGTCACACATTGTATTTCTAAACTTGGGATAATATTATTATTATTTCCTAAATTGCTGGAAATTTGAGTGACCATATGTCCTCCTCTTCAGAAATAAATTCACTTCATTTTCAGGAATTTATAGAGTTAAACTGATTTTTAAAAAGCACCTCTCTGCCCTTTCTGTGCTTATATCTTCTTGAGGACCAGCGATAAATTAATCTCTGTAGCAAATACTGAAATTGCATTTTGCTGCTTTCTTAACTTCTTCTGACCAGCCTGTATCTGTTCAGGACTATTAAGGCTTTCTGGAAAACAAAGTCAAATTCCTCTATTCACAACCCTTTGTTATTTCCCAAATTGTACTGGTCTCACTTCTGCAACCAAATTTTCATCAGTGTCATGGCCTTTTGCTCAAAATGAATTGACTAGATGTGGCAATGCCTCCACGTGAAGGTATGTGTTGTACACATATCTTAGTCAGCATGGAGTGTTAGTCCTATCAGTCAGTCTCCTCATGAAACAGAAGTGTGAGTCAAAAATATCAGGTGAGCTAAAATAACATTACTCTTATTTAAATCACCTTAAATCCACTATCCAGGTACTTAGTACATTCCACAAAAAACTAGCAAAATTCCTCTTATTTTTCAAATCATCAAAACACATTTCTCTGATATTCGGGGTGGAGTTAAGCACCACCCCAAGACACACACACACACACACACACATATACACCAAATGAACAAGATAAAGAGGGCAACTGTAACTGTTTCATTCAGTACATTTTAAAATATTCTGACGGGCCATCATAGAATTAATAGGAGGGAGATCTTCTGTGGTGTAAAATTGAAGAGGCAAAAGCCAGTAGTGGAAGAAGTCAGATTCCTGAGGCCAGAAGCAATGAAGCCCAAAATGATTAATGAACACTCACCAAGTTATCCCTTAGGGACTTAAGAAATACTTGAAGTTTCTTTGCACAGCTCTGGATTCTTGCATAAGCATGTAGGATTTAGATCCAGCAAAATTTGTGTTTAAAAGTTAAGATGAGAGCTTGTGACTTCTTAAACTGGAAATCTGAATACTTTTGGATTAATGTGCATCATAAACTGTCTTCTTTGTTACCTTGGGCAAATTTCTTAACTTCTGTAAGACTCAATTCCTCATTTCTTATAAAAGAATAAATAACTTGTGAAGTGCCCAGTACAGGTTCTATAGCGACTTAAAAACTCTTTAGTTCCTTCTCTCCCTTCTTGTTCTCAAACACCAAGGCCACTTCCTTCTCCAAGTCTTTGTTCTTGTCTTTTCTCCTTCCTTTTCATATCACGTTATGCTTTCCAGCAGTTCAGTGATTATAAGTACATGCCTGTTTTGCTTCATTTACTTTGTAAACTATATTTCAGTAGCACTACGCAGCTCACATTAACTGACTGGACTATGAATTATACTCTGAAATAATAGGCAATTATTTTCAACATGGCATCTTTTGATAGATTGTTTTTTCCCTGTTTTCTGTTAGCAGCATATTAGTTCACTCGGTAGGAGCTCATTAGCTCATTGAGAGTAGGAATTATGTTTTTTGTTCTACTTGCTAAAGTGCCTAGATCAGGGACGACCATTTAGCTGACAAGTACATAAACATGTGGACACAAACAGACAAATACACACACACAGAGAAACTAAAATAGGACCTGTCAGGTGTATTGAATTTAATGGGCTTTTACAAAAGGCTGAGGTGGAGGGGTGATTTTTGCTCAATACCTGTTTTATTACTGGGTCAGGCAATTTGCATATGCTGTGTATTTAAGGCTTCACAATAACCAGGTAAAATAAATTTAGCCATCTTCATTCTAAAAATGGAGAAACTGAAAATTAAAATTTTTCAAACATAGAATTTATAAAGATTAATTTTTTTATTTTTTAATTTTTGGTTGTGCTGTGCAGCTTGTGGGATCATAGTTCCCCAACCAGGGACTGAACCCGGGTCCACAGCCCGGGTTCTGTGAAAACGCAGAGTCCTAAACACTGGGTCACCAGGGAATTCCCTATAATGGTTAATTTTGTGTGTTAGCTTGACTAGGCCATGGTAACTGGAGGTTTGCTAAAACATTATTCTAGATATTTCTGTGAAGGTATTTTTAAAATGAGATTAATATTTAAATCAGTAGATTTTGAGTAAAGCAATTTACCTTCCATACTGTGAATGAACTGCATTCAATCAGTTGAAGACCTTACTAGAGAAAGACTGACTTCCCCAAGCAGGAAGAAATGCTGTTAGCAGACTGCCTTTGGACTTGAACTGCAACTGTTCTTTGGTTTCTAGCCTGCTCGCCTACCCTGTTGATTTTGGACTTGCCAAGCCTCCATAGTAGCATGAGCCATTTTGTTTCAAATCTCTCTCTCTCTCTCTATCATCTATCTATCTATCTATCTATCTATCTATCTATCTATCTATCTACAAACAAACACATACACACATCTTGTTGGTTCTACTACAGTATTTTATCTTCAAAGAGGAATTTTAACCAAAGTCTTTTAAACCTCATTATTGAACTATAATTGACTGACATATAAAAAACAGTACATACTTAATGTATGCAACTTGTTGAGTGTGGAGATAAGATACATCAGTGAAAGCATCACCACAATCTCTGCTATAACATATCCATCACCACAAAAGTTTCCTACTGGACTTTTAATTTATTTGTTTATTTGATAAAAATTTTAACATAAGATTTACCCTCTTATCGAGGCTTTAAGTCTACAGTACAGTATTGATAAGTATAGGCACTATACTGACCAGTAGCTCTCTAGGACTTATTCATCTTTCATAAGTGAAACTTTGTACCCTTTGACTAATGTGAAACCAATGTCCAAGTTCATTGCATTATATCTTCTGCCACAGAGATTCCTTTAAAGCATCTTATTATTAAGTTAAGAAGATATGAATAATTCCAGGAAGAATATGTTAAAAGACTTAAAGTTTAACAAGGGGATCCTCAGAGGACAGGTAATTCAAAATGAGAAAATTAATAGAGGAGCTATCATCTTAGGTAGACTGTGAAGAATATTTTGTGTTTATGTACATGTGGAAGGAAGGAAAATAATATTCCACTTGTAGGAAAATAATGAGAAAAGATCAAATGTGAAAATCTGTAGACAATATTTAAGAAACTGTGCATATGTCCTCATGACAAAGTGAAAGATAAATGAAAAGAGTTTTTATTAGTAGGAGGTAAGGCTAGAGTCATATTCAGTATTCTAGGTGAACAGTGATTGAAGCCTAAACTGAGAGATGCATAATGATTTCATAAGGAGGAGTTGAAGAAGTTGATCTTTCAGGACAGTGATTCACATATTAAAAAGTCTTCAAATTTGTTTCTATATAATACATATTTATTATGCTTTGAATGTTGACACTTTTTACACTTGCAGATGATATCATCTTAGATGCATAGCAGAGGTCAAGCCACTTGATTGTAAAAAAGCTAAAGTATTAATACTTTAAATAACTTGATTATTGATTACTATTTTTTACTATAATAGTAGTATATGTTTATTGTGGAAAATTTATAATTGTATCAAAGGTTGGAATTAATGAACTAGGTCAGAAAAGGAGTAGTGGTGGGGAGGAGATTATCTGGGGCCTCGGAGACAAATAGGAGTTCTGATCAGAGGAGAGATGGGGTGTGACACTGCTTCAGAAATCACTCTAACTGCTGTTCTGAGAATAGCCTCTAGGTGGAGCAGGGAAGGAGCATGGGGGCCAGCTAGGAGTCTAAAGCAATAAAATAGGCAAGAAAAGATGATGGTAGTTTGGATCATAATGGTAGCAATGGAGATACATTATTAGATGCTAAATATATTTTTAAATGGCTTTCGTGATAGTTTTGGTCTAATTGAATATTAAAAGTGAGAGGGATGAGTCAAGGGAAACTATAAAGTTTTTCTCTTTTTGGCCTGAGTAACTAAAATTTGTTGGTATTATACTCAGAAGAGAAATATTGAGAGAAAAGCCACTAGGTTTGGGGGACTTTCCATGTTTTACATACCCATTATGCATCCAAGTGAAGATGTCAATAGTCACTTCCCTACATAAGTTGAATTCAGGGAAGAGGTCCTACATGTACTAATTTGAGTCTTTAGCATAGCTGTGGCATTTACAGCCATGAGATTAGCTGAGATTATATAAAGAGTGAGAGTAAACAGAAGAGAGAAGTCCTCTAACTGATATGGGGCATTCCTAGTGCCCTTTATCCCTAAAGTTGGGCACATGAGAAGGAAATACAGCAGAGAGTAAAAAGTAATGCACATTGAGACAGGAAGAAAAACAAAAGTGATCAGATCGTGAAAGCCAAGTGAAGAAAGTTTTGAGAAGAAGATAATATGGTATTGTATACTAGAAATTTGCTAAGAGTAGATCTTAAGCGTTCTCAACACACTCACACAGACACACACACACACACACACAGAGCTAACTATGTGAGGTGATGGATGTGTTAATTATCTCGATCATGGTATCATTTCACAATGAGTATGTGTATCAAATCATCACACTGTACACTTTAAATATATACAATTCTCTTTGTCAGTTATTGCTTAATAAAGCTGGGAAAAAAATGTATGTTGCCCATGGCTCAAAGTAAGATGTGAATTGAGAACTGACCATTCGTTTCAGTAATCTAGAGATCAGTAGGAATTTTCTAAAAATGTATTAGAAAAGAGCCCTGGGATGAAAGCACAAATGATGTGAGTCTGGGACAGAGTAGGAAAACAAGATATTGGATTATAGATAATTCTTTCAAGAAATTTTGTTACAAAATGAACTAGAGATATTGGACAATAACCAGATGATACTTTGAGGCTAAGAGAGTTTATTTGCTTGTGTGTTTGTTTTCCTAAGATAGTTTTTTAATGGCATATAATTTGTGGCAAGTCTGTGTTTTAAGAAAAAATATTATATAGAAGAGAGAGTGGATAATTTACTCTCCCTGTGAAGTAATGTCCACACAGGGAGGATGGAGTATCAGGTACTAATGTATTTACTGACTTCATTTTGAAATTTAAGTATTTTAACTTGAGTTTGAGTAAAACCATTTAAACAATTTTAGTGATTCTCTGGATATAATCTTAGCTCTACTACTAAGTCATCAAGCAAAATGTGGAGGAGAAGAGGTACACATGTAAAGAGGTGGGCCCAAGATAGGAAGCAACTGAAAGGACGATGATGTATAGGTACAGAAACCAATTAGTAAGACCATATGGAGATTCATTTAATTAATATTCAGTAATATATGCTTAATATTTTACTTAACTAATTTCACATAGTGTACTATTAGAAAATGCTCTGTTGAATGTCCTTGTAGCTGAAATATTTTCCTCATCATTAAAAATTTCTTAGAAGTAAAAGATTAATGATTTTACTTTTATAAACAAATACATTCATTTTTTTCTTAACTTTTTGAATGTATTGAGAAATAGATAAAGTTCTTCTTAGGAAAATAAAAGAAGTACCTTGGTTTTTAATCTACCTTTTTTCACATTTGGGGTGAATATTTATTCTGAGTCATCTATAATTAACATGAAATGAGCCATAAATAGACAAAAACAAACTCCTATATAATTTCATTGTGTCAAAATATATAATTTCACTGTATTGAAAGATTAGTGTGCTGCAGAAAAAATATAAAAGAAAGACTCATGATTCATTTGAATGCAAAGCTGTTTTATTGTGAAGTGGCAATAAACCATGGAAAAGAAGTTTTCATTTTGACCTCTTCGTTTCAATTTCATACTGGTATAATTAAGACCTTGGGCTCAGTTGTGCCAACAGGGACTTTTGTCAGAGGTTAAGACAAAAATCGGTCTTTTGTTAAATATATGCATGTAGTTAGAATTATAATTATGCACGATTTCATTACTTCAAGCACCTTAAAAGAACTGATGAAGGACTTGGGAAACAGCTGTCTGTGCATGTTCTGACACAATGATATCAATATTGCAGCTCTTCTGTTTTAAAGTGTTTTGCATAACTATGTTGTGCACAGAGGTTCAGGGGATATTGTGGATTACGAGATGGGAAATGAACTGCAAGTGAGAGATTGCCAGGTGATGTTAAACATTCAGGGTCTAGAGATCATAATCTCTTTAGATTGCAGGTACTTAAGAGGGTGTTAAAAAAAAGTAATAGCATGGAAATTGTTAAAATATTAGGTTGTTGACTATTGTACTTTGAGATTATAGAGAAATGTGTGCAGAGTTAAGAGATAACATTGCTGAGTTTCTGTGCTACATAGGAAACCTCAAGATAAAACAAATGTGTGGTCTGAAATGCCAGAATAGAGTGTCAGTGTTTAGAATGCAGTGACAAACCCATCTGTCCACTGGAGTTTGCTGTATCTAAGTGGTATTTTCCCCTGTGACTTGTTCAAAATGCTTTGCTATGTTTCTTACCAATCCCTGGGACACATTTAGAAAACAAACACTTTTTTAGTGCTTCCTAGGTGTTGGACACTGCTCTGTGAGGAATTTTCCTAACTACTCTGCTAATTAAAGATTATCCTAGTTTTACAAATGAGGATTTGCCCACTGTGCAAAATTAACGAGATTTGAAAAAGGTTCTGTTGGGCCTCAAAGTCCTTATTTATTTCTTTAAGAAATGAAGGCACATATTTAAGAACTGGCTTGCTATAATTGTTTAAAAGTTTTTATTATTCTTTAAAGGTAAACAGGTAAAATTCAAAATGAGGAAGGTTCCTCTATTGATACTAAGTTCCTAATATTTTAATATTGATCAGGAGTGTCTTAACTTTCTAGGAAAAAAGCATTTAACTATTGATTGGCTACTAAATAGTGTGCAAGCAAATATCTCCATTGTATTATATTAATTTTCAATTGCTTTGCAATAAATTACCACAAACGTAGAGGCTGAACCACGAAAAAGAACTCACGTGGCTAATTAGAGTAAATAAGGAATGAACAAGTTGGTAATCAATTTAGAGATGTACCTAGGGCTAAATGGGACATTGTATTGGTTCTCTATTGCTTCTGTAAAAAATTACCACAAATTTAGTGGCTTAAAACAATACATATTTATTATCTGACCGTTCTGTAGATCAGAAGTCTGACACGTGTGTTACTGGCCAAAATCAAGGTGTCGGCAGGGTTTTGTTCCTTCCTGGAGGCTCTGAGAAAGAATCTCCTTCCAAGCTTATTCCAGCTTTTGGGATAACTGAGTTTCATGCTGTTGTAGGAATGGTTCCTTTTTTTCTTGTGGATATTGGCTAGCTGTCATTCCAGATGATGCCCTCATTCTTATGCTTGTGTCTCCCTTTCTCCAACTTAAAAGCCACCAACAGAAGGCCCAGTGCGCCTCACACACTGAACCTCTGATCTTTGTTTTTCTTGCTTCATCATTCCTCTGCTAACAGTCAGAGGAAGTTTTCTGCTTTCAAGGACTCCTGTGATCAGACTGAGCCCGCCTAGTTAATCCAGGATAACCAATCTTTTTTTAAAATTTTTTAACATCTTTATTGGAGTATAATTGCTTTATAATGTTGTGTTAATTTCTGCTATATAACAAAGTGAATCAGCTATATGTATACATATATCACCATGTCCCCTCCCTCTTGTGTCTCCCTCTCACCCTCCCTATCCCACCCCTCTAGGTGGTCAAAAAGCACCGAGCTGATCTCCCTGTGCTATGCAGCTACTTCCACTAGCTATCTATTTTATATTTGGTAGTGTATTTATGTCCATGCTACTCTCTCATTTCATCCCAGCTTACCCTTCCCCCTCCCTGTGTCCTTAAGTCCATTCTCAACATCTGCGTCTTTATCCTGTCCTGCCGCTAGGTTCATTAGAAACATTTTTTCCTTTAGATTCCATATATATGTGTTAGTATATGGTATTTGTTTTTCTCTTTCTGACTTACTTCACTCTGTATGACAGACTCTAGGTCCATTCACCTCACTATAAATAACTCAATTTCATTTCTTTTTATGGGTGAGTAATATTGCATTATATATATGTGCCACATCTTCTTTATCCATTCATTTGTTGATGGACACTTAGGTTGCTTCCATGCCCTGGCTATTGTAAATAGTGCTGCAATGAACATTGTGGTACATGACTCTTTTTGAATTATGGTTTTCTCAAGGTATATGCCCATTACTGGGATTCCTGGGTCATGTGGTAGTTCTATTTTTAGTATTTTAAGGAACCTCCATATTGTTCTTCATAGTGGCTGTATCAATTTACATTCCCACCAACAGTGCAAGAGGGTTCCCTTTTCCCCACACCCTCACCAGGATTTATAGTTTGTAGATTTTTTGATGGTGGCCATTCTGCCTGGTGTGAGGTGATACCTCATTGTAGTTTTGACTTGCATTTCTCTAATGATTAGCGATGTTGAGCATCCTTTCATGTGTTTGTTGCTATCTGTATATCTTCTATGAAGAAATGTCTATTTAGATCTTCTGCCCATTTTTGGATTGCGTTGTTTGTTTTTTTAATATTGAGCTGCATGAGCCACTTGTATGTTTTGGAGATTAATCCTTTGTCAGTTGCTTCATTTGCAAATATTTTCTCCCACTCTGAGGGCTGTATTTTCATTTGTTTATGGTTTCCTTTGCTGTGCAAAAGCTTTTAAGTTTCATTGGGTCCCATTTGTTTATTTTTGTTTTTATTTCCATTTCTCTAGGAGGTGGGTCAAAAAGGATCTTGCTGTAATTTATGTCATAGAATGTTCTGCCTTTGTTTTCCTCTAAGAGTTATATAGTGTCTGGCCTTACATTTAGGACTTTAATCCATTTTGAGTTTGTTTTTGTGTATGGTGTTAGGAAGTGTTCTAATTTCAATCTTTTAAATGTAGCTGCCCAGTTTTCCCAGCACCACTTATTGAGGAGGCTGTCTTTTCTTCATTGTATATTATTACCTCCTTTGTCAAAGATAAGGTGACCATATGTGCATCGGTTTATCTCTGGGCTTTCCATCCTGTCCATTGATCTATATTTTTGTTTTTGTGCCAGTACCATACTGTCTTGATTACTGTAGCTTTGTAGTATAGTCTGACGGCAAGGAGCCTGATTCCTCCAGCCCCGTTTTTCCTTCTCAAGATAACTTTGGCTATTCAGGGTCTTTTGTGTTTCCATGCAAATTTTGACATTTTTTGTTTTAATTCTGTGAAAAATGCCATTGGTAGTTTGATAGGGATTGCACTGAATCTGTAGATTGCTTTCAGTAGTATAGTCATTTTCACAATGTTGATTCTTCCTATCTAAGAACATGGTATATCTCTCCATCTGTTTGTATTGTCTTTAATTTCTTTCTTCAGTGTCTTATAGTTTTCTGCATAAAGGTCTTTTGTCTCCTTAGGTAGGTTTATTCCTAGGTAATTTTTTCTTTTTGTTGCAATGGTAAATGGGAGTGTTTCCTTAATTTATCTTTCAGATTTTTCATCAATAGTGTATAGGAACGCAAGAGATTTCTGTGCATTAATTTTGTATCCTGCTACTCTACCAAATTTATTGATTAGCTTTAGTAGTTTTCTGCTAGCCTCTTTAGGATTCTCTATGTATAGTACCATGTCATCTGCCACCAGTGACATTTTTACTTCTTCTTTTCCAATTTTGATTCCCTTTATTTCTTTTTCTTCTCTGATTGCTGTGGCTAAAACTTCCAAAACTATGTTGACTAATAATGGTGAGAGTAGGCAACCTTGTCTTGTTCCTGATCTTAGAGGAAATGCTTTTCATTGTTCACCATTGAGAATGATGCTGGCTGTGGGTTTGTCATATATGGCCTTTATTATGTTGAGGTAAGTTCCCTCTCTGCCTACTTTCTGGAGAGGTTTTCTCATAAATTGGTGTTGAATTTTTTTGAAAGCTTTTTCTGCATCTATTGAGATGATCATATGGTTTTTATCCTTCAGTTTGTTAATACAGTGTATCACATTGATTGATTTGCATTTATTGAAGAATACTTGCATTGCTGAGATAAACCCCACTTGATCATGGTGTATGATCCTTTTAATGTGCTGTTGGATTCTGTTTGCTAGTATTTTGTTGAGGATTTTTGCATCTAAGTTAATCAGTGATATTGGCCTATAGTGTTCTTTCTTTGTGACATCTTTGTCTGGTTTTGGTATCAGGGTGATGGTGGCCTCATAGAATGAGTTTGGGAGTGATCTCCCCTCTGCTATATTTTGGAAGACTTTGAGATGGATAGGTGTTAGCTCTTCTCTAAATGTTTGATAGAATTCGCCTGTGAAGCCATCTGGTCCTGGGCTTTTCTTTGTTGGAAGATTTTTAATCACAGTCTCAATTTCATTGCTTGTGATTGGTCTATTTATACATTCTATTCATTCCTGGTTCAGTCTCGGAAGGTTGTGCATTTCTAAGAATTTGTCCATTTCTTCCATGTTGTCCATTTATTGGCTTATAGTTTCTTGTAGTAATCTATCATGATCCTTTGTGTTTCTACAGTGTCAGTTGTTACTTCTCCTTTTTCATTTCTAATTCTGTTGATCTGGGACTTCTCCCTTTTTTTCTTGATGAGTCTGGCTAATGGTTTATCAATTTTGTTTGTCTTCTCAAAGAACTAGCTTTTAGTTTTATGATCTTAGAAATTGTTTCCTTCATTTCTTTTTCATTTATTTCTGCTCTGATCTTTATGATTTCTTTCCTTCTGCTGACTTTGGGGTTATTTTTGTTCTTTCTCTAATTGCTTTAGGTGTAAAGTTAAGTTTTTATTTGAGATTTTTTCCTGTTTCTTGAGGTAGGATTGTATTGCTATAAACTTCTCACTTAGAACTGCTTTTGCTGCATCCCATAGAATTTGGGTCATCCTGTTTTCATTGCCATTTGTTTCTAGGTAATTTTTGAATTCCTCTTTGATTTCTTCAGTGATATCTTGGTTATTTAGTAATGTATTGTTTAACCTCTATGTGTTTGTGTTTTTTACAGTTTTTTTCCTGTAATTGATATCTAGTCTCATAGCATTTTGGTCAGAACAGATACTTGATACAATTTCAATTTTCTTAAATTTACCAAAGCTTGATTTGTAACCCAAGATATGATCTATTCTGGAGAATGCTCCATGAGCACTTGAGAAGAAAGTGTTTTCTGTTGTTTTTGGATGGAATGTCCTATAAATATCAATTAAGTCCATCTTGTTTAATGTATCATTTAAAACTTGTGTTTCCTTATTTATATTCATTTTGGATGATCTGTCCATTGGTGAAAGTGGGGTGCTAAAGTCCCCTACTATGATTGTGTTACTGTTGATTTCCCCTTTTACGGCTGTTAGTATTTGCCTTATGTATTGAGGTGCTCCTATGTTGGGTGCATAAATATTTACAATTGTTATATCTTCTTCTTGGTTTGATCCCTTGATCATTATGTAGTGTCCTTCTTTGTCTCCTGTAAGAGTCTTTATTTTAAAGTTTATTTTGTCTGATACGAGAATTGCTACTCCAGCTTTCTTTTGATTTGCATTTGCATGGAATATCTTTTTCCATCCCCTCACATTCAGTGTGTATGTGTCCGTAAGTCTGAAGTGGGTGTCTTGTAGACAGCATATATATGGGTCTTGTTTTTGTATCCATTCAGCCAATCTGTGTCTTTTGGTTGGAGCATTTAACACATTTACATTTAAGGTAATTATCGATATGTATGTTCCTATTACCATTTTCTTAATTGTTTTGGGTTTGTTATTGTAGGTCTTTTCCTTCTCTTGTGTTTCCTGCCTAGAGAAGTTCCTTTAGCATTTGTTGCAAAGCTGGTTTTGTGGTGCTAAATTCTCTTAACTTTTGCTTGTCTGTAAAGATTTTAATTTCTCCATTGACTCTGAATGAGATCCTAGCTGGGTAGAGTAATCTTGGTTGTAGGTTTTTCCCTTTCATCACTTTAAATATGTCCTGCCACTCACTTCTTGCTTGCAGAGTTTCTGCTGAAAGATCAGCTGTTAACCTTATGGGGATTTCCTTGTATGTTATTTGTTGCTTTTCCCTTGCTGCTTTTAATATTTTTTCTTTGTATTTAATTTTTGATAGTTTGATTAATATGTGTCTTGGTGTGCTTCTCCTTGGATTTATCCTGTATGGGGTTCTCTACACTTCCTGGACTTGATTGACTATTTCCTTTCCCAAGTTAGGGAAGTTTTCAACTATAATCTCTTCAAATATTTTTTCAGACCCTTTCTTTTTCTCCTCTTCTCCTGGGGCCCCTATAATTTGAATGTCGGTGCATTTAATGTTGTCCCAGAGTTCTCTGAGACTGTCCTCAATACTTCTCATTCTTTTCTCTTTATTCTGCTCTGCAGCTGTTATTTCCAGTATTTTATCTTCCAGGTCACTTATCCATTCTTCTGCCTCAGTCATTCTGCTACTGATTCCTTCTAGAGAATTTTTCATTTCATTTATTGTGTTGTTCATCATTTTTTGTTTGCTCTTTAGTTCTTCTAGGTCCTTGTTATTTCTCCATTCTATTTCCTAGATTTCAGATCATCTTTACTATCATTACTCTGAATTCTTTTTCAGGTAGACTGCCTATTTCCTCTTCATTTGTTTGGTCTGGTGGGTTTTTACCTTTCTCCTTCATCTGTTGCATATTTCTCTGTCTTCTCATTTTGTTTAACTTACTGTGTTTGGGAGGGTCTCCTTTTTGCAGGCTGCAGGTTTGTAGTTCTCATTTTTTTTGGTGTCTGCCCGCAGTGGTTGAAGTTGGTTCAGTGGCTTGTGTAGGCTCCCTGGTGGAGGGGACTGGTATCTTTGTTCTGGGGAGTGGGACTGGATCTTATCTTTCTGGTGGACAGGGCCACACCCGGTGGTGTGTTTTGTAGTGTCTGTGACCTTATTATGATTTTAGGCAGCCTCTCTCCTACTGGGTGGGGCTGTGTTCCTATCTTGCTAGTTGTTTGGCATGGGGCTTCCAGCACTGGAGTTTGCTGACCATTGGGTGGAGCTGGGTCTTAGCGTTGAGATGGAGATCTCTGTGAGAGCTCTCACTGATTTATATTACATGGGGCCGGGAGGTCTTTGGTAGTCCAGTGTCCTGAACTCGGCTCTCCTACCTCAGGGGCTCAGGCCTGACACCAGGCCAGAGCAGCAAGACCCTGTCAGCCACACGGCCAGGTACATGGGTATTTTCTTGCCTTTTGGGAAGTCTGAGGTCTTCTGCCAGCATTCAGTTGGTGTTGTGTAGGAGTTGTTCCACATGTAGATGTATTTTTGATGTATTTGTGGGGAGGAAGGTGATCTCCCTGTCTTACTCCTCCGCCATGTTGAAGGTCCCCCGACATCTCTATCTTTAATGTCTGTAACCTTACTTACAACTGCAAAGTCGATATTGCCATGTAGTTACCCGCAGATACTGGGCGTTAGGGCATGGAATCTTTGCCACTGTTAGGGGCAGAGTGTGGGAAATGATCCTGCAAAGTGTTCCACAGACATGATGAATGGTACTGGATATTTTTTCTTAGTGTAATTATAAACCAGTGGAGTCATCTATGCTGATGTAAGACCTGAGTTGATCTATATTCTTGAAAAAGATAATGATATATGGAGGAAAAAGCAAACACAAATACAAGAGAGAGAAGGCTATTTAGCATGCTCTCACAATAGTCAGTTGAGAGATAATGAAGACAAAATTTTCGGAGATGATGGAAGTGATTGAAGTGGTTAAATTTTGGATATATTTTGAAGGGAACACTGACAGGATAAATTAGATTATTAGCAAAAGTAGAAGGAAGATGAGTTCTAAATTTTGGACTGAGCGATTTAGGAAATGGTGCACTTTTTAACAAGGATTTTTAATCTTTTTTTGTTCCATAACTCATTTTGTCAGCAGTGAAACCTATAGAGCTTTTCTGAGAATAATGTTTTTGAATACATAAAATAAGATGCCCAGGAAAAAAAGAACCAATGTATTGAAATATATTTATCAAAATATTATTAAAATATTTATGATATTTTAATATATGTGCTTCTTCATTACTGTATTTTGTAATATGGTAGGAGGGATTCTAGGATGATCCCAAGATTCCTGTCCCCTATTGTATAACCCACTTCTCCTTCAGTATGAGCAGAATATGAATATGATGAAGGTCATTTCAGTGATTAGGTTACATTATATGGCAAAGGTGAAGAGATTTTTGTAGATGTAATTAAGTCAAGAATCAGTTCATTTTGAGAAACCAAAAGAAGGATTAACCTGGGTGAGCTTGACCTAATCATGGACCCTTTGAAAGGTGGTCTAAGGTCAGAGGCTGGAAGCAGCAGAAACCTTCTCTCCTGCTGATTTTGAAGAAGCAAGCTGCTGTGCATTCTACAACCGCAAGAAAATGAATTCTGCAAACCACCAAGTAAGCTTGGAACAAGACCCTGCACCTCCGATGCAAATCTGGTACAAATCTGGTTTGTTTGCAGCCTTGTGAGCTGCAGCAAGACCTGAGCGTGGGACCCAGTTCAGCTGTGCCTGGACACCTGGCCCAGGTGATTTTAAACCACTAAGTTTGTGGTTTAAAGTATGCAGCAGTAGAAAACAAGTACACATAAAAGGATCTAGCAATGGGTCTGCTAACTTTTGTGATTTCAAAGTACTAATGAGCATGAATTACATACTTAGATTATCTGCCACCACCATAATGTGATGTGAAGATATCTGTTTTTCCACTAGTGACAAAGTCACAGGAAATGCTAATTCTACTATGATTAGTTGCTGATATTCATAATGGAAGGAAATACTAAATTTTAGCTATAGGTTGGTAAAAATAAAGGTGTAATTTTTCCTCAACCAGGTTCACAGATACTCTCAATTCTTTCTGGATTGCTTGGGGAGAGGGTATGGACATAGATGATCCGGCTCATAAAGTTTCTTTGTCACTAAGATGTGCACTGGGTCTTTTTAGAAAGACTTTATACAGACTATCTATACTGAAACAGAAAATGCAGTCACTGTAATCTTCAGTTTCCCAGAAACGTTAATTTAAGCAAGGTGTCCTTTCAGTTAATATGTGTTTCATTATATTATTGGGTGCAAATAGAGCAGCAGTTTGGTAATATTTTTAAACTATTCTTTTTTTTTTTTTTCTTTCTGTGGTACACGGGCCTCTCACTGCTGTGGCCTCTCCCGTTGCGGAGCACAGGCTTCGGACGCGCAGGCTTAGCGGCCATGGCTCACGGGCCCAGCCGCTCCGCGGCATGTGCGATCTTCCCGGACCGGGGCACGAACCCGTGTCCCCTGCATCGGCAGGCGGACTCTCAACCACTGTGCCACCAGGGAAGCCCTAAACTATTCTTTTTAATTAGACTACTTTCAAAAAACATTTGGACATCTTATGATAAAAGACATAAAATCATTCTACTGAAATAAAGACCTGAATTACAAATTGATTCGTATGTTTGGTAGATGGGAGAGAGAGTTTTATAAAAAATCTAGACACTTAAAATCTTTATATTCTTGTATGTTAAAGTAAAGAAGTGCATTATCTGCATGGATGACCGTTACACACTTCTCAGTAATTTTACTCTATCAAAAACATTGAAACCGTAAGTTTGTTCTCTAAGTCTGTTATGGTTACCGAGGGGAGGGTGGAGGGAGGGATAGTTAGGGAGTTTGGGATTGACAGATACACACTGCTATATTTTAAATGGATAACCAAAAAGGACCTAACTGTGTAGCACAGGGAACTCTGCTCAATATTCTGTAAAAACCTAATTGGCAAAAGAATTTGAAAAAGAATATATACATGTATATGTATAACTGAATCATTTTGTTGTGCACCTGAAACTAACACGACATTGTCAATCAACTATACTCCAATATAAAATGAAAAGTTAAAAAAACCCAAAACAAACAAAACAGTAACAACAACAACAACAAATAAAGGATATTCACATTTACCCAAAAAAAAATTGAAACCATACCTTTAAAGAGAGGAGATAATTAACTTTAAGACAACGTTGTTCTTAGCCACCAAGTTATATGTATAGCTGTGTTTTAAAACACAGAAATACAGAAATATTTGACATCATTCTTTTCACTTTTTCTGAAATTTAATGCACTAATAATCTAGAAACACAATATATCTTTTTACCTTGTTTCTGTACTTTCCATGATCTGCAGGCAATAATAAAATATTAACTCACAGGAGATTTGCAGCTTGCGTTCCTTTGCTTCACTGCCACGTGATTACTAATTGGAAGATAAATCCAGCGTTGGCATAGGAAGTTGAATAAAACTTCATGAAGACTGTGCCAATTTAGAAACACACTCAACATCTGGTGCATTTTTGAAACAATTATCATCCATGTTAGACTCTGTGGGGTCTGCTCAATGGGCTTCAGAAAGATGCTTGGATCAGATGTCACCTTGCACAGCTGGGGCTGCTGAGTCAGCAGGTACCTATGTGCTCCACTCTTGTCTCCTTGTCAGCACAGCTGTACTTTCCGGTACATTGGATTTGAGTGTTGCTAGAACCACAGAGCTCAGTTTTCCTTTGTGTTGAAAGCCCATCTTATTACAAATGTCCATTAGCCTCTATTTCTTAGGCTGATGTAAACATAGGTTTACATTTCCCTAAGATTCATTATTTAGCTATTGCATTTTAACTAATACTTTTACAAATATGGTGAAATTTAACCATTTGTGAACCTAGTAAAAGACATTTACTGATTCATTATATTGGTTTTTTTTAAACTTTCTTTGATGTGGGTTGAGAAACTAAATAATAATAATAATAATAATGCTTGAAAAGAGAAACATGCCTAAATTAGGCATGTACCAGAAAGGAAAGAGGAGACAGCCTCTTCCTAAGAGAAAACCCCAATCCATGGCATACTCTTTTTTCACTCTACACAGTAATTTTGGCACTTTTCTCACAATCAGCAGATGCAATTTTTAGTAAACTGAACCAATGCCCACAGACACCCAAACAGGTAATTTAAAAGACTATAGTAATCATCTTATCAATGATCACCAAAAATTTCTGGAAAAAAATAATGAAAAAGATCAATATATAAGCACTAAACAAAAACCAAAATTAATCAAAAAACTAAACCAAAAAAGCCCACAAGGAATTAATAAGGAGAATATGAGATTTTAAAATTAGCACAGTTCTTAGCTTCAGAGACATGGGAAGACATCACATCCATAAAACAAAAAAGTTTACTATGAAAAAATCATCATTTATAGATCATAGAACTTACTTATATAATTCTTTTTCAAAAAGTACCTAAAGAGATATTTAAAAGACCTATGGTTGAATATCTAGATTTTAATATAAATAGGTACTGTTTAAAAATTCCTAAACGGCAGGAAAAATTAAGCTAGAATATAGATTTATAAAATAGAATATCAGACTAAAATTTCTACCGGCAGTCAGCATAAAAGGAAAATGAAATCTCAGCATAGCTTTATAAATTTCTAGAGAAAAACTGAGATAATTGAGGAAATAAAATATTCAAAGAAATAATATTATTAAAACATTTTCCAATTATGATAAAAGATCCAAATCTTCTAAGTAGTGGTAGCACAGAGAAACAATGCCTGGGTGCCTGTAAGTACCTCCCAACCCGCCAGTCCTCTAGTCATTTATTTTACAGGGAAGAATGTCATGAAAAATATCTGAAAATGTAGGAAAAATCTCCAGAAAAAAAACGATACCAGAATCTTTATATCAGAGAGATGAAAGTTTCCAAAGAGGTCTCTTCAGCATTGGAAAAGAGGGAAAGAGATGAATAGTCCCTATGTTAATATTCAAACATGAAATAAAATGAATGCATGGGATATTCTGAGATGATTTAATTTTCTTCCACTATATATAAAAGCTGTGAAATTAAAAGAAAATTATGTAATTGGATCTTTTCCCCTGACTTGGAAGAGAGGTTTCACTCAAATAGATTCAGATTTGAATCATGGGAAGAGCGATACCCACAGAATGACTCATTAAAAAAAAAAAAAAATTTGTCCTCAAAAGTTTGGAAATCAAGACTTTTTTAGCATTATTGCTATTATATAGGTGATAAAGAATTGTATCAGCTAAAACACAAAGCTAAAACCAGCATTCTATTGAAAAATTTGGAGAAGAAGGAAAGATGGAAGAATACATAAACTGACCTATACTTGTGTTTTTTTCTAGTCTTTACCCCATTATTCACTTACTCTATGGCTTTCTACAAGCCATTTAACCTTTTCAGCCCCAGTTTTCCTGCCAAATTTTTTTGTGCGTACACAATGAGAAAACATAGAGGAAAATCCTTAAATAACAGCTATATATTTGTTAAATGACATTAATATTGTCCATTAAATCTCCTAACTATTCATCCGTATATTCAAAATGCACGGTATCTTACTTAACTCACCCAAATTACATACTCTTGAACACAGGCACCCTCTGTTTATTGCACTTAACTTTATTACACTTCACAGATATTGTGTTTTTTTACAAATTGAAAGTTTGTGACTACCTTGTGTTGAACAAGTCTATCGGCTACCATTTTTCCAACAGCATTTGGTGACTTCATGTCTCTGTGTCATATTTCGGTAATTCTCTCAATATTTCAAACCTTTTCATTATAATTATATTTGATATGGTGATCTGTAATGAGTGATCTTTGATGTTATTGTTGTAATTGTTTTGGGGCACCAGGAAACGTACCTATATAAGATGACAAACTTATTAGGGGCTAAAGCAGCTGATGACTTTAAGGACTTTAAGGACTCTCTTGGGTTCTTAAGAGAGTGAAGTAAGTCAGACAAAGACAGATATCACATGATATCGCTTATATGTGGAATCTAAAAAAATGGTACAATGAACTTACTTGCAAAACAGAAATAGAGTCACAGATGTAAAAAACAAACTTATGGGTACCGGAGGGAAAGGTGGGGAGAGCGGCAAATTGGGATATTGGGATTGACATATACACACTACTATATATACAATAGATAACTAATAAGGATCTACTGTATAGCACAGGGAACTCTACTCAGTACTCTGTAATAACCTATATGGGAAAAGAATCTGAAAAAGAATGGATATATGTATATGTATAAATGATTCACTTTGCTGTACAGCAGAAACTAACACAACATTGTAAATCAAATACACTCCAATAAAAATGAAAAAAAAAAGAATTATGCTAAATCTACTCTGCCTGTGCTCTATAAATGGAACAACAAAGCCTGGATGACAACAGACAGATAGACTCTTGGAATTCAGCAATGGCTTTGAGAAAGCTTCTATTGTAAACATTTGTTTACAACATGGTTTACTGAATATTTTAAGCCCACTGTTGAGAAATACTGCTCAGAAAAAAAGCTTCCTTTCAAAATATCACTGCTCATTGACAATGCACGTGGTCATCCAAGATCTCTGATGGTACAAGGAGATTAATGTTGTTTTCATGCCTACTAACACAGCCTGATCCATTCTGTAGCTCATGGATCAAGGAGTCATTTCAAATTTCAAGTCTTATTTTTTAACAAATATATTTCCTAAGGCTATACCTTCCATAGATAATGATTCCTCTAATGGATCTTGGAAAAGTCAATTGAAGACTTTCTGGAAAGGATTCATCATTCTAGATGCCATTAAGAGCACTCCTGATTCAGGGGAAAAGGTCAAAATATCAACATTAACAGGAGTTTGGAAGACGCTGGTTCCACCTCTCACGGATGACTTGGAGGAGTTCAAGACTGCAGATGTTGTAGAACTAGCAAGAGAACTGGAATTAGAAGTGGAGCCTGAAGGTGTGAATGAATTGCTGCAACGGATGGGAAGTTGATTTTTATGGATGTGTAAAGAAGGTGGTTTCTTGAGGTGGAAACTACTTCTCGTGAAGATGCTGTTTAGATTGCTGAAATGACAATGAAGGATTTAAAATATTACGTAAACTTAGTTGACAATGCAGTGGCAAGGTTTACAAACGCCGCCCTGACCATTCAGCAGCCACCAGCATTGAGGTAAGACCATCTACCAGCAAAAAGATTATGACTTGCTGAAGGCTTCCATTATGTTTAGCTTTGGTTTTATTTAGCATGAAGTATTTTTAAATCAAGGTATGTATATTGGTATTTTTAGACAGAATGCTTTTGCACACTTGATAAACTCCAGTATAGTGTAAACATAATTTTTAAACAATTGGGAAAACAAAAACTTTATGTAACTCAATTTATTTTGTTGTATGCTTTATTGCTGTGCTCTGGAACTGAACCCACAATATCTCCAAGGTATGCCTGTATATAAATTTAAACATTCAATATGCATGCATGCTATGTTAAAGGAATGAAGAGTATTCACTCTGTAGAGTGAAGTTCATGGTGGGGAGGACACAGAGTTTATATATTCAGAGAGCTAGTTTTCATTCCCAGGATTTCTGACTGGCAGTCCAGATTTCTAAGAACATTTAACTCCCAGCAACTCAAGGACCTGAGCAGACATAGCAAGTTATAAATAGGCTTAGTCAGAAATATAAAATATACCATCTAAGCAGACAGATAGGCTCTTAGAATTCAGCAGTGATCTTGAGAAGGCTGCTATTTGTGTTGACTGAACAAAATTGGCCTCTTAGCAATCCTTGTACCCTAAAACTCAAGTTTTCTGACTCCTTTCAGGACAGTAAATTCTCCAATGCAAAAACTCAAAGAATGAAGAGAGTTCATAGGATAGATACTTTTTTCCCTAAGAGTTTATAAATTAAACTTTATAGAAATGAGAATTATAAAGCAGCAAAACTGACAACAACTAGTATCAGTGTCAGGATGGCAAGCATAGTATTAAGTACTGTAAGGGACAGTACATTTTGCCTTCAAAGAGTTCGTAGTGCAAGTCTGATGTAATTATTATAGGAAAATCACTGTGGTTTTCTTGCCTTTTTAATCTCTATTGCTGGTACTTATCTGAAATTTTTTGCTCATAAGTAATAGAAACTCAACTCCAACGCTTAAGCATGAAAAGGGAATTAATTGGTCTCACTGGAGAGTCTAGAATTAAGTCTACTGGGCTTCAGTCATGGCTGGTTTCAGGAACTCCAAGAATGCCCTCAGGATTCAGTGGGTGTTTATCTCTTGCCTTTTGCCATGTAGTTTTATCCTCAAGTTGTCTCTCTCCATGTGGAGAAAAATGACATGGAAGCTCCAGAAACATATCTGCACAAACTGGCAACACCTGCAGAAAGAGAATGTCCTTTCTTGAAAAACATTGAGAATTAATTGCTGTAGTCAAAGGTATGGAATCCTCTGGTTGATCAGCTTTCCATATGACAGAAAGTCATACAAGAGTGAATCCCCTAAATAAATAATGTGCTTTTTCTAGGAGGGAAAATAGATGTGGAGCAGCAAAACCACAAATGTCAATTATATTGCAGATCCCCTGCTCTCTATTAACTCTACTTTTCTCATGAGATATGAAATGTACAAAAAGTAGATGAGAAGAAAGGGGAGGCAAGGGTTAAATATGACTTTGCACAATTAAAACTTAAGTATACATAGTATTTTTGTGGATAGTTAAATGTTAATAATGTCCAATTTTCCAGCCATAGGTTTCAAAAGGATGTTCAGAATATGTAGTCAAACTTGAGTTTTTCATTATTTTCCCTTTAAACAGAAAGGCTGGGTTCAGTACCTAGTGAAATAGAATCTCATTACTCCGCCGCTGGCAGGCAGCAAGGTGCAACACTAGAATGGGAAATCAGAACTGAGTTCAAGATCTGACTCTGGTAGTAGCTGCCTTGTGACCTTGGAAAAAATGTTCTTTTTGACTTCAGCTTTTTCATTAGTAGAATGGGAGAGTTAGGGCAAGCAATGCTTGCGCCCAGGCTCCCCCAGAAGCAAAATAAGCAGTTTGTTCCCCCCACACATCAAACGTTCCTCTCTTCCAAATTATTTATTATTCTTGTTCCCAGTTGTTTTCAGTTTTACTCAAGTATACTTTATCACCCAGTACTTTACAATCCTATCCCTGGAATAAAAAATAATTCGGTCTAGACTCTCTAACTGCTTTCCTGATTAGTGTTAATGATTTTCTTTTAAATGATCTGTGCATTTTCATAGAGCTGAATTTTAGGGTTTACAATTAATGCTATGATTGTTGTAAACCACTAGAGGAAACTGCCAGTGAATCTTTTCTTTTTTTTTCTACCCCAAATTTCTGTGTTGTGAAAATGGCCATCCTCAGATATATAAATGTGTTTAGGTTTGTGGGTGGGAGGATGGGATGTTTTGGTTCATTTTAAGTGGGCATATTTTGTAGTAACTGCCAATAGCTACACCTTATTGGTTTTATTAGTACAATGTTCATGTTCAGTGTTTGAGGAATTGTGTTTTTCTAGTGCTATACCGAATAGGCACCTGGACTCTTCCTAGACTTTAAAAAGGCAGATTCTTTTAGCTTAGGTCATGAATCTTGAAAAACCTTGTCGTAAAGGAAAGGGATGAGAAGAATAATTTCATTTGAAGACCTTATTTACCAATCAGGTCATCTTTAACCATCCTTGGCTATGACTTTTTTACTTTAAAAGTATAATGGTAGAATACTAAGCATATAGAGACAGAATCAATTGTATGTCTGGCTGTATTCTGACATAATGATAATTTAAAAAAAAACTGAAAAGTATTTCATTAGAGCAATTCATTTTTAAAAATTTTTCAAAAAGATTTAATTTAATTTTTATTTTATGTTGGAGTATAGTTGATTTACAACGTTTTGTTATTAGTTTCAGGTGTACAGCAAAGTGATTCAGTTATATATATATACATATATCCCTTCTTTTTCAGATTCTTTTCCTGTATAGGTTATTGCACAACATTGAGTAGAATTCCCTGTGCTATACAGTAGTTCCTTGTTCCAATAAATAATTGTAGTTAAAAGCAATGCTATAAGTTTAAATTAAAAGGGTAAAATGTAGTCTAGTTAACATTCTTTAGAGAAGCTTCTTGGTAGAATCTTAAATTTTCATTTTTGTAATTAAAATACAGTGTTCATATAAGCAACACTAGGCTTGGAGTCAAAAACACTGGACTGAGGTTGCAACTCTGGTACTAAGAGCTCTGTGACCATAGAAGTCACAGAACTTCACTGCTATTAACCTTAAATAAATTTTAAAAATAGCAATTATTTTATTATCTAGCAATTATTTTATTATCTTTTCTTATGTGATGATTATTGTGGTCTCAGTAACCTTTATAGACACTATAAATTATGATGTTATCATCCCCATTTTATGGATGAGCTGAAGCTTCAAATAGTTAAATATTTGAGATCAGTCATATCAGCATATGAACCCAGGCCTAATTGACTTCAATGTGTGAGCCCTGAATCTATATCATTTGTCACATCAAATGCCTACCCTCTCAGTCCAGTATAGACCACCTACCAAGTTGCTGCCTTGGAATTCTTCCTAGTTTGCTGTCATTTGAACGCATGCACAGACACACACACACATTTATTTTAGGTAAGATATTTTATATTTATATTAATATATTTGTAAACCTGTTTTGATTTCTGGAGTTTTAAATAAATTTGTAGAAAACTCCCTTTACTAAAAATTATTTTAAAAACATGCTTCCAACAGGTTTAGATTTGTATTTCATTTCATTTTACAAATTAACAAATTAAGTATTCATTTTGGTTTATGTAAGATCAGTATTTATCGTTATGTTTTTCTCAAAAGGGCTAAGCATTTGTCACCTAGAACTTCTAACTGAATAACCCCACTTTGCCTATTGATTTTGAGTATGCTTGTTTTTGTGTATCTGTCTGTCTGTAATTGTCATTGCCAATCTGAACTGATGTATTTGCATAACGAATTTCCATTTTCTGCTAAATCCAGCTGCCCCTCTTAATTCTTTCTTCTCAAAGATGCCCAGGCCATTTTGTATATTTTTATCTTAAAAATTTTTAGAATAATTAAAAAATAATTTTTCCAAATCCTACCCAGATGGTAGTTAACATTGATTCAATTCATATTATCAATTTAAGGTAACTGAAATAATTTACATATTTACCACTGTGAATCTTCCATTCCAACAAAACAGGAATATGCCTTTTAAATTATTCAAGTTCTCTTTTGTATCTGTGTAGATTTTTAATGTTTTCTTCCTGTAGATCATGTTTCTTTTTTGTTTAATGTATTCCTAGGGGTTTTACTATGTTTTATTTATAAATTTTACATAAAATTTTTCTTCTTGGATTGCAAACATTCCCCTTGAACAACTCTGTTAATTCCCCTAGTGTCATTTTATTGATGGATTCGCTTACTTCTAATATCTGTTCTTATAAAAAAACTGCTGTGAACATACATGCATATAAACATTTGATTTTGAAATCATTGATATTATGACAGATATAACAAGATACTACATATTAAAGTCCTATAGATTTTCCTTTCTTTCTTCACCAAAGTAATCTTTCATCATACACACACACACACACACACACACACACACACACACACACACACGGACTTTCAAAGCAAATTTAAGATACTTAGTACTGCCTACACAAAGACTCTAACATTCCTTCCTGAATGTCATTTTCAATGTGGGATAACTAATGGACGCACTGGACAGATGGTATTTTTTATGCAGGAGAATTTAAGAAGACTCCCATTCCCTGAATATCACACTAAACTAGTTGAAATTGTATGCTAAATCTTCCAGAACATTAGGCCTTCCTAACAACTGTAAGATACAAAGGTAATTGATGTAATCAATAGGCTACATAAGTGAGGGAGGAGTATTTTAATTTAGCTCTCAAAGCAAGAGTAAGGGGCATTTATTTATTTATTTAACTTTTCCTTTTTCCTTGCTCTTAGCAGATAAAAAAACACACTCTGTTTGGCATGCCAAGAGCTTATTAACAGACTGACAGCAAATGTTGTGAGGGAATGGACTTTTCAGCAAAATGTATTCTGGACCAGTTGCATTTTTGATTGAGAGATGTCTCTCAGAATGTGATTTATTAAATATTGTGGAATGTACTTTTATACAAATATTGAACCCACTTACACATATGTTCTGAACTGTGCAGTGAGCCCAACTTTGAAATTTGGGGCCAGGTAATTCTTTGTTGTGGGGTCCTGTCCAGTGTTTAGCAGATGGGACACATACACCTTCAGTTGTAACAGCTAAAATGGTTCTAGACATTGCTAAATATCCCAGGAATGGCAAAATTAACCCCCTTTGAGTAGCACTGCATTAGCACCTTCTTTTCAAACAATGTTCTGGGAATGTAGGGTTCATTTTCTTTTTTTTTCTTTGTTTGAGATGTTATTGACATGCAAAATCTGTACGTATTTAATGTATATGTGTTGATGAGTTGATGCCTGTGAAATGTGGCACCTTAAACAATTCCATAAACATAACCATCATCTGTAAATGTTTCTCCCTTTCTCTTTTTCTGTTATAAGAACATTTTACGTTAGCTTTACCATCTTAAATTTTTTTTTAAGTATGTAATACACTATTGTTAACTATAAGAACAATGCTGGACAGTAAATCTCTAGGACTTAATTCATCTTGCATAACTGAAACTTTGCACTTCATCCTTTGACCAACATCTCCCCAGTTTACCCTTCCCTCAGCCCCTTGTAACCACCACTGTACTCTCTGCTTCTGTGAATTTGACTATTTTAGATTCACTATATATAATATAAATGGGATCCTATGATATTTGTTCTTCTGAGTCTGGCTTTTTTCTCTTTGCATAATATCCTCCAAGTTCCTCCATGTGGTAGTAAATGGAATGATTCCCTTTTAAAAAAAAAAATTCCATTTTATGCATATACCACCTTTTCTTTATCCATTCATCTGTCTATGGACATTTAGATTATTTCATGTCTTTGCTATTGTAAATATTATAAAATACTATAAATATTGTAAAAAATTCTATTTTCAATGAATATGAGAGTGCAGATATATCTTCGAGATCTTGATTTCAATTCTTTTGGGTATATACTCTGAGATGGAATTGCTGGATCATACAGTAGTTCCATTTTTAAGTTTTTTGAGGAAACTCCATGCCGTTTTCAATAATGGCTGTACCAATTTACATCCCTACTAACAATGTACAAGAGTTCCGTTTTCTCCAGACCCCTGCCAACATTTGTTATCTCTTGTCATTTTGATACTAGCCATCCCAACAGGTATAAGGTGATATATCATTGTGGTTTTGACTTGCATTTCCACTATATTGAACACATTTTAATATACCTGTTGGACATTTGTATGTCTTCTTTGAAGGAATATTTATTCAGATCTTTTGCCCATTTTAAAGTGAGGTTGTTGTGGGTTTTTTTTTTTTTTTTTGATATTGAGGTGTAGGAGTTTCTTATATAATTTGGATACTAACATTTTATGACATATATGATTTGAAAATATTTTCTTCCGTTTACGTAGGTTTTCTCTTCACTTTGCTGATTGTTTCCTTTGTTATGCAGAAGCTTTTTGTTTGATGTAGTCCCATTTGTCTATTTTTGTTTTTGTTGCCTGTGCTTCTGGTGTCATTTCCAAGAAAATTTTTGCAAGGCCAATGTCAGTATGCTTTTTCCCTACATTTTCTTCTAGGAGTTTTACAGTTTCAGGATTCCTTTACTGCTCTAGTTTCCTTTCTACACATTTACTGCTCAATCTACCACAATTTGGTTTCTACCACCATCTGGGTACTGAAATTCCTCATTAACATGACCATTAAACTTCCAGTTGCTAAATCCTTTGAATATTCTGTCTTTCTTTTGAATTCTGAAATATTCAACATTGCCAATACCTTTCCTCTAATGAAACAACTTAAAAATGAATGTTAAGGGGTGAAAATTACCACTTATTATTAACTCAGTATACATTAGTTGCTGTGCTGGACCTTTGTTCTACATGTTTTTTTAATTAGCACAATAACTGTAGAGTGTGGATTATTAGACAGATTTGGCACTGTTGAGCATGGTCCTCTTGAACCCTACTTGGTTTTCTCTCAATCCCAAGGACCTGTCATGGGACCAGACTCTGATTCTTCTTTTATTTCCTTTTGCCATGTGCCCAGGAGAGTCAGCTGGTGACCTTTTTCTCTTGCTACCCTCAAACTTCTCCTTCCTCTTTTGAATACTTCTCTCCCTATACTTTGGTTGAAGGATGAAACAGTTACTTCATCTGCTCTTTGGCTGATGCTCCCACGGACAGGTGTCCCAGACCACTTCATTTTGTCAGTTTCACTGGGAATCACTAGGAGGATAACAACAGCAACACAAAAACAAAACAAACAAAAATGTAGTGAAGGAACTCAGTTTTGAGAGTTCTAAACGCTGTGGGGTGTGCTCTGCAATTTATAATTCCCTCAGATACAATAAATAAAAGTCTATTTTACTTTTCTCTGGCTGTGGTTGAAGAATGGATTGCAGGTGGCAGCTGCCATGTGGTCTCACAAAGTGTTTCTCAAAAGATTTGGTCTCCTTGAGTCTCTCCCATCCACAAGGAAAAACAATCTGAACAGTTTTCTTTCTTGCTCAAAATAATGATGCTGAAAATACTATTCCTTATTTTTGTGTTTCTGTTCCTTATTTCAATTGTAAAATACAAAGTGAATGAGAAGTAATTACCAAGAGTTTTTTTTTTTCTAGTTTAACATATACAAAATGGCATTTACATCCCTTTTATTGTTTTATTTAATTCATATTTAAATGAGTGAACATGTTCATGCACAACCCCGTCACAAATTTGATTTCCCCATATTCCTAAACAACAAATGCCACTGCCTTGGACATGTTAAAAATAAAAAATAATAATGATGATCAGAGTTGGATTTCCTGTGTCCATCTCTGTTTCTCCGTCCCTTCCTGTCTTTCCTCTTCTGCTTCCTCCCTGTACAATTCAGCACCTCCTCAAGCAATATCCAAGAGGTTTCCCCTAGTGCCATTGCCCCACAGATGGAATTGGTTAAGAGGCATTTCAGGTATTTTAGTTAGAGTCTTCCCTTTTCCCCATATATCAAGGAAAATATGATGTTGCAATTTTAACTTAAAAATGTAAGCTCAATTTTCACCTAGAAATATTGTTAACATATCATGTATATTATGGCCTGACCCGAATTTTTAGCCAGTTTCTAGGAAGTGAGCCAAGCTTTTGAAACCTGCCTCCTTAGGGGTAGAATCCATGATATAGTCCCATCTTCACAGTAGACATGAACTTGATGTTTGTTTTTTATTCTGTAATCACTTTAAGAAAATTAAGCTGTAGTTCAAGGACAAAGTAAATCATAAACACTTTAAAATAGGATTGGGTTATCTGAACAATAATTTTATACCATGGACCAATGCCTAAGTGAAAAATAGACTCTGTTTTCTCCAACAGACTTGTGAAAGGAAACATGTTTGGCATTTCTGAACTTTGTACTGTGAAGCTTTCAAAATATGCTTTCTATTAAAGGAATAGAAAATGACTCCATTTTTCTGACAATTTTTATGGCAATTTTAGGGACTGTAGATTATTTTGGATTATTGTTATAAATTATAAAGTAATTTCCATAAGGTCAAATTTTTGACCATTTGTGTAGAATTTTAACATTATGCATAGAAGGCCATAAATGCTGAATCATTCAACAGAAAATTAGTTCACTGTAGAGGATTTTCAAAATAGAAACATCATGGTTGAGAATGGAATATTTTTCCTTTACCCAACATCTACTATATCAGCTTTTAAATAAAAATTACTGTATTAATTATTTTTTAATATGTGGTGCCTCAATTGCTGAAATTAAAAAAAAAAAACTTTTAATTCTTTGAGATACCTGATGAGCGTTTAAAAATTATTGTTATTAATATCTCTGTTCTATAAAATTCCCAATATGTTTTTCATATTTCTGAAAGTATACAAAACCCAACAAAATGCCAATGGCAGATTTTATTCTTTATCTTATGTGGAAGAATTGAAGAGAAGATTAGAAATCAGTGAAATAATATTGGATTATGAAAGAGCTTTCAGAGAGTAGTTTTTATGGCTGAAATTTTTCTTGTGAAGCTCAAATGACTCCATGATGTAATTTCTGAAAAGTCATATAAATAATTTATAGATGATCTTTTGAAGACATCCTTCTTAAGTGGGTGTTTAATAATTTTTTTCCCAAATCCCAAAGCATTAGTTAGAAAATACCTCAAACACCTTAAATAAAAGCTGTTTACACTATCATTAAAATAGCAATTCAAGGGATTGGAATAAAATAAATTCAATAGGACACATTAACTCTAGTTAACAGGTAAAGAAAATGAATGAAGCTGGTTGACCTAGTTAGGATTAGACAAATTTCATTTGATGCAGAAGTAGCACTAAAATTTCTTAGGAATACCTGATTTTCTAATATTCGTTAGTAAAATCTCTCAAAACTTTTTTAAAAACATAACTCTAGGATAATATTCTAAATAACATAATTGAAAATTTTTATGGAGAATACAATCAACAGACTGAGTAAGGATGTTCTATTTTGCTACTTCCAAATATATATTAACTCTATTCATTCTTGTCTATTTCCAGTCACCATTTTAATTTATGCCTCCATCCTCAGCTACCTGTCACTGAGTAGGAGACTTCCTATTGCTTCCACTCCAAACTCCCTCCAATCTATTCTGCACTTACAAGCCATCAAAATCTTTGAAATCATAAATTACTCTCTAAAATCACTTCTTTTTGCTCTTAGTATAATGTACCAATACTATTCCAAGTCTCATAAATTCATGTCTGATCCTGTCCTTGTCTGACCTTGCATTTAACTCGTGTTGTGCTACCTTCTCCCCTTTTCCAGGCACAGTAGACCCCTTAAATGTCCTAAGATTGCTCTAGCCTCAGAGCCTTCTCACCTGCTCTTCCTTCTTTCTGGAATTCTAAAGCCCTTGCTCTTTGCACGGCAGACATTCTCACATTTTTCAAGACTCCTCATGTCACTTTTTCAGCAACATCTTCCCTGCCCACTCTAACTAGGTAGCTCTAATTCTTTTTCTTATTGTTCCTTGTTTGTTTTCTGTAGGTCATCTACCACAGTTTGTAAATGTGAATATAAAACATATGTTGAGAAGGAAGTAACATTCTTCCACCTTTCTAGGTTCTTCTGGCTGGTCTAAGAATTACAAGAGACAGATTAATAGGAGAACATTAAAGTTTAATAACATGCATATATGAGAGAGAACCAGGAAAACTGAGTTACTGACTAAAATAGCTGAAACCCTCACCTTAAATACCATCTTCAGCTAAAGACAAAAGAGGCTGTTGGGAGCAGTGGTTTGTGACTTCAAAAAGGAGGAAGGCATGGAGATGGAAAAGCAAGTTTTTGGTTAGCAAATGTTTGCTGGGCCGTGCAGAGAAAATAAGACACAGAGTGGATTCTGATCTTGAAGAGTTTCCCCACCACACCTAGCACATATTCACTGCAGATATCCCTGTAATAGACCCTCTATCTAAAACTTTCAGGCAGTTAGGGGGAAGGTCAAAGTTTTTTCCTGAGTCTTCTGGGCCTTGATTGTTTTTAGCTGGAAATAATCTGCATGCCAAAGAGACAATTTTGGGTCGTGAATTTCATTCCCCCACACGTGTACATTTTGTACACACGTACACGTTCATACACCTGTGGATGCATCTGTATCTGTTGATCTATCTAGAGAAGGAAGGAAGGAGGGAGGAAGAGATTGCGGGGATTGGTAGATCAATAGGTAGATTGTTGCTTTTGACTTGTGTATTTGACCATTGCTAACTCCCTAAAGGGAAAGACCATACGTATTTTATTCACTAAAATATATCCAATGCCTAGAATGATGCATGGCCTATAATAAGTATTCAATGAATTTTTATTAATGAATAAAAAGAATGAATGAATGAATGAACATCTAAGGTCAAACAGCTAGATGATTGTTAACCAGGTTTTAGGAATTTCAGTCCAAAACTTTCTACTATGCAACTTTGGACCCCGAGTCACAGCAGAATGTCTACCTCTGATGTATAGCTTTTCCTTAGTTTCTCCTTTTCACTGTATTCCAAATGTGTTTGTTGTAATTGTCCTAAAATCAAGTGTTTATTAAGCACTCTAATTAGATGTTATATTTTTATATTCCCAGTTACTTCTAAGTTACTCAATAAGTAAGCTCTAAGTCCTTAGACATTATTCCCTTTTAAGAAAAAAACATCCAAAGTATTAAACATTCATAGTACAGGTTCTTAGGTAGATTCTTATTTTAATATATGCTTATTAACTTTGAAATGTATCAGAAGAGATCAAGGTTGTCTCAAAGGCAGGACTTTCAGTCCCTCTGGGAAGCACAGTACATCTCCCAATGTTAATTTAAGCTTGACAAATGAGGGGTGAGTTTATTTGTAAGAGAGTTCATATCATCATTAAGAAGCAGTTATTCTTCCCTGAAAGGTTATTTTCTACAAAATAATATATAGTGCTGCATCCAGGCATCCAGCCTGCTCTGCAAGAGAACAACCCTAGGCATTTAGACTATTATGTCCTCTAGCTAGGAAATGTGTTGTGAGAGGTATTTTTCATTTCTAACTTTTGATCGTAGTAACATTTTCAGCAAGCTTATATGGAGACAGCTGCTGCTAAGCAGGTTTATTTTCTCTGAGTCATAAAATAACATATGGGTGGAAAGAATACAGCTATTGCTTTGGTTGAAAGAACTTTATGTTATGGAAAGATAGTGGGTCGCATCAGATGAGATGGGTCAGACAGATGAGAGAATGTATGTCAGCTCTGACCTTTATAGTATAGGTGACCTTTGGCAAGTTATTTAACTTCTATAAACCTTGTTTACTTAAATGTTATATCATAACTTCCTCACAAAGGTACTAAAAATTTTAATGATATATTAGGTATTTAACACATGGTAACTTGAAGCAATGATAGTAATGCAGACAAGTTACATTTCTTAAAACACTATAGAACTGAGATGTGGAAATAGAGATATTTCAACACATATCATCAGCTATTTTACCCATTCATTGTTTATTTAAAAAAATATTAATTAGCCCATACTAGGGGAGAGGCACTGACTAGGTATGAATTGTTGAATAAAAACACAGTAGTGTCTTTTCTCATGGAGTTATACTTAACTTTTTATTATTTCAATTTTAAGGGATTTTTTTAAAAAAATCTAGTTTAGGAAAAGGCTTTATTTTTAAAAGTTTTGGTGGTATTAATGTTGCATTTTCCCAGTTGTATTATTTTTGTTCTTTTAAAAGTGGTACAACTTTTGGAATTTGCCCTCAACCTTTGGGAGAATCTTGGGATATGGTGGTAATGCATAGGTGCTTCTCCAGTGTTTATGTGGTGATTTGTGATTACTATAAGACTTACATGCTAAGATTACACTCATTAGTTTAATTATCTCCTTTTAGAATATATACTCTTAGCTATAGAAATTGTGCCTGCCTTACTTACTATGATGTACATATAATATGCACTAACTAGATAAGATTGAGTGAGTACATTGATAGATAGATGAGTATTTCCCATGATAACACACGCTGTGTGAGATATGTATGATTACACATGCTGGAAGTTAACCACCTCATTCTGAAACACTGATGTAAACAAGAAAAGAAAAAAAATAAGTATGCAAATTCAAGGATCTACATTCATGACATTTTAAAATTACTCCCACTAAAAATGAAAAGTGATATGTGTTGGAAAGTAAAGTGCAATTAGTCTAACATATTTTCAATAAATTGTCAGATTTTCAAGGAACATTTAGGAAATCAAGATTCTCAAATAAACAAGCCCCCTAAATCAGTAAAGCTGACCCTCTGTATTACCTACTGATGTGTGACAGGGATAAAGTGACTAATTCAGCTCTGAAATAATCCTTTAAGTACTCACCATCTTTAATTTAGTCTTTGCTCAAGAAATTTAGAAATCTGTCAAAAAATAGTGGTGACATGAAAGAAACAGCAAGAGTTTCAACATGTTTCTTTGTCTAGCCTGCTGGCCTGCCTTCTAATAAGTAAAAACAATTGTGTAAATATTGGTTACAGAACCAAAAGAAGAAAACTGAAAATGTAGATAAATCTCCTTTAATGTATCATCTCTTGACTAGTTAAGAGCTGGTATGATGTTAAATGAGAGCATATGCTTGACTTTCCCATAATTACTGCTATTCATAGTCATAAAGTACCTTCCTTAATTTGGATACAAAGATATAAATATAGACTGAACCCTAGTGAAGTTGAATTTTTGTTACATGAATTTGCATGTAACAGATAATGTATTATTCATACAGTCTTCACTACATTCACAGTAAAAGATGATGAATATGGAACATCCTGGAAAATTTCCTATTGTCATTAATTCTACTTGTCTTTGCTGATTCTGAGGTGGATCTCTTAAAATGTCATGTAGATAAGGAAAACCAATGGAAATCATTTGTTGTGGGACAGAAATTTTTCTTTCTGCCTAAAGAAAAACTACAAATGTTTCTACATGCATTTAGATGTTTCGGATTTTATTCAATGTAACCATTAGCTTAGGGTGATGTTTTGTTATTTCAAGAATGCAATTTATTCTTGGAAAAATGCTGTCAAATCACATCAGATTAGTTTTGTGATACCTGATGAACTAATGCAAATAGTGTGCAGTACAAATAAATTGAAAAAGATTATGAATTCTGGGGAAAGTAAAGTGAAGGTTAAACAATTTCATATTAATATAAACATTGCACATATTCAGTCTATTAATTCGAGGTGTGTTGAAAATAAAGCTAATTTTTCTATGTAGCTCACCTCTATCTGATAATGAAAAGATATGGATGAATCCAAAACATATACAATTAGACCAGATAGGCTAGATAATTCATCAACAAGATATATTGAGAATCTAATATCTATTGCTTTCCTACTACCATCTACTACACATGAAGTAGTAAGATAGGGACATTATAAATAGAAGCTAGATGGGCCATAAGAGAGTGAGATTTCTCTTAAGATTTGGGAAGCTCAAAAGAAATGCCTTTTCTTTCAGTTCTTAACTCCCATAATTATTAACCTCCTAAGTCTTGCTACTTTCTCAGCAAGTAAAATGCCTTAGACCCTCTCTATGCAGAATTTTTTGAGAAGATTCTCAAGATCATAGATTCTAAGAAACATGGTCTTTTAGAGCAATTAATGAAATCACAGAGTATTTGTCAAATTCCACTCCCTTATTTTTGCACGACACTTGATGTTACAGTAGTCCAAAGTTTGAGAGGCAGTTCTGAGTGTTGGAAAGAGTATGAACTTTGGAGTCAGAAAACCTGGGTCCAAACCCGCATTGAATTATTATTAGTCTTGTGACCTTGGGCAAGTCAACTGCATTTAGAGTCTAAGCCTTAATTCCCTTATCTGAAAAATATGGACACTAACATGTCTTTTATATGGATTTTGTGAATATTATTCAAGACCAGGTGTGTAAAGTTCCTGGTCAGTCATTATGGCTGTGTTGAGTGGAGAGGTCTGTGATCACTGATCCCCCAATAAAACCTTTCCAGTTAAAGATCTCACAGCACAATTAAGAAATCTAGTCCAGCAATGCTACAGACAGAATATAGAGGAGATGAAGACCCTTCTCTCTACCATCTCGCTCCCTGTCTGACTGTGAGGCATTTACTTTCTTTCAGCCCACTGATCATCACTTTTCCCTTGTAGGAAATGAAATGGTTAAAGAAGGACCGACACACTGGAAAGTCTAGGTTAGACCAGAGCTTCATTTCCACTAAGGAAGCAAGTTCAGGGCACTGTTAATCCTGCTCTGTGAAGGAGAGGCCCTGGGGTGATCTTTTAAAAAGATTTAAAAACCTTCTGACATGTTTGCCATCTAAGCAAGTCTAGTGCTGCTGCAGAAGCAGCACAGAGAAGCTGGGAGCAACTTTAGAAAGAGGAAAAATACCTGAAGGGTGTTAGCAACTCTGTGCCCTCTATTTTGCATGCCTGGAGGGGAGAATTTACTGTTGATACTATTCTTCTTTTCTTTTCTTTTCTCTCTCTATTTTGTTTTGTTTTCTTTTTTTTTTTCTTTTTAGCTTTTTTTCCTACTCTTCTATCTCCCCCACTACCAGTCAAGTAACATGAATGGATCGTCTACTATTTTTAAGTCCCAGTGATGCCAAGGTATACAAAGAACGGAAATATTAACTGCCCTTGTTAAGATTCCTGTCAGCATTTCCTTATAGAAGGCAGTGTATTTCTAGGGAATATTACCTCATCTCTCAGCACTGCCTAACGTGGTCCCTTGCCTTTAACTAGGGACTTTTGGTTTATCTGTTCTCTTCTACATCTTATTTATTTCTCCTCAATGGCACCCACATCTTGCCTACCTGCCAGCAGTGCCTCTTGTATTTGTCACTGTCTGTAAGCTAACTCAGCTCACTTCCCATTAAAGGTCTAACATGATTAACCTCAGTTCCTGTCTTTTCACTGTCTGGAGGTCTAACCATCTTTGTAAACACAGAAGATCCAAAATAGAACTCACTCTCCCTTTATTGTTATCTCCATTCAGATTGCAGAACCCTGTCCTGAATTCTTGATCTCAGGGGAAAGCCCCAACTAGCAAGCTTTTTTTTTTTTTTCTTTGCCTATTGTCTACAACAAAACACTAGCCGATTCTTGAAAAGTCTGCCTCTATAATATCCCTCCTTTCTTTACTTGTCTCAGTTTTTCTCCATCTTTCCCAAATCAAATCCTCATAACTTCTCTTCACGATGTTTTCAGTAACCTAACTGGCTTCCTAATCAATCTTCATTTCCCTTTTGTTACATTTTCTGTCTGATTACCCACCTGACCTTTCTGAAGGTTGCTTTTGTTTATATCACCTTACTGCTCAAAGCTGTTATTTGCTCCTAATTGTTTACAGGGGAAAATACTAAACTTCTTAAACTAGACCTCTAGATTATCTTTTTCCGGTACTATTTCGTCAAGACTTCACTGCCTTTAGACTTCAGAACTGCTTTGCACATTGTCCGTGATTTCCCCTGAACTTTCACATCTACGTCCGTTTGCATATACTGTTCCCTCTGTCCTACAGATTTTTCTCTCCAGTTTCCTTAGGCCTAGTCTGATCTTCATGGTTGTTGCAAATTATGTGTCTGTGCCCTGGACACTTTGTGATTCTGATTCACACTGATGGCATGTCTGAATCCTAAGGGAGTTGAGACCACAAAACACAGGAGCAGCTGCCCTCAGCCAAAGATAGATAGGCGCTGGAAGAAAAGTACCCTGGTATATTAGTCTGGGTTCTCCAGAGAAGCAGAACCAATCGATGTATATGCACTGTAATATATATATGTGTAAAGAGATTTATTGTAAGGAATTTACTCACATGATTATGGAGGCTGACAAGTACCAAGATCTATAATCAGCAAGCTGGAGACCCAGGAAAGCCAGTGGTATAGGTTCCAATCCAAGTCCAAAGGCCTGAGAACTAGGCTATCTGATGGTGTAAATTTCAGTCTGAATTTGAGTTCAAAAGTAGAAGACCAGTGTCTCAGCTCAAAGACAGAGAGAGAGGGAGAGAATTCTCTCTTACTGCACCTTTTTGTTCTGTCCAGGCCTTCAATGGGTTGGCTAAAGCCCCCCCACGTTGGATATGGCAGTTTGCTTTTACACAGTCTAGGGACTCAAATGTTAATCTCATCCAAAAACAACTTCACACACCCACCCAGAAAAAATATTTTGTTTTGCTTTAATTCTTTTTCATTTAAAAATTGTTTTCCAGTTTTACTGAGGTATGGTTGACATAAAATTTGTATTTATTTAGACTGTGTAACATGATAATTTGCTATACGTACATATTGTGAAATGATTGCCACAGTCAAGTCAATCAATACATACATCATGTCCCATAGCTACCATTTTTTGTATACGTTGTGAGAACACTTAAGATTTACTGTCTTAGCAAACTTTAAGTGCTCATTAGAGAATTATTAACTATAATCACCATGCTGGACATTAGATCTCTTGAACTTATTTATCTTATAACAGAAAGTTTGTACCCTTTGACCAACATCTCCCCATTTCCTGGTAGTCACCATTCTAATCTCTGATTCTATGAGTTTGGCTATTTTAGATTCCACATACAAGTGAGATCATGCAGTATTTGTCTTTCTGTGTCTGGTTTATTTCACTTAGCATAATAACTTCCAGGTTCATCCAAGTTGTCACACGTGGCAGGATTTTCTTTTTATGGCTGAATAATATTCCATTGTATATCTATGCAACATTTTCTTTATGCCTTCATCTGTCGATGGATACTTAGGTTGTTTCGATATCTTGGCTATTGTGAATAATGCTGCAATGAGCATGCAGGTATCTGTTTAGGGTACTGCTTTATTCCTTTGAATAAATACCCAGAAATAGAATTGCTATATCATATAGTAATTGTATTTTTAATATTTTGAGGACACTCCATACTCTTTTTATAGTGGCTGTAGCAATTTACATTCCCACTAACAATGTTCAAACGTTCCCTTTTCTCTAAATCCTCACTAACACTTATTGTCTTTTGATGATAGCCATTTAACATGTGTGAGGTGATTTTTTTTTTTTTTTTTTGTGGTATGCGGGCCTCTCACTGTTGTGGCCTCTCCCGTTGCGGGGCACAGGCTCCGGACGCGCAGGCCCAGCGGCCATGGCTCACGGGCCTAGCCGTTCCGCAGCATGTGGGATCTTCCCGGATCAGGGCACGAACCTGTGTCCCCTGCATCGGCAGGCGGACTCTCAACCACTGCGCCACCAGGAAAGCCCTATTATGGTTTTGGTTTGCATTTCTCTGGTGATTTGTGATGTCAAGTACGTTTTCATATACCTGTTGGCCACTTGTATGTCTTCTTTGGAGAAAAAGCTTTTCAGGTCCTTTGTACATTTTTTAATTGCATTATTTGTGTTTTGTTCTGCTATTGAGTTGTAGGAATTCCTTATATATTTTGGATATTAAACCTCATCAGACATATGGTTTGCAGATATTTTCTCCCATTTTTTAGATTGCATTTTCATTTTGCTGATTGCTTTTTTTGCCGAACAGAAACATTTTAGTTTGATGTAACCACTCACATTTGTCTATTTTTGCCTTTGCTTCCTGTGCTTTTGGTGTCATATCAAATAAATCATTGACAAGACCAATGTCAAGGAGCTTTTCCAGAATAATGTTTAACCAAATATCTAGACACCCTCTGACCCAGTCAAGTTGACACATAAAATTAACCATCACACCTGGTTTCCTTCCCTTATGGGAAGACAACTGTGAAGTGTTTTCTTTATTTCTAAGGTCTGTTTTGATCTCCAGTTCCTCACAGTGCCATTCTGTCCCTTAAGTCAACTCTACTAGTATCTTCCCCCTACCCCTCTCACTTTTTAGCTCCTCAGCTCAGGCTTCATAAGATCACACAAACTGTTTACACACAGATCCTAGTTTCAGGGTTAACCAAAGGCAATAGTCGTTCTTAAAAAGTCACCTCCATGCAGCCTTCCTTGATTTCTGCAGCTTGGGAATGTTTTCTACCATTTTGAACCCTTATGTGACTCTCTTAAAGAGTCATCGCTTCCTTTATATTACATATGGGTTTTCATTTTGTCTTTCCTGATATTGTTAGATTTCCTACTAAGCAAGAAGTACACCACTTTCAACTTCATATTTCTCACATTCCTTTGTCAAGTATGTGACATATTTAGTGAATTCTGTTTCTCTGTGTGTATGTGTGTGTGTTTGTGTATATGTTTGCCCTACTTATCCAAGTGTTTTCTATGTGAGAGGGCTGTTTGATCACCCGGGTCATTGCTTAGGGGAAATATTTCAGGAGATTCAAAATCAAAATGTTCACTGACAAAAAATTTTTGGGGGGAGACTCTAAGGATACAGTGAGAAGTAGAGACACTTGTCAAACAGCACTAGGGTCCCTGTGCAAGTGCAGTTAACTGATGCCTCCATATTCTCTCATCCTCCAGTTGCAGAGAGATGTCCCAGTGCTTATTTTCTTGGAAGAGGTCACTTGTTAAGTTTTATACAAGTTAAATTTTCATTTGAGATGTAAAGCAGGATCATCTTTTTTAGTTTCTTTAGAATCTTGGTCATTGACTTGTTGAGGCTCCTGTTTCAACTACCCTTTTAGATTTTTATATAGCTCTGTCATTTAATATCCTTCTGCTATATTTTTTACTTCGCCCCACACACAATTCTGCACATGCCCCTGGAACACTAAATCTTTTTCTAGTTCAGTGGATTAGAGGCCTAGTTAACCTCCCTCTGGTGATGCAGTTATTGTGGTGTAGATCAAATGTCAGATACTGCTGTCCTTAGTCCTTGATTGTTTGGATACTTGGATATTGTTTAAGATATCTTAGATACCTTAAAATTGACTCACACTCCCATCTCACAAATGGAGAGAATTCGGTACCACCTTACTGTCATTAATATTTCTAGGAGTCTTCAAGTCTTACGTTTTTGTTATAATACCTTGCTCTGAATTTCTTCTTTTGCTGAATTTCCATTCTCACACTGTAGCTCTTCATTTTGCTTTATTAATTTTATTCCCTGAAAATACCACTTCAACAAAGGATTATATGTCCCTGAGGTTTTACTGAGGATTTTTAAGTTATTAGAACATGATAGATAGATAGCATCATAACACTATTCACGATGTATATTAGATATTTCTTTCCATATAATTCCCCAAATTGGATACAAGGAATGTGTTATTGGCTGGATTTTCCCCTGAAGTCCTGCCCTCTTGACATTTCTAAAATCCATCCTTGCTTTAACCTTACTTATTTTTATCCTAAACGCAACCTTCTTACCTAAGCTTCCATTAAGAAATTTCTTTCACTTTATTTTGAAAAGTTTTTTGCACATACCCACCAATGCTCAGATGAATCCTAGGGGGATGACAGACAAATATATGTCAATGTCACTCTAGGAACAAAAGTCAGAGTCCATAGCTCTTCATGATCTAGCACCCACCTACCCGTCATCTCTCATCTCTTACCTCCTCCCTGCCCCCACATGCCTTCCTGTCTGAAATGTTAGCAGGTCTCTGAGGTACCATACGTTCTTCTCTCTTCCCATGCGTCTTTGCATGTGCTATTAACTTCTAGCTGTAACAAGGTATCCATTTCCTCTTCTCCCGTACTGCTACTGATATCAAACATGAGTTTCCTTTTAGAACACTCTGTAATTGCCCACCTAACATACTCTATTTTGAGTATTTCCCCACTCTACTCCTATAGCACTCTGGTCATACCTCATTTTCCCCCTGACATATCATAGGCTAAGAGATTTTTCTTCAGGGCAGGGATTATGGTTAGTTTGCTGATGTGTCATCAGCTCTACCGCAATGATGGTTTATGGAATGTATGGTAGATAATAATAAATGCTTGTTGAGGGAATGAATAAATTGTTGAATGAACAAATGAACTGTAAGTCTAGGTTACCTTATGTCCCTCTTTGACCTACTCCCAAATATTTCTGAAGGAGAATTAAAGCAAATATTAGACGACTCCATATTTAGTAGAACTAGAAATGAGAAGTATCATGTTTGATCGACACTCTCATATATCGTTGTAGTCTTTCCTCCCAAATTTAAGAAATTATTTTGCGCATCATTGTTGAAGGTCTACGTAAAATCAAACATGTTAGTAATTATTGAGATTGGGGAAATTCATCCTAAGCTTTTATTTTCAGTATGCAGGAAAGTAGTGTGAAAAGATACCTTGTAAAACATCTGTAGTCATGTTTTCAGTAGAATTTGAAAAGAAAAAAGTGAACTCTGGAAAACAAAATTTTGGCTGAATTGTTTATCATTTGAAGCTTACTGTTGCAACTTCTAACCTTCTCTTCCCTAAATCATATTCTGTTTAACTGTTATGACATTTAGTGTTTGGAGCAGTTGCTCACAAGACAGTGTCCCAACATAAACAATTCAAAGATATTTTGGCTTACTTTCATGCCAGTTACAAGATATAATAGGAGGCACCTTCCATATGTCCTTTGAAGAGCTTGCCTCCCAGTGAAACAGTTAATTGTGTTTTTCAAAATCACTCTCCCACAATGTTCTTATTCTAAATGTACGTACATCTATCCAATATACATCTGCATCTGCCTGACCATTGAAACTGTTCTATGCCATTCACCTAATTAGTCTCCCATCTGTCATTTGTAATAGAATATCTACTGTTTCTCAGGAGTTTGGCTTCCCACATGTGTCCAGCTCTGCTGGCAATAGGGATTTCCCAGTGCTCATGAACGCAGTGACTTCCAGAACTCAGTCACTTTAGGTGAATGCTTTATGCTTCTCATTGCCTTAACTGTCTCAACCTCCTCACTCCATAACTGGAGCCCTTCCACATTTTATGCTGAAGAACTGACTCTGCTCACGCTCTTTCCTTTGCCCTCCCCAGAGTTGCCAGTTAACATGAAAATTCAGGTTTGCGACTTCCCAGCATAGTGTTAGCTATCACCTGCAATGCCAAGGGGACCAGCTGGGTTGTGCTTAATTAACTGGACTATGATGAAGTTTTCTTGTGTCTGAGATAAAATTAGGAAAAAGAAATAAAAACACTGCACTATAGAATTATCCATGAGGTTAAATTTGGTTTGTTTAAAGGATAATGTTTACATAGAGATAATGTCTATTCTTACTATGGTTTTGTGGTCCTAACAGTTTGGAATTAAAATATCCTTATTATATAAAGTTATATTGATATAATTTTATAATTTATTTTTAAATGTCATTGTTTGGCAGATTAAACATTTATCAAACCTATACTGGTCACCAAAACATGTTTTGAGGGCATTTTGTCAGTCTCTGAATTTAAAAAGTAGAAAAATTATTGTCATAGCTAGTAGTCACTCTTGAGAAACAATGTACAAGTTAACATTACACAGAATTTACTATTTGCCAAAGCCTGTCTTAAATCTTTATCTATATTAACCCATTTAATCCTCACAATAAACCTGTGAGGTAGGTAACTTTATTAGTTCACTTTACAATGAACACACCAAGGCTTAGAGAGACTGTATAGTTTGCCCTAGGGTACAGAACTGCTAAGAAACAGAGATGGGCTTTAGCCTGGAAGAGTTTGGTTGTGGCTGTGGTATCTTTAACTGTTTGGTTAAATTGCTTCAAAAAACAGAACTTATTTGCATACCTTGTAGCCCTAGCTGGGGTGATTATGCCAGCTTAATCTTTTCATTTATCCCTCTCTACTTCCTGAATTCATAGACCCTCCACTACTTATGGTCAGGCTTAATTGTTCATGTACATGTAAGTCACAATCCTCTCTGAAACTCAGTGCAATCTGAATGGTTTTGCCCCAGAGCTGGTGTGAAGGGTTAAATGTATTTGAATTAATCCACATAACGTAGAGAAATCACTACATTACTGATAGGCATTATCATCCTTTTTCAAAGGGAGGACTTACCCAAGCCTCACTTTCTTTTTATGTAGACTTTATATTTTTTAATTGAGATTTAACTATTATACCATAAAGGATACATGTATTAAACATATAGAAGAGTCTTTATACTCAAGTAACCACAACCAAGATCAAGATATGGAATATTTCCAGCATCCTAGAAAGCTCCCCGATGTCCTTTCCCAGTCAACACCCACTCATACTTTTCAAGGGATAACTGCTGCTCTGATTCTACCACCAGAGGTTATTTTTGCCAATCATGAGCATAAGTAGAATCACTCAGCATGGACTTCTTTCATCTGGCTTCTTTAGTTCAGTGTAATGTCTGTGAATTTTCTCCATGTTGCTGGCTGTGGCAATAGTTTATTCTCTTTTTATTGTTGCATAGTTTTCCATTATATGAATATACTACAATTTAGTTATCCATGTTCCTATTGATGGACACTTTGGTTGTTTCCAGTTTTTTTTTCCCTATTATAAATGAAGTTACTTAAGCGAATCTTGTTTATGCTATCTTGTGGACATATATATACCTTTCTTCTGAGAGAAGAATTAATGATGTATTGGACAGCTACATATTTAGTGTCTGTAGATGTAGATAAACTATATTTCAAGTGGTTGAACAAATGAACACTCCCACCAGCATACACGAACATTCTGGTTCCTGCTCTCCCCAACAGTTGGTCCTTTGGGACATTCATATGAATGTGTCCACTTTCTTATCTAAGCTCTCACTCTGCACACAGCACCCACTTATCTTGCTGCCTGGAGACCGATTTCTGCTTAGATCTTGATTCTGCTAAAATCTAAATCTTTTTCTTTTGCAAATGTCATTTTTCTCTGGGACTATCCACCTGTCACGTACAGACCCTACCTTTTTGCCAAAATTAAATGTATAATGATAATAACAATGGCAACAATAAAAGCAAACATTTACTGATTGTTTACAAAGGATCAAATTCTGTCCTCGTGCATTATGTACTTAATGCCATGTAATCTCTCTGTATTATGCATGGCCTAGAATGTTGGTTGGTGCTAACCACATGAGTGGCACCCTGTGAGCAGCCAAATGGAACTATTTTAATCAAAATTTTTTGTGACTTGGGATCAACCAGAAGTATAAAGTGCTGAAAGATGGCCCCAGAGGATTTTCGTGTCCCAACTACACCAAGATACTAAATGCTGGCAAAAGAAAAAATTGCAAGTAGACAGTAAAACTATGAACAAGAAAAGTAGTAAATGCCCTGGCAGGAATATGAGATTCATTCTAGCATTAAATTAACATTTTCAAATCCAAGCTTTCATTATCTATATAAAGGAGCAAGAAATATAGACAAAATATTGTTTTTATGTTCTTTGTAAGTATTTATATATATATATATATATATATATGTATATATATACCAAAAATGCTGAAAACAACTTGATATCTAGTCTCTACAACACATTTAATGCCATTATTTCATGTTTAGCACAATTTCCTCATTGTAAACGTACCTAGCTAAAAAAATCAACAATTTTTACCAAGCACACACCATGACATTTGGCTGCATATTGCCAAAAAAATTTAAAGCTGTGTGATTTTTTTTCTTACCCTAATAGAGTATACACATGAAGTCAACACAAATGATGCTAAGTAATACCTTTAAATTCTCATTTAGGAGAATATTAAACTGCTACTCTCTAATCCATGAAACAAGGAAAATACTCTTGGGTTAAAATCATTTGGCATTTCCCCTGCAAATAGCTACATGGGAGTCTATTTGATTTTCACAACTGCTATTCTATTTATTTCATTGACAGTAACTCACTTTTGAGAGACAGTTACTTTTTATGTTTCTCCTGGACTTTACAAAAAGAGGCTAAATTGTTCATTCTTTAATAAAAGTGAGTAAAAGTCTTTTTTTTTTTTTTTTTTTAGTATACTGGGTACCATTGAAATAATTGATTAATAACTTTCTTCTATTTAGTATATTGTTTGATTTTTACAGTTTTATTTTACTTTCTAATTTTATTCATTCTCCTGTATCCCTGCACTCTTTATGCTTGATCAATGTCTTTTGTTTAAAAAAAAAAGCATCATGGTCTTTCATGGTCTTCTACAGCACTGGGTGATTTATTGCACTGTTACACTACTAGAATGACAATACTTTTTGTGAATTTTATGATAATAGATCATAAAGACAGTTCCCCCGCCCCAGGAGAGTCTAAACAATAAATCTTCAAAATAGATAGGATAGAGTGTTTTAAAGATGGAAACTTGAGGACAACCAATATATGGCACATGAGCTTGAGTTACTCCTCCACATATATTTTATCTTAAATAAGATAGATGATTATTGATGGGCTTGGAAGGAAATTAAATTATATGTTGATTAAAATGAAACAAACAGAGCATTTTATATTCATGCATAATAGAGCAATTTTTTAAATGGAAACTGTCTTTGCTTTTCATTAAAAAAACCCAACATATTTCATGTATTATTCCTTTGAAAAAAGATTTCTTTTTGTTATTGTGTATAAGCTAGTTGGGCTTTTGTGGAGTCTAGAATTTATCAGAGAAAAGCAAAGACAAAGGGCAAATTCACTGTACTTCATGTTTTTGAAAGTGTGCTTAAGGGTTATATATGAATAGATTTTAAAAGCGGAGTATTATCAATACAAAATAAGTTATTCAGATACAGAAGATATAACAATGGTCAATAATATAAAAAATTACATCTACTCTCCCTAGTTAAAGAAAAATGCAGTATAAAGCAATCATATTAGAAAAAAATAAATACAGGGTTGATAATAGCCAGAATATATTTAGGATGAGGTAGAAGATAAATTTTCATATACATTATTGGTAGATATGTATAATGATGAAAAACTCAGTGGTCATACAATATGATAGAGAAATTTCACATATTTTTGTTTCTGCTCAAAACTTCCTAATGGTTTCAGATTTCAATTATAAAGGCAAAGGCTTTATAATGTTCTAAAAGCCCTATGTTCTTTGGACTCTTGGACCTTTTCTCCTCCTCAATGCCCATTCCTCCCTGATCAAGCCACATGTTAGGTATGATTCCAGCTTAAGGATTTGTTCTGATTTTTCTGTCTAGAATGTTCTTCCCCCATATATATGTTCAGCTAATTTATTTACCTGCTTTGGCCTTTTCTCAAATCTCACAGTCTCAGAGAGGCTTACCTTAGCTATCCCACTCAACACTACATGTCCCCTCCTATCCTTTTCCTCTCCACAGTGTCAGTCTTTTTTTTTTTTCACAATGATTTATCCCAAGTGTCTAAACCTACCTTAGTATACACTTATTGATTGAATAAAAGCAAAAATGTATACCAAGAAGTATGCACAAATAGTGGTTTTTATTTTAGCATTGCTTAGTGATAAGAAAAATCTAGAGATACCCAAAATGTCCATCAGTATAAACCATGGTTATATACATTCTAAGAAATATTATACGATATTTAAATTAATGTGGGCAATTCATACATTCACGTGTGGAATGATATCAGAAATGCATAGTTAAGTGACTACGGTGAATTTTAGAATTAGTAAGACATGACCTAGTTGTATGGAGGGAGGGGAGCATCTGCCTTTAAATTCTGTGTAATACCTAAGAAAAGCTTTCTAAAGATGTACTTCAAACTGACAACAGTCATTACCTTTGGGAAGGGAAGTGTGGCAGGAAGGGAAAGTACATGTAAAGTAGGCACCGCTGAGTTATTTTCAATAGAATATAATGGTGTGTGTGAGTGTGTGTGTTAATGCTAAAATAAAAATAAAATGAGTGATTTGATAAGTTCAGAGGAAGGCCAAACCTTTTTGGGATGAGATAGCATTTGAGTGGAAACTTGAAATATGCATGCACTTTAAAAACAAAGCCTGTGAAATGGAGAAAGAAGGGAAGAATAGGGCATTTGAGATAGAAGTTTACACTGGTGTGTATACTTTCAGTGGTACAGGTAACTAAGGGAATGACAGATATACAACTTAAACATGAGTGGAAGCTTCTAGTATGACCATGAATTGCTCAGACGTGGGAAAGAATGGTTGAGGCCCAGTTGTAAAAGATTTTGCATACCAGGCTAAGGATTGGGTAGCCATGGGAGGGTGGGGGAGCTATATTTGAATAGGAAATTATGTTGTTAAAAATAATGCTTAAAGAAAAATAGATCGACCCTGTTGGGCAGAGCAAGGCAGTTAGAAGAACTCATTTTTCCCCATCCCAACTGGATATGGTTAGAATATGCTAACAGATCTCCTGACAGGGATGAGGGCTTCTGAGAACAATGAGTCACAGCACAGACAGACATGACCTTTTACTTTAAAACCAGTAGACAAATATTTCTGTTCATTTGTGGGGCTTTTCCCCTTTATATCTTATCACACAATATTAACATTATAGTCTCCTTAGAATAGAATTTACCAAGCATAATATTAGGGGTCACTGCAGTCACTTATGTAAGCAAACTCTGATACTTCAAAATATTATATATTCCATTCTTGACAAATTGGATTTTATTTCTCTTCAGTTTGTAATAACATATTCCATTCATTTCTTCAATTGTGTATTAAAAATTACTGTATACCTTCCATGAGGCATTGACTCTGGTAGGTACTTGAAATAAAATGATGGAAAATAAAAATAACCTAAAAAACTAAAAAAAGGTAAAACTGGAATCCAGTAGGAAAGATACACGTATGACAATAAATGAAAAAAAAAATCCATTTTTGAAGGATGTGAAGACCAAAAATTAAGGAAAAAATAAATGCAGATTGTAAGAATTTCTATAAACAACATTAACAGAATTTTATGATGGAAAAATATATGAGTGGATAATTTATAAATATGACCTCTTTGATAAGACAATGGAGATGTGATATATATGTGTATATACATATATATGGAATATTAGTCAGCCATAACAAAGAATAAATTTTGCCCTCTGAAACAATGGACCTGGAAAGTATTTCACTTAGTGAAGTAAGTCAGACAGAGATAGACAAATACTGTATGTTTGCACTTATATGTGGAATCTAAATATGTAAAGCAAACAAACAAATATAACAAAATAGAAACAGACTCAGGTACAGAGGACAAAATAGTGGTTACCACTGGGGAGAGGGGTGAAGGGAGGGGCAAGATAGGTGAAGGAGATGAAGAGGTAAAAACTACTAGGTATAAAATAAGTTACAAAGATATAATGTACAGCACAGGGAATATAGCCAATGTTTAATTATAACTTTATATGGAGTATAATCTATAAAAATATCAAATCACTATGTTGTACATCTGAAATTTATATAATATTGTAAGTCAGCTATAGTTTAATAAAAACAGACAACGTGTAAACTGTTATCTAAATATGTAAGCAAACTAGCCATGCACAGATGGAGGGAAAGACCTCTAACTGTACAAACAGCAGTACAAAGGCTTTATGATACAGAGAGGGCTGAGTTCCCTTAAGTTTTTTTGAAGATCAGTTTGGCCAGAATTTTGGAGCTAGGAGAAGTGTATGAATGAAATATGAGATGATAAAAGTCTGTTTGGATCACAGAAAGGACTTTGGATTTTATTCTAAATGCATTATGATGCCAACTAATAACGTTAATTGGGGGAAAAAATTACCAGAGTTACGTTTTGAAAAAAAATTATCCTGAGAAAAATATTTGTGAAAAGTTGATTGAAGGAATAGTCTTCTGTGTAAGCAGAGAAACTAGTTCAGAGGTCATGGCTGATCTTAGGTGGGTTAGAGTATGAGCAGACAAGCTAAGAGATGCATGCATATTTGAAATGTATCTTGGAATTAAAACCTACAGAGATTACTGAGGGATTAAATATTAAAGGTAGAAAAATGGAGATATCAAATATGACTAATTGTGTTTGGGTTGAGAATTGGGAGGGTTGTTATACTATCCACTATGATGGGTAAAACAAAGGAAAAATACAAAAGTTTTATCCAGGACATGAAAAGTCTGAGACCTAGATGAAAATGTGAGGGCAAAAGGATGTATAGATACAGAGCTTGGAAGAGTAGTCTTGGCTAGAAATATGTATTTGGTAGTTACCAGAGGAGAGATGATACATAACACTGCGGAATGGATGATACTACTAGAGTACACTACTAAAGAGTATAGATGAAAAGAAGAGAGAGTCAGAATTTTGATCACTGAGGAACCACAGCATAGAGTTTCTTTGGGGTAAAAGCTAACAACAAAATGATGGTAGAAACTGTCAGTGAGAAAGAAGGAATGTGTCAGTCACAATTCTACTTCCCCAATTTGTAATTGCCTGTCCCTCTTCCTAAAAAGCTCTTCTCTAGGTTGCTGTATGACCATTTGCCTCACCCTTTCAAGTCTTTTCTTAAAAATCACCATCTTAGTGATGTTTCCCAGGTCACCTAATTTCAAATCAACCCCACCCAGTATACTCTTACTCCCTATACCTTTTTTTCCTACTCTAATTTTCCTTCTAGCACTTACCAAAATCTAACATATTATGTAGTTTACTAACTTGTCTATAAAATGGCTCTCCTCCTTAGGATATATGACCCAAGAAAGCAGGGATTTTGTTTTTTTTAATTTTAAGAACTGCTATAACCTTAGAACTTAAAACAGTGCTGAACATATTGGGATGTTCAATAATTTGAGGAATTATATGGAATTAACTCTAGAATTAAATAGAAATAATAATGATTGATGTTTCATAATTTGTGGAATTGAATGGTTTAGTGGATACTGATGCAAGATTGAAATACTTTTAAGAATGAATGGGAGTTGAGGAAAAGGAGACTGTATATAACCAGCTGTTTTGGGTAATTTTGTTATTAAAACAAGTGGAGGCATAAGCCTTACTGGGAATAAGGAACTATCTCCACTCTAAAAGGAGAGAAGATATATGTGGATGAATTCAAGGGTAGAGATTAGACTTGAGGAAGATGAGGCAGTTTCTCCAAGTCTTCAGTTTCTTCAATGAACTCCTTAACCTGGTGCCAGTGAAGCAAGAGTAAGATTTGTGGGGAAGAAGAATAAAGAAATGGAATTTACTAGTAATTCCAGAAGATGAGATTTAAAAGGGAAAAGTGGTAGGATGGCCAAGTGGTGTGGATTTTCTATGTGCATTTTGTCATTTCTGATTTCAGGTGAGAAGATCTAATTTGATTATGTCATCATCACCAAATTCTTTATTCTGCTTAGGTGAGAAGAGAAGGTGAGGTCTGTGTTCAGCTGGATAGGTTTTGCTAGTTAATTGGAGCACACAGAAAGGGAAGAAAAATTATATATAATTTATTACATAATTAATAAATATATTATTAATAATGTATGGTATACATTATTATAATGACAAAACATGAAATCTATGCTGGACAAGCAAATGAAAACAGGAGCCTAAAAGATACTTAAAAAGTGATGAACGTCAAGAATTATACATCATTACTATAAGGTCAGATAATTGTAGCAGTGAGAGTGATAGAACATATGATTTTCCAGTAAACATGCTGAAGATATTTATTTTTTTAAACAAATCCCTTAGCCCCTGATCTAACTGTCCATCATCTCTGTCAGATTCCTGGGAAGATTTCTCCTGTTGGTTTCTATATCAGTTCATAGAGGCAGTTATTCCTATATACCTCAGAGTAACCAGGCAAGGCCACCAACAGTTACTAAGTACATCTTAAAAATACATGTATCAATATATATTATAGGTGGTCTGGTGGGCTTATTCCTAAAGATTATACTCAGAGATTAGCAATTTAATACAAAAGTCAGAAAGAAAGTGACACTTTTTTTTTTGGCGGGGTTGGAGTGAACTTCAAGTATGAATAGCCTGATTTTAGAAGGCTTTATTCATAACAATGGTAAAAAAGGACACTAAAATAGACACAGTAGGTGAGTTTTCACACATCATCATGCATGAGTAAAGACTCATTCACTATATATTTTAATATCTCTAACTGTAAAACTTATAATCTTGGGCTCAGTCATGTAGATGTAAGGTATGCTTTAGTAACTTGAGTTGTAGAAAAGAAGAGAATGATACGATTTTCTAAGCTAATTGACATTTTAGAACTGATATAAATATAAAATTTAATCAGGATAAAAATAAACATTGATCTTAGATAAATGTTTTTCTAACCCACCCGCAAAACACACACACATGCATACGTGTTCTAATATAGAAGCACATGGGCACTAGGTTGTCAGGCTATCCCTATGCTTTAGAGTCTTCAGAGGGGAAAGGGAGAATATATGAACCAAACATGATATAGTTATTTTAGGAAAAGCTACAAAGAGTTGAACTTATATTTAACTATGCTTTGCTAAGAAAAAGCATAGTAACAATCAATGATATTTATTTTTTCTTTAATGTTATGTTCTCATCCTTAGGAAGATCCCCATGGATCTAATAACTTTCTTTTGTTTGGCTGTTTGTTTTTAACCAATCCTCTCATGACTGTGAGCAAGATTTGTCTTTCCAGAATTAAAATTATCCTGCGACAGTTTGCCTCTTAGAACCTCAAATTGCTCCCATGAGCCCTGGTTGCTGCCAAATCACGGCATGTTACGTGGTCCAGACAGTTAGGGTCCATACTAAATTGTAAAGTAAATTAGCAGAAGTGGAATAGCTTTTCTCTCCCTCAGGATGGGTGGAGAATAGCAGTAGCCTAGCTACTAATTCAGTCCACCGAGCAGTTTCTGGTGTGATTTCAATTGAAGAGTCATTCTTTTTTTTCCTCTCCTTGAATATATTGCTTATTGAAGGTTGCTCAGAATAGGTCTCTGCCGCCGCAAGTGATTTGCTTTTCATGAATAGAGGGAAGGTCCTTACATCTAGGAGCACTTTGGAGCTTGTCACAAATGACCTTTAAAGTATTTTTACTATCCCCTGCTTGCCATGAATACTGAGCAAGGTCAATGCATTATCGATCAATTTTCTCTTTTCTACAAATTAACAGTATTTCTATCCTAGATTCTAGTTTTTCTTTCATGTGTTAGAAAAATAATTCAAGTTATTATTTCCACATATATTTTGAAAAATTTCTTACACATACTATGTAAAAGAAAAAAAAACAGACTGTGAATGAATACCCTATTTTAACTTTTTTTTGTCATGGCATTAAGTACTTTGAACTTATATTACCTTGTTAGAGTCAGGAATATCCGTCAGTGAGTTGAATGAGTATATATGAGGGAGTTTAAAATAAGTGCCCTGTGATATTATTATAATTATTGTTTCATAATCATATATTCAAATTTATACATGCCCTAATATTTCAAACAACTACATTTCTCAAGGAACACAATTATGCAAAATTATAGTCTATTTATTTTTATGTTGAAATGAATGAAGGACAAAAAGGATTATGTAATTCTCTAAATTTCCTGAAAAAAAAGATCATATTAAAAGTGACAATGAAGGAATACACATAGTACTAAAGTGACTTATCTGTAATCACAGAACCTCTACAGATATTTTAACCTGAAAAGAAACCTTCAAGCAGAAGATATATTATCCTCAAAATTTGATTATCAAATTTTGAGCCTTTGACTCACATATTTTTAGAATGAGCAATCATGTCTGTCTGTCTACATATATACGTGCACACACACTCATATACTTATGTTTACTTGATCTATAAACTGAAAGCTCTCACTGTATATGCAGGACATTTCTGTTTTCTTGATATTAAACTAAACTATAAAATAAAACCATGCAGCTGATCCCTAATACTAAGAAAAGTGAAGATCAAAAACCTTACCTTACCTTTCTACAACAAGTTTTGTTCTAGTTTAGAGTTTTGTATTTTAGGTTGTTCTTGCCTCTTTAAAAAACCATAAAGGAGAAGGAGATGTGGACAGAAACAAAAGAGAAGGAAATATGAAAGAGGGCATGTGGCAGGGCATTTCAAAGTCCTGTTTCCCTTTCCTTTAATTTTTTTCCAACCCTGTTCATCATGTTATGGAAAATAAAACTGATCTGGATGTGAAGACTAACAGATGATTTATAAGTTTACAAAATCACAGAACTAGTATTATATTCTAAGATCTTAGGCCGGGGGATTTAAAGATTCGGTTTCAATATCTACTGAAATTAGACTTTCCTCTGTACATTTGTTGAGACACATTGATAAAAAACAAACAAACAGCTGTTCCAGGTGAAAACTGTTTGCAGTAGCACCTTGGTGACAACAAGATGACATATAAATTGCCCAGTCTTTAGAACAGAAAGTTGGGGAAAGAAGCTGAACACTTGCAATAACAATGTTGTAAATGGCCTCCACCAATTGGGATGTTGTCCACTGACACTGCTGCTCACCTTGATTAATAAGCATCTCCTACAGCTCCTGGACCATCAGAAAGTGACATTTTACATTTTCAAGCTTGGCTGTCAATTTAATCTATGTAAACATAGATTCATAATTTCTGATGGACATGCCCATAATTTCAAATAAAAGTGGCATATGCAACTGTGGAAATATGACAAATTGGCCACTCAAGATTCCAGCAATGAAAAATGTGAAATGTGTGCTCATAATGCTGAAAAAGAAAAAGTGTCTGAAGCTGCTGATTGCCTTTTTAGAAAGTGCTGAGTGAAAGCTTAAACTAAGGTTTGTAACCTCCAGGGTGAGACTACCTCCTAGGGCAGTGGAAAATCTTTTACTGTGAGCTGTGCAGTGACTGATACTTGACACTTCTTCCCCAGATGAAGGAAGCAATAGTCATATTCTAAGGCACAGAAAATTGCCTGGAAGTGTATGTCCTGTTTTATAATCTGCTCACATGAAAAAGATGATGATGAAGATGATCATTACCACTTTTTCTAATATTTTGACCAGGTGAGGTGAGGAATAAAATATATATATATAACATTTATTAAATGTTGGGAGCATATTATTTATTTTATTATAACAAATGTCAGCTATGTGGAAGTTGCCAGATGGCTGATCTTCTCTTTCATATGTATTTAAAAATTTTTGAGTCTCCATTCCATCCCACAGGAAGAGGGAAATCTAACGTGTCTCTCCCTTTAGTAACACCAGAACTCTCTGAGGTCTTTCCCTTTTCTGAGAATTGTTTGCTGAGATTACTTGTTTCCACTAAACACTGCAAACTGCCCTTTTCTCTGTTCTCTCCATATGTTGCTTTCTCTCAGTTCTCTAATCTCTTGTGTGTAGTGACCATTGTGTAGAGGGCAACCCCGCCTCTAGGCAATGCCTCACAGAGTACAACTTACATTAAATGGATCCTGAAAACTGTGGACAATGATGGGGTGAGGCACTAGGCACAGCTCAGAAGTCAATGCAACTGTTAACAATGTATAAGCCAGTCTTATTTTTGAAAGTCTCTCTTTCAGCCTGATACTAGCTATTTGCCATATACCAAGCTATTTTCCTTAGTTCCTGGTTTCCCACCATTTGCTGAATAAATTCTCTCTCTTAAATCTCTTCACTAATTATCTCTTCTCTTCTCTTCTCTTCTCTTCTCTTCTCTTCTCTTCTCTTCTCTTCTCTTCTCTTCTCTTCCCTTCCCTTCCCTTCCCTTCCCTTCCCTTCCCTTCCTTTCCCTTCCCTTCCCTTCCCTTCCCTTCTCTTCTTTTCTCTTCTCTTCTCTTATCTCCTCTCCTCTCCTATCCTCTCTTCTCCCAATACGTACAAATATCAAAACATTATGTTAAACACCTGAACTTAATATAATCTTACGTCAATTATACCCCAATGAAAAAATACCAAATGGAAAATACAGAAGAGCATATCGGCTGTCAAATGTTGTTAGATGAACAATTAAAACTTTTCTGAGTGTTATCATGACTTACATCTATTTTCGAAATGGATTAAATTCTGTTACATATTACATCTCCTATCTTCCCCCCACCCCGCAACACTTCTCACACATTCTTTTTGGATGTCACCATTGCAAACATGGCCTTGAAAAGTAGGTCGTTTAGTTTTTGCCTAATCCATCTTCTGTTGGTAGATTGTTTATTGGTGGAGGACTCTACTAGGCATAGAGAGTGCAGTGCAAAGGGAAAACACACTCTTACAGACTCACCTAAGTAACAGCCTTTCCTTGGTCTTCCACAGACCTTTTATCATATGAATGTGTTAAATATACCAGAAGGGACTGTAATAGAGTATATTTATTCACATGTTTCTTATTTATTTTTTTATTTCCAGCTTCTAGCCCATTTTTAACAGAATGTACAGAAACATTGTACATACTTGAATAAGAGAGAACAGGAAGGGGAGTATAAAGAAGATGTGATTTAAAGTTTAGTTAAGGCATCAGACAAATTGACTTTTTTCTCATAACAAATAATTATAAAACACTGAATCAGCAATAGAAGAAGTAGTCAAAATTCCTGAATGGTTGATTTATTGAAAACACACACACACACACACACATATGGCCAATAGCACATGAGAAATCTCAACTACGTGAGTAACCAGGAGTCCAGATTAAAGACGATACGCTGTTTCTTTGTGAATCACTTGCAATTCTTAAATCTATCTTCTCTCTCTCTCTCTGTAGTACATTGAATCTTGGCACTAAAAAGATATATCAGTGTCCTAAGCTCCAGAACTTGTGTATATGAATTTATTTGGAAGAAGACTCTTTACAGATTTAATTAGGTTAAGGATCTTGATATGAGTTCATCCTAGATTTGGTCCCTGTAAAAGAAAGATAGAGGAAGATTTGAGACTCAGACACAAAAGGAAGAAAATCAAGTGAAGATAGAACAGAGATTAGAGTCATGCAGCCCCAAACCAAGAAACCTGCATGTAGGAGCTTCTACAACTGGTCCTGCAGCCCAAGTATGTCATTAAGTACCAATGCTATTTTTACATGTCAATTACCCATCTCCAGCAAGCCACCCTCTCATCTATCTTTAGGAATGATGTGTCATGTTCCCAAAATTATTGTCACATCTCTAGAAGTAGGAAAAGGGAAGGCGAAGCAAAAGATTGCCAAGACTGTAAAATATATCCTTTTTATCTCTATTTGTGACAGATAAGAAAAAAATTTCTGAAGACCCCAGAGACTTCTTCCTAGCTCTCATTGTCTAGATCTGTCACATGACATAGCTGTCCCTGTTGCAGTGGAGGCTGAGAAAGTATATATGTGGTGTTTGCAACCTCTAATGTGGGCGGGCTCTGCCAGTATAAGGAAGAAGGAATTAATGTCGAGGCAAACGACTATGTCTAGCACATTCTAGAAGGATAAAAAAAGGAGTTTGTCTGGTTAGAATTAATCTAAATAATATTCTGGGAGAAGAGAATACCATATACAAAGACACAGTGTTATAAAAGAGTACAGAGTATTCAAGAAATGGAACAAAACATATTTTGACTGAAATATAGAGCATCAGGAAGGAAACTGTTGGGGAGATGAAGCTGAAGAGAGAGGTAAACATACTTTTGTCAAATGTGTCTACATTTTTATCATATGCCTGTTCATATTTAGTACAAAATTATGCCTTAGGTGATGAATAAAGGATTCTATTTCAAATTTCCTAGTAATCCTTAAGAATACTCTTTCTAGGTAGAATCCTCCTTTGCTGATGGGGTCCCACTAAATAGTAGATATTGGGGGGCTTCCCTGGCAGTCCAGTGGTTGGGACTTCGCCTTCCAATGCAGGGGGTGTGGGTTCGATCCCTGGTTGGGAGCCTGGGATCCCACATACCTTGCGGCCAAAACACAAAATAAACATAAAACAGAAGCAATACTGTAACAAATTCAATAAAGACTTTAAAAATGGTCCACATCAAAAAAATCTTAAAAAAATAGTAAATATTGGGTACAGCTGATTACTGACAAATAAGCATGCACACTGCATTCCTTTGCACCTTCATTCTTTCTGCAAGTGTAGCCATACTTATATCTTTGGTCCTCAAAAGCAGTCAGAAGGGAGGAACTAGGTATTATTGGGAGAATTTAGTTAGGTGGTCTTTCCTTGTTCACCAGCAGTGATTATATGGAGAGAAGCTCATGGATTAAATACCTGCTGTAGTGTTTGCCTCTCTCAGCCACTGGTTTATCAGATCCTTAGAACATGAAAAGTTTAAGTAAACATGAGCCAGGATTCAGTCCTACCTCTGGAAGTAGTAACAGAAATTCACTCCTCTGGCGAGAGGGTTTTCTTTTGCCCCAAGTTAACTCTGATTATTATTCACTGGGATTAATCCATTTAACATTTTAATAGGCCTCTACCACTGTCTTCTAAGTGAAAGAGAAAATCAGCGGGGTGGGATTTATGAATCACTCTGAAGTCTTGAAAGGAAAAAAAAACTGATATAAATGAATGGTGGTGATTTTATTATTCTAGAGATGCCTTTGGAGTTTTCCCTCTGCACAATCAGAGATACTATGCAAGCTTTCTTTTCCCTCTTGCTTTAGAGTCTCTCTGACCAGATACAACTTGCACGATAGCAGGATCTGAAACCACTTAGCATATGAGGCTTGCAAAATCAATATAATTCCTATCAGTCACAGACACCAAGCAGAAGATTCATTTCCTGCATCAAACAGAATGCAAAGCCATGGATTCCTCTACTTCTAGTGAAGTTTCTGTATAGATACAAGAAGTTAATAAAAACCTAACACATTGATCGTGTATTGACAGGGATGTTTTTTCTCTGTGATTAATAGTCTCACATTACATGCCAATGCTATAGAAAGCCCTTCTGAAAACTTCTACTACTTTTAAAGTAGCCATCCTTTCTCTGGTATGGATTGTCTTAATCACAAAGGATTTCTACTACTTGAATTATCCATTAAGAATACAACCTGACCTCTCACTACCACTGAACTTAATAAATCTCTCTAGCATAAATTTATCACATATTATTGCGATTATGTGTTTTAGACTAAGAACTCCATTAAGGCAATAACTATGTTTTAGACATTTCTGATTTTCAGACATAGCTCAAAAACTTATTTAAAAGAAACCCCAAAACCAAGAAAACACAGTAAGTGTGTTTTAATTAGCTTGAATGGAGAAGTAATGTTGATATTTATTGAGGGGCGGCAGGGTCAACTAAAATGGCTCCATACCTTTAAAGAACAAGCTAGAATTCCAACTATACTTAAAAATCTAGTAATAGATATTTTTCTAACTGGCTAGTTAGATAGTTAACTTCTGTCACCATGGTCATTAAGCAACGTCCATTACATTCAAGTGGGAGCAGCAGTAAGGGAAACCTTTCCTCTGTGTGACCATTTAAACAATCTGGGGGACTTGGGTTCAAGCCCTGGTCTGGGAAGATTCCACATGCCGCGGAGCAGCTAATCCCGTGTGCCACAACTATTGAGCCTGCGCTCTAGAGCCCTCGAGCCACAACTACTGAGCCCATATGCCACAACTACTGAAGCCCACGCACCTAGAGCCCGTGTTCCACAACAAGAGAAGCCACCACAATGAGAAGCCCATGCACTGCAACAAAGGGTAGACCCCACTCGCCGCAACTACAGAAACCCCGCACACAGCAATGAAGACTCAACTCAGCCAAAAATAAAATAAATTTAAAAAAAAATAATAAAATAAATAAACAATCTAGGGCAAAATGGGACCAATATCTTTTCTCCTTGGATAAGCTCTCCCTGCACATCACAAACTTCTAAACTCTCTGCAGAGATAAGTGTTTCTTTCTGAACCTACCACTGGTAAAATATTTTGTAAACGTTTTGCCCCTCTTCAGCTTAAGTCACCACTGACTCCAAGAATCACTTTATATCTGGAGATGATTTTGAAAAACAAAGTAACTAAGGATCCCAAATGACTCTCTACTTTTAGATCAGGGGTTCTTTATAAGGAGACTATGGCTTATGAACAGAAGTCTGCAGTGGCATCAGAGTGTTCTTTTCCTACAAGGAGTTCATGTGCCTTTTGAAATTTTACATAAAATTTTGTCAGTTTATAAGTATGTGGAGATTTTTCTAGGGACAGTTTTCATATTTTTGTAGGAATATCGAAGAGGCTGACAAACCCACAGAAGTTTAAGAAACACTGCTTGTGAGCTATCACAGTGGAGAGCATTCAAATTCTAAAGTCAGGATGTAAGGCAAAGTTACTCTTAAATTTTCCTGAATATTCCATACAGATAATATACTTTTCTCAGTTAGTCCAATAGAAATATATATTTTTTTCCTTTTTCTCAGCATTGAAAAAGACTGCTGTTTTTTTGCTGGAACATCTGATGCACCCAATGTCTTATAATTAGGACTGTGTTGTCATTGGGAAGGGGAGAGGTTGATTCTTTGAAAAAATCACATCCAGCATCGCGTACATCATGAGAGACAATGCGTCTCATCTCACGCTTCTTTCAAGGCATATACTAATTAAATGACAGGCATAATTATTAGCACTATAGATTTCTCTCTCTCTCTATCTCTCTCCTATTTTAGAGAAGTTAATTGAGTATTTTGGGGAAAATACAATTAAAATATCTTCCCAAGCCGTAAAACATCTCCACGAAGATAGAAGAGAAAGAAAACTGTTTTGTTATTGAATAAGCATGTGATGTGCATCACAGGCAATCTGCTAAAAGTTTGCAAAGAGAGCAAGAACTCTCATCTTTTTATATAGCTGAGCAGATACAACCTATTACATTTTCTCAATATAAACAATAATTAGTTCTCAAATAAGAGGATTCAATAGTACTATTGGTCACACATTGCTCATCCTAAATTCACTTGGTAGTTGGGATATTCATCTGCATTACCTAATTGGCTTCATCCAAAGGAAAAATAAACTTATCACAACTCTATGACAGGAAGTAGTTTGTAACTTAAAGGGAGGTACCTACTAAAGTTTGGTTCCTACTCTCTCACAGAAACTGGAAGATAGGGATGCTATCTTTCTTGATGATTATATTTCAAAGAAATAGTTCCCAGGTCAATTAAGAAGGACATTTTGGGGTCTTAAAGATGGCTAGTGGATTATTATAACTTTAATGAAGATTTACATATATTTCAAACAGACAGAGAAAGAACTTTAGTTTTCTATGCTTTAGTTTTTATGCTCTGAGTGGGAAGAAAAATGTCTTTTTCTTATTTCAACAGGAAAAATTAAGCCTCTTACTTTAAATTTCCATTTGCCCTTACACTATAAAATTAATGGTATTTTCATAAATTTTTATCAATTTGTGAAATTTAAATTAATCTATTTATGTCACAGATGTGGAAACTGAGACCTAGAGAGTTACAGTGATTTTCTTGATGTTAGTGACAAAATCTGGAACTCAAATTTTGATTTTCAAATTTCATAACTAATGAATATGCTAAAACATGCATCATGACAGTGACATTTTTCTACTCTTTATATCTTTTTTGTATCTCCCATGTCTTTAATCTGGAAAGTATTGCTCTAGTAAGGATTTTCTTTTGTAAGAATAGATATCAAAATATTCATACAATGCCTACTTAGCTGTGAGCGATGGTTGTGAGGATGGAGATATCATCCATCCACACCAAAGAAGTCATATGTCTTCTTTAGTGTGTTTATTTGTAAAAATTCAGTGATTTAAAAAATTTCTTAATTAAAACCTTTAACTTGATTTTGTTATACACATATGCATATACACATAATTTTATATAAAGGCAGCACAGTCTATTTTTTCCTTTTTGCTTGCCTTTCATCTCCTAAATTCCCTCTATCTGCAACCCTCCTCTGCCTCTGTTAACCCATTCCATTTCAAATTTCTGACCTTAAACTATAATTTTATGTAGCCATACACAGGCACAAATACATTCACAGGGCATTATCATGGCTAGTGTTACATACAAATATATAAATGCATCATACTCTACATTCTTTCTTTTAGTACTCAAAAATGCTTCATGGAAACCCTTCTAAGTCATCTGGCATAGCTCTAATTGTTGTAAAATTGAATCTTAAAATAATGTCATGTTGTCAGAGAAAACCCAGACTGGACACTAGTTAAGAGAGAAAAACAGATTTTTTTCAAGGATTATTGTAATTGGGGAAAAAGAGATCTCAGTATAGAACAGCACTCAATCCTGAATACAGCTTCGACAAGTAGGGATTTATAGCTATAGAGCAGGATGGGAGTAAATAGATGGTAAATTACTAAGAGGAAACATCAGGGGTAAGGGAGGATTCTGGCTAACTGAAGGCGACAGGATTCTTGCTGAAAGTAAGTCAAAATTGTCAGATATCACCTGGGCAATAGCGGAGGACAAGGAACTTGATCTGATATCAAAGATGATGAGATATTGAGTGGGGTGGGTTCTGGCTAAACTGATTTAGCAAGATTCTTGCTACAACTGGCTGATGTAGGCCTGACAAGGATGGATGCCAAACTTGCTTAGCTGAGAAGAGGGCTCAGAGGAATCTGAGTGAAGTTTGGTCAGGAGAGCATCTTTGCCAGTGTATGTAACAGTTTATTCAGGTCTCATTTTATTTCCAAATATTTATCTATGATTAATGCTGCTTTAAATTTATGCTCTTAAGGACTGGATAAATAGATTTCCAGCTGTAGGATTAGTGGGAGAAGAGTTGAATATTTTTAGTTTCAAGTAATCTTGCCAAAAGGCTTGTGATACTTCTATCTTTGACTATATTTATATGAGAGACCCTCCTTTCCTAAAAGATAGATTTCTAGACTTCTGTACATAGGGACACAGAATGAATTCTGCCACACATCCGCAGTGGGCTTGGATTATTCTCTTAGTTTACATTGGCAGACCTTGAAAGAAAAAGATTATGCAAATAGGCTGGTTGAATGTTGGGTCTGATACAAAGAAAAGGAAAAGAATGGCTTCAGATAACACGGATGCCTCTTAGCAAAATCATCTGTGGCCTTTGAGCCAAGATTCAGAGGAATTCTACAGCTCTCTTGAATTTCTTGAAGGAAAGCATTGCAAATGTTTCCCAGGATATAATTCCCTGTGGTCGCCAATTTAATATCCTGACCAAGCCAAGTAAAAGTCACTCTTACTCAGTCTTTTTGACTATGAATAAATAAGAATCTACACTTTGGAATAGCTTTGACAGCTGTTCTGGGGGGAGGATAATTTAAATATTTCTTCTTTTTGATATATATTTGAGTTGGAAACCTGACTATATATATTCCTAAATATATCTTCCTTAGTGTTTCACAAAGCAGTAAATTTCCTATAGAAAGCATTCAAAACTCCTGAACATGGCATTCAAGGGTTTTGATAATTTGAATGTTACCAACTTTTTCAGGTTTTACCCAATAGCCCAGTAAGTACCCTATATGCAACTTAGACTATATTACTTGCTGATTTACAATTTATATGCACTCAGCACTTTCTCATTTGCATTGTCATCACTCATATTGTTCCCTCTGCTCAGAATATCTTTCCCATTTACTGCATTTAATAATCCTATGCATCATTCAAACCCCAACACAAATATCTTTTCTTCCATTAAATTTTCCATGGTTGTTTAACCTGAAGTTGATCTCTCCTAATGACTTAGTCATATCACATTTTGCCATATGTTATCCTCATTTCCATATGTGTTCTATTTTAGCTATATATTGCAAGCCACTGGATTAGCGATGATGTATTGCTAATGTTGATAATTTTTTCAAAGATTCCTACATGTAGAAGGAGCCAAGAAAATATTTACTGGGTTCATTTATTATAATGAGACTATATAATGCAATATTTTGTCATCAAATATATCTAGAGTTGAAGACTACCTACATGATATACTATCTGTGTGACCTTGGAGAAATTACTCTGCATCTCTTCTTTCTTGCTTGTAAAATGGACGTATAATGTCACTTACATTTCAGGATGATTATGAGAATTAATGATATGTGTGAAATATCTGCCACATGTCTGACATATACTTGTGCATAATATTAGATATTATTTTTTTAAGAATAAATAACATGAAACTATAGTTTGGGCTGCCATAATAAATGATTCTTTATATATAGGCAGAAATGCTGCAGACAGTCTGAATGGAGGTTTATATTTCTGCAATTACTGTTGTTGTTCTTTTTTGGGGGAAAAGCAAAGTTTCTTGAGATCTCATAACACTAATCCAGAGCTTTGAATTTTATGAGGTTTAAATCTGGAGGTATTCAAAAAACTCTTGTAGGATTTTTTCATTTAAAACAAAAACTAAAAAACACTTAAAATGGTGTTGAAACATTAAGACTACTCCATGATAAGTGTCATTGATTTCATTGTATTTGCATTTGGAATAAACATCCAGAAATATTGGTTATAGCAGGTCATCAAAGGAACGAAAAGAATAAGGAAAAGTTCCAAATGATGGAGACAAGTCACAGAATATGAGAGCTAGTTTGTAGAGGTTTTCACTGGCCCAATCCAGGACAGTTTAAACATGAAATTAAATAATATTTTTTAGGAAAAAAAGGGAAGAGATACATGGTTCCAAGCACATTTTATTGTATGAAAGTTGTTGTACAATAACTCATTAAAAAAATACTAACTCTAACAATTAATTATAAAATGAAGAAATGGACAGAATAAATGATCTGCAAATTCAGAAAAGGAAGGAACTATATAGTTCTAGGAGGAGATTTCATGGAGGAAGTAAGATATGGCAATTTTTCTATCTAGATTGGCAAACAAAGAGTAGGTAAATGTACCCCAGGCTGATGTAAGAATTCCATCCAAAGCTAGAAGTGAGAATTCATTCAGCCAAACTACATTTATTAAGTACTTCATAATGTGCTAGCAAATAAAAACAATCTGTACTTAAGGAAATCATTTATTCAAAAAACTATTGCAATAAGAATGCTCTAACCATTAAATCTTCACCTTAGAGTGAAGACAGAAAAGGCTTTCTTTTATAGACAGAAGTAACACAAGGCTAGAAAGAAGTGGGTATGGGGCAGTGGGGTGAGCAGGTGGTGTGATCAGACAAGTGAACAGGAAATGTTTCTTCACTGTTGGCTGATTCTCAGAAGGGATTGTTAAGCTGGGGAGAGGTGTTGTGGTGTTCCTTGTTCCAATGCTTGCTTAAGTTCCCAGTACTTGCTTAAGCTCAAAACGGGACAACCTTCAAAGGACCTTGGGGCAGGAAAGAAACCTGGTGATAATTTGATCAGATGAAGTAGCAGGCATTTTGTCCACATTGGTCAGTGGAGGCAAATATTTTGCTTAATAATCACTTATGAGACAAATAATGGGCTTTGGAGGATCTATGTTTGACTCTGTCAAAGGTTGACAAGGGGATCATCTGTGAGTCTGATCTAAGTCATATGGGAAGGATCGTTTTTGGCAGTAAGACATTTCCTAGAACACGAAGTTTGGGGTCAATTTCTTAACCACTGATAATTTCCAGGAGCACAGGGCTCAGGTACAATTTAACATTGTCAGTAGAAAATGCTGTGCTAGGCAATAGTAGTACTAGACAACATTCATGCAATCAAAAATTGCAATTTTGTGGTGAGACATATATGTACACGTAAATAATATACATAAATATACATAAATCGTACATACATAATATACATGAAGATACATAAATAATATACTATTAATATAAATGAATGTTACATATAAATAAATATTATAATAAATTACACTGTTAATATAAGACTCTGAAGGGAGATGGAGAATAGAGAAAGAGAAGAGACTGCCTTGATGTATGTAGAGGTTTCGTGTTGTGAAATCAAGTGTTAAGACTAGAGTATGATGTTTTCTGAGGGTTTTGGCTATTAGGAAGAATTTAATATATGATTACTAGGGGGTTTATTTTAATTTCAGTTTCAGTTTATTCATACAAATGAAAATGGACAAAAGCACATTTAGGGACTTCCCTGGTGGTCCAGTGGTAAAGGGTCTGCCTACCAATGCGGGGGACGCAGGTTTGATCCCTGGTCGGGGAACTAAGATCCTACATGCCGCAGGGCAGCTAAGCCTGCATGCCACAACTACTGAACCCTCACACCTGAACTAGAGAGCCTGGGTTCCGCAAACTACAGAGCCCACACACTCTAGAGCCCTCGCACCACAACTACAGAGCCAACACGCTCTGGAGCCCATGCCCCGTAACTAGAGAGAGAAAAATTTTTTTTAATATTTTCAAGAAATTCTCTTCAATTGCTAATTAACCAAACACAGGACACATAAGATGAAAGGGATCAGCAAAGGAAACTGAAGGAATATGAAGATAGTTTCAAGCCAGAAGGCAAGCAGCCTTGACCTTGACATAGCCCAAGGAACTACCTGTTTTGAACTTTAAGTGGATCCAAATAGAACTTTAAGTTTAGAAAATCTGATTTGAAATCAGTGTATTAAATGGATTGGAGAAGCAAATAAGAAGTCAATTAATATAGTGCTATAAATATTTAGATAATGAAGAATTGAACTGACAGTAAGATTGGGTAGTTGCAAATAAAAGTGTTCAAATATTCACTAAAAGTTTCATCTTTAGTGAAATTAGACAAGTTTGTTGTCAAACAATTTTGGAGCCAGTGGAAAAACTGAAAAAAAAAAGTCAAAAAAATCCCTTTGAAGGCATTGGAGAACCACCAATGCACAAGGTGGCAAGTACTCAAAGGACCAATCCCTGAGAAATGAAGTACAGGAATTAACTCAGCAATTGTGGTTACATAACAGATCATTTGCAAATATGACCATAATCATTCTTCGCCTTACATACATGCTCATTTACAATATGACTTTTAAGCTTCTCCCATCAAGAAGTAAAGTGTATTTCTTTACCTCTTGAATCTGGACTGAACTTGTGACTTGCTTTGTGACCAGTATAACATGGCAGATATGATATCTTGTGATTCCAAGATTAAACCTGAAAACATATTCCTTTACCTCTGCTGATTCTCTTAGAACCCTGATGAACTGCAATATGAGCAAGGCTGGCTAGCTTGCTGGAGGAAGAAGACATATGGGCCAGCTGTCTTCACTGACAAACTGACATCATGTCAATCGCAGTGCAGAGCCATTTAGTTGACCAGAGAATCACAGAAACAAGAGTAAGCCCAGCCAAGATGAAGACTGCCCAGTTGCGCTCAGACCAAATTGCTGACACCTAGAATCATGAACAAAATGAATGACAATGGACAAATTCCTAAAACTAATGTGTCTTCCTAATATTGACACAGGGACAGTTAGGATATCTGAATAGTTAAGAATCTGTTAAATCACTGAATCTGTGAATACCTTCCTACAAAGGATACTGCAGACCATGATTATACATATCGATTCTACTAATTTAGGGTAGAAATATTACCAATCATACAAAAATTTTCAGATAATAGGAAAAGAGGGAATACTTCCCAGTTTGTTTCATGAACTAAACATAACCTGTATCCCAAGCTTTGTAAGGATATAATGAGAAAGGAAATTTACAAGTGAATTTCTCCCATGAGAATAAATGGAAAAATCCTAAACAAGATATTAACAATCTCACAGAATTATATATAATAAACAATTAATTTCAATAATGAGAAATTGACTTGATGCAATCATTAATTATACACATAAGATGTATATAATTCAGCATATTAATAGTATAAAAGAAAAAATGTAATTCAGCAGATTAATAGTATAAAAGAAAAAATGTGTATGATCATCTCAACAAATGCATTCATGAGACAAGTTTTTGATGTGATACTGCTACATTACAAATTACTCCAAAAGCTTAATGGCTTACAATAATACTAATTTTTCAAACTCAGGTTGAAGAGTGACTGAGGTGATTTCTGCTTCAGAATATGAATCAAATTCATGTTTTTGCTACTTTTTTTTTTTTTTTTCTGAAGAATCCTGAAATGGCAGTAGTTATCTGGGGGAATTTCTTCTTGTAGCCATTAGTAGGTAAACAAGAGGCTAAACAAAATCAAACAATATTTAAAGTCTTTGATGTGTCATGTCCACTAACATTCCATGGGAGTGTTATATGACCAACTGAGTGGTGTTGGAATGTTTATTCTGCCTACATTTGCAACACGGCAAAGGTAGGGAGGAATGAAAGAATTATGAGTAAATAATAACATGTACAGTAATGAAAAAAAAACCCACTCATTTGACAGCATTCAAATTCAATTTACAACTAAAACAGAACAGATTAAGAAACCAAAAATAAAAGGAAACTTTTTACTCTTCAGTAAAAAGTCAAAATCAGTAACAATCAGTAAAAAAAAAACTGATTGCTTTTAAAAAGTGAATAAAAAGGCCTATAGGAAATACCATATTTGTGATATTGAAATGCTTTCCCTTGCCATCTGAAATAAGAAAAGGATGTCTGTATACCTGCAATCTGGTATAAGAAAAGGATATTTATATTGCCAATTCTACTGAACATCGTAGAAAAGGTTCTTGGTTCTGATAACAAAGTAAGATAAAGAACTTAGTAAATGATTTAAGAATTGAAAAAAAATAAAGAGAAACTATCATTTTTTACAGACAATATGATTATTTGTGTAGAAAATACAAAAGATTCTACAAAGAATTTTTTAGATTGAGTTTGCTGAAAGCAAAATCATATACAAAAATCCATTTTTAAATCCATCCAAAATGGCCTGAGAAAAATCATTTCCAACAAGATAAAATTGGAAATGAATGTCTAAAAGGGAATGCATTTATAATCAGATAAAAAATGCAAATATCTAGCTATTAATCCAAGTGGTACAAGACTTGTACACAGAACACTATAAAATGTTGAGAGAATATTTAAAAATCTTTAAATAAATAAATGAAATGTGGGTCAAGCGGAAAATTTAGTATTTTTAAAATGTCAATACACAAACATCTTATTAGTACCGACAGTTATTTTGTTGTTGTTGAAATTGACAAACCAAAAGGTATATGGTAATGCCAGAGGCCATGAGGGGCAAGAGAATCTTGAAGAAAAAGATAAAATTCGAGTTTTCAGATTACGGGATATCTACATTTCACAATTTTATAAACTATATTATTTGAGACGATGGCATTAACCAAAGGATAGACGAATAGAAAAATTTGTTGGATTAAATAATATAGGAACAGGCACTTTTTAATTTAGAAAATGAATTTATGAAAAAACGGCATTGCAAAATACAGGGAAGTAATTATATGTCTAATAAATGGTGCTGAGTTATTTGTATATACATATGAAAATAAATGTATTTTGACCCTTAAGTCATTCAATACAAAAAATTTCAGGTGGATTGCAGACCTAAAATGTGAAGAGTTAAATGAATAATTTAACTAATTATTCAATAATTAAGCTTCTAGAAAATAACATAGTAAGGCTACATTTCTTAATTTGGGTATAAAAGAGACAACTCCTAATATAAAAGGTTAATAATTTGGTCTATATTTGTATTATCAATACAAATATATTTGTACTCATCAAAAGACACCATTAAGAAATTGAGATTTCAAGCAGCAAAGTAGGGAATTTTTTCAATACATTTAACCAACAAACATCTCCTATTTGGAATGTATAAATACCTCCTATGAATCAGTATTAAGCAATGGACAAACTAATGGGAAAAAGACAAAAGGCATGAACAAGCATTAAGAAAAATATGCAAATATTATCTTTAGTAAAGTGCTCACTTTATGAATCAACAGTAAAATGCAAATAATAGCTAAATTGAGATACTATTCCACAACTACTAGAGTGACTGAAATAAAAAAAAAATACTGACAATACTAGTGTTAATAAGAGTGTGAAATGGACTTCTCCACTTCCACTCTATAGCAGTTTGGAGAATTCTTTGGCAGTATTTACTAAAGTTGTACAAAGGTATACTCTATAATAGAGCAATTCCATTATTAGATATATACCCAGCATACATGTATTTATATGTTAAATACAAGGCATATAAAATATTAATAGCAGCATTATTCACAACAGTCAAAAACTGGAAAAAACAAAGCACAAGTGTCTGTCAACACTAGAATACATTACAGCATAATTATTTACTAGTGTACCAAGTAGAAATAAAAAATAACAAACTATTTCTCTACAGAAATTTCATGTTATATAAAACAAGTCAAACACAAAAGACATTCAGTATAATTGTATAAATTTGAAACATAGGCAAATGATTATAAAATAATAGAAGTCAGAATGTTAGCTCTATTTGGGGAGAGCTTTTGAAAATACACTTTGGGTATTTTCAAAAGTGTATTTTCTGTTTGTAAAATTGTTTGTCATGGGATTGTGCATTTTTTTCTGCATGAATGTTATAACTCAGTAGAAATTTTATTTTAAAAAATGGGCTGAGAAAAATGGTATCACCTGAAAATTACAGTAAACAGTTGCATACATTTTGCTCAGTGGTGCAACATAATTAATACATCTATTTTAAAGTCAAGCACAAGATAAAAGACATATCATCATTTTCTCTATTCAACCTTGTTTTGGAGGTCTTAGCCAGTGCAATTAGCAAAGAAAAAAAATAAATGTTATAACTATTAGAAAAAAGTGTTGTCTACTTAAAAAAGCCAAACGAATCAACTGAGTAATGGTAGAACTAAGTTTGTTTAATAAGAGATCCAGAATCAAGATCAACATATAAAGTCAATAGCTTTACAAGAAGCTGGCAATATTCGTTTCGACAATTGAATGGAAAAATCCATCCACAATAACAGCAATAGGTCTAACAAGAAATGAATAAGAACTCTATGAAATAACTGTAAAACATTACTGAATTGTATAAAATAACTAGAACAATATATGAGACACTGTATGTTTCTGGACCAGAAGATGCCTTATTGTTATCTAGTTCCCTAAATATAACTATAATATGAATGAGATTTTAATTAAATTCCCTGTTGGAGTTTTTGAGAAATTGACAAGCTGATTCTAAAATTCACTGAGAAGAAACAAATACAGAAAAAAATTTCAGTAAAACTATGAATAAAAACAGTAGGGTAAAATCTAGGAAATATCAAAATACAGTGCACAGTTTCAGTAACTAAACCATGATATGGCTCTGAGACAAATTCATCTATAGATCAGAATAGAGAATTCAAAACATACAGTAAAAAGGAATTTGATACATAAGAAAAATGTCATTTCAAAATCAGTGATGAAAGGATTGTCCCAATTATGCTAAAACAATTGGCTATCCACATCTAAGTTATATTCCTACCTTTTACCATATGTATAAAACATATTCCAAAATTAATTTGGTAGTTTAGCCCCAATAACAATTACTGCATTTTCATAAGCATACACAAACTTTTAAAGAATAATATTGGGATGGAGAAGATCCACCTGTGCAAGAAAAATTCAGATGCCATAAAGGAAAATATTTATCTAGAAATATATTTCAAAAATTGTAGGGGATGATAAATTGAAATACCAATAACAGATTTGGAAAATGTTTTCCATATATCAGTAATAACAACTAAAAACCGTACTGGACCCAGACAGCCTATAAATCAATATGTTAGATAACTGTTATGGATTGAATTGTGTCCCCCCCCTCCAAAATTCATATATTGAAGTCCTAACCCATCATATGTGACATCATTTGGAGATGGGTGTTTGCAGAATTTATCAAGTTAACATGAGGTCACTGGAGTGGGCTCTAAATCAATATGACTGGTGTCCTTATAAAAAAGGAAAATTTGGACATGGAGTCGCACATAGAAGACAATGTGAAGAGACATAGAGGGAAGACAGCCATCTGCAAGCCAAGGGGACAGCCCTAGAACAGATCCTTCCTTCACAGCCCTCATAAGAAGCTAACTCTACCAACAACTTGATTTTGGATTTCTAGACTCTAGAATTGTGAGACCAAAAATTCTGTTGCTTGAGTCACCCATCCTGTGGTATCTTATTATAGCAGCCCCAGAAAATTAATACAATAACTAATCCAAAATTTAAATAGGTAAATGGCCTAGACAGATAACTTATAGAGGAAGAAATACAAGTGCTGATTAAAGTAATGAAAATATAATCAGTCGTTCTATGGAAGTGATTGAAAATTATATCAGAAAGAAGATATCATTGTTCACCCATGCCATCAAGAAATATTATATAAAGAGGGGGAGGACAGTTTCCAGTTCAGGTGAAAGTGTTGAGAAGAATATCAGAATACACTGTACTGATAAGAGAAGTACAGACTAGCCTAGTTTACAGGAAGACAATTTACTGTCGCCTATCAAAATTAACGTGTCAACTTTAGAGTGAAATATTTCCACTTCTGGGAACATATGTCATAGAAAATTTTAGGAAAAATATTTTTACCCATTTATATGGACTTCATTACTTTTCAAGAAAGAAAGAAAAATTGAAAACACCTTAAATGTCCAGTGGTGAAATATACTACAGTATGGGCATAATGAATTTTAATATGGGTAGACATGGAAAGAGCTCCAAGACAGCTGCAAAACATGACTGCATGAGGGTCATATTTTTTGTTTTATGTTACGGGGAAAAAACATGTATTAGAAGAAAAACACGCACTCATTTGTAAGTGTAAGAAGATCTGATAAGATGCTAACCAATGCTTCTGTCAAGGTAGTTTACTTCTACAGAGTAACTGATTTCCCCTTTCATAAGGTCTTTGAATGATTGAATCTAGAGTGGTGCTATTAACACTTTCGGCTATATTTTTCTGATAAATGATTTCTTCATGGTTCTTAGTGTATTTGCCAGAAAATAAAGGAATTAAAATTGTTTTTCCTTTCCTCATGAAGTTATTTGAATGCCAGATATGAGAATGAAATTAAAAGATAATTATAAATAATTATAAAGGAAATGCTATTCATAATTTTATTTAATGGCAAATAATAAATGGCAAATAAATCCAAATACTGAAAACTTATATATGCAACAGTGATGGAAGAAATCACACAGATTAAGTTCTGTGATGGGCACAGTGAACTTTTATCTATAAAGAGGTCCTAGCCAATCAGTATGTTCTTAACAGTATAAGGGCAAGGACAGTGGACGCTGGAGACTGACTGATACACTTCCTTGATATGTTCTTGGAAATTATTATTCCTATGACTCAATTTCTTCAGTGGTAAAGTGGAATTAATACTAGTGTTTATTAATACTAGTGTTTATCTCATAGAGTTGTTCTGAAGATTAGATGAGTGAATGAATATATGTAAGACCATCTTGCATATAATACATTGTCAGTGCTTGTAATCTAGCACTGTGGTTTATTATGGTCACTTAAGATAATTTTAGAGATGTGTTTATTGTCACAAATATTCAGGAAAAAAAATCATGTCATGAAGTAAGGTTGTATAATTAGAAGTAGATGACGATGTGCCTTGCTGTTCATTATTTGACTTCGTTAATAAGTCTGAAAGGAAACCTGGGGCATTAATAACTATCTTATTACTGGCTGATTACTGTTCATCAGTGAAAATCTCAAGGCCAGGGAGAAATATTGAGGTTCTTGCAGTGGAGCATTCCAATTTCCTTCAAACAAGAGGAAGATGAAGAGTGTTAGAAACCTGCATTTAAAAAATGAGAAAAGGCAAAGAATTGTAATAGAAACCTATTGCAGATGACGTGCATTTATTAATCATGACTAAGGCCATTGGTAGACCCAGTTACTTTGTAATTCTGCAGAAAGACTGTAAATTCATCAAATTTCTCAGTCATAAATACTTTATACTTTTAAAAATGAATTATCTACTGTGGGTTCAAAGACTTACATAAGTTGCTGCAACTAACACATAACAATCTGTGTGAGGTCGTGTAGCATTGCATTTTACAGACAAAGAAACTAAAGATGAGAGAATTTGAGCTATTTTCCTACAAGTTTAGTGTTGAACTTGTCAACCCAACTTTGACTAAGAAGCTGTTCATACAATGGATTCTCTCTCAGTGAAGGGCTGTGTTTAACTGTTGCCTAAACCAGAGACATGGCAACATTAATAACTAACTCCTTCCCACTCTTTCCCTATAACACAGACACACATACAAAATAAAAAATTTTCATTATACATTATTGATTCAGTTTTGTATGTTTTGCTGAAATCAAGCCAAGCTTCCCTGTCTCTACTGCTTCTAAACTAATTTAGGCCACCACAGTCTTTTCCGTGGCTTATTTCAGTGGTAACTGCCTTAACAGTCTCCTTTTTTCTAGATTTTTCCATCCTCCAGTGCATTTCTCAGTCTTTAGCCAGAGAAATCTTTGCAAAACATAAAACTGACCATGTCACTCCCTGCTTAAAACCTTTCAATCGCTTCCCCTTGATCCCTTTTTTTTTCCTTTTTTTTATAGATAAGTTTATGTGTGTCATTTTTTTTTAACTTTTTATTTTATATTGGAGTATAGCCAATTAACAATGTTGTGATAGTTTCAGGCGCACAGCAAAGCAACTCAGCCATACATATACATGTATCCATTCTCCCCCAAACTCCCCTCCCATCCAGGCTACCACATAACACTGAGCAGAGTTCCCTGTGCTATACAGTAGGCCCTTGTTGGTTATCCATTTTAAATACAGCAGTGTGTGCATGTCGATTCCAAACTCCCTAACTATCCCTTCCTTCCACCCTTTCCCCCGGGAACCATAAGTTCATTCTCTAAGTCTGTGAGTCTGTTTCTATTTTGTAAATAAGTCCGTTTGTATCATTTCTTTTTAGATTCCGTATATAAGGGATATCATACGATACCTCTTTTCTCTTTCTGACTTACTTCATTCAGTATGATAATCTCTAGGTCCATCCAAGTTGCTGCAAATGGCATTATTTCATTCTTTTAAATGGCTGAGTAATGTTCCATTGTATATATGTACCATATCTTCTTTATCCAGTCCTCTGTTGATGGACATTTAGATTGCTTCTATGTCCTCCCCTTGTTTTCCAAGCAATGCCCATACTCCTAATCATCATTTAAGAGTTTTGCATACTTTTGCTCACGCTCTCCATATCCTCATTTCAGCAGCAAATCTCTCTACCCCCATTTTCTACTCCAAACCTTCTGACATTTATGCACTTATTTTTTAATTCAGTAAGCTCATTTTCATTAGTATTTACGTGTGCTTTACCCCTTTCATATAGCTAAATTCTATTTATCTTTCAAAATGCGTATATTTTATATTACTTTTACCAGGAATTCTTCTCTGGATTTGTGATTCTAATCTCTAATCACCTGTGTGTACCAATTAATCATTTTTTTTTACATCTTTATTGGAGTATAATTGCTTTATAACAAAGTGAATCAGTTATACATATACATATGTTCCCATATCTCTTCCCTATTGAGTCTCCCTCCCTCCCACCACCCCCCATCCCACCCCTCTAGGTGGTCACAAAGCACCGAGCTGATCTCCCTGTGCTATGTGGCTGCTTCCCACTAGCTATCTATTTTACGTTTGGTACTGTATATATGTCCATGCCACTCTCTCACCTTGTCACAGCTTACCCTTCCCCCTCCCCATATCCTCAAGTCCATTCTCTAGTAGGTCTGTGTCTTTATTCCTGTCTTACCCCTAGGTTCTTCATGACATTTTTTTTCCCTTAAATTCCATATATATGTGTTAGCATACGGTATTTGTCTTTCTCTTTCTGACTTACTTCATTCTATATGACAGCCTCTAGGTCCATCCACCTCATTATAATAGCTCTTTTTTTTTTTCAAGTGATTTCTAAAGGAATGATTTATTCTAACTTCCACTTTTTTTTTTTTTTAACATCTTTATTGGGGTATAATTGCTTTACAATGGTGTGTTAGTTTCTGCTTTATAACAAAGTGAATCGGTTATACATATACATATGTTCCCATATATCTTCCCTCTTGCATCTCCCTCCCTCCCACCCTCCCTATCCCACCCCTCCAGGCAGTCACAAAGCACCGAGCCGATATCCCTGTGCCATGCGGCTGCTTCCCACTAGCTATCTACCTTACGTTTGTTAGTGTATATATGTCCATGAGTCTCTCTCGCCCTGTCACAGCTCACCCTTCCCCCTCCCTATATCCTCAAGTCCATTCTCCAATAGGGCTGTGTCTTTATTCCTGTCTTACCCCTAGGTTCTTCATGACATTTTTTTTTCTTCTTAAATTCCAGATATATGTGTTAGCATACGGTATTTGTCTTTTTCTTTCTGACTTACTTCACTCTGTATGACAGACTCTAGGTCTATCCACCTCATTACAAATAGCTCAATTTCGTTTCTTTTTATGGCTGAGTAATATTCCATTGCATATATGTGCCACATCTTCTTTATCCATTCATCCGATGATGGGCACTTAGGTTGTTTCCATCTCTGGGCTATTGTAAATAGAGCTGCAACGAACATTTTGGTACATGACTCTTTATGAATTTTGGTTTTCTCAGGGCATATGCCCAGTAGTGGGATTGCTGGGTCATATGGTAGTTCTATTTGTAATTTTTTAAGGAACCTCCATACTGTCCTCCATAGTGGCTGAACCAATTCACATTCCCACCAGCAGTGCAAGAGTGTTCCCTTTTCTCCACACCCTCTCCAGCATTTATTGTTTCTAGATTTTTTGATGATGGCCATCCTGACTGGTGTGAGATGATATCTCATTGTAGTTTTGATTTGCATTTCTCTAATGATGTTGAGCATTCTTTCATGTCTTTGTTGGCAGTCTGTATATCTTCTTTGGAGAAATGTCTATTTAGGTCTTCTGCCCATTTTTGGATTGTGTTGTTTGTTTTTTTGTTATTGAGCTGCATGAGCTGCTTGTAAATTTTGGAGATTAATCCTTTGTCAGTTGCTTCATTTGCAAATACATTCTCCCATTCTGAGGGTTGTCTTTTGGTCTTGTTTATGGTTTCCTTTGCTGTGCAAAAGCTTTGAAGTTTCATTAGGTCCCATTTGTTCATTTTTGTTTTTATTTCCATTACTCTAGGAGGTGGGTCAGAAAGGATCTTGTTGTGATTTATGTCATAGAGTGTTCTGCCTATGTTTTCCTCTAAGAGTTTGATAGTTTCTGGCCTTACATTTAAGTCTTTAATCCATTTTGAGCTTATTTTTGTGTATGGTGTTAGGGAGTGATCTAATCTCATACTTTTACATGTACCTGTCCAGTTTTCCCAGCACCACTTATTGAAGAGGCTGTCCTTTCTCCACTGTACATTCCTGCCACCTTTAACAAAGACAAGGTGTCCATATGTGTGTAGGTTTATCTCTGGGCTTTCTATCCTGTTCCATTGATCTATCTTTCTGTTTTTGTGCCAGTACCATACTGTCTTGATTACTGTAGCTTTGTAGTATAGTCTGAAGTCAGGGAGCCTGATTCCTCCAGCTCCTTTTTCCATTCTCAAGATTGCTTTGGCTATTCGGGGTCTTTTGTGTTTCCATACAAATTGTGAAATTTTTTGTTCTAGTTTTGTGAAAAATGCCAGTGGTAGATTGATAGGGATTGCATTGAATCTATAGATTGCTTCGGGTAGTAGAGTCATTTTCACAATGTTGATTCTTCCAATCCAAGAATATGGTATATCTCTCCATCTATTTGTATCATCTTTAATTTCTGTCATCAGTGTCTTATAATTTTCTGCATACAGGTCTTTTGTGTCCTTAGGTAGGTTTATTCCTAGATATTTTATTCTTTTTGTTGCAATGGTAAATGGGAGTGTATTCTTAATTTCAATTTCAGATTTTTCATCATTAGTATATAGGAATGCCAGAGATTTCTGTGCATTAATTTTGTATCCTGCTACTTTACCAAATTCATTGATTAGCTCTAGTAGTTTTCTGGTAGCATCTTCAGGATTCTCTATGTATAGTATCATGTCATCTGCAAACAGTGACAGCTTTACGTCTTCTTTTCCAATTTGGATTCCTTTTATTTCCTTTTCTTCTCTGATTGCTGTGGCTAAAACTTCCAAATCTATGTTGAATAAGAGTGGTGAGAGTGGGCAACCTTGTCTTGTTCCTGATCTTACTGGAAATGGTTTCAGTTTTTCACCACTGAGGATGATGTTGGCTGTGGGCTCGTCATATATGGCCTTTATTATGTTGAGGAAAGTTCCCTCTATGCCTACTTTCTGCAGGGTTTTTATCATAAATTGGTGTTGAATTTTGTCAAAAGCTTTCTCTGCATCTATTGAGATGATCATATGGTTTTTCTCCTTCAATTTGTTAATATGGTTTATCACATTGATAGATTTGCGTATATTGAAGAATCCTTGCATTCCTGGAATAAACCCCACTTGATCATGCTGTATGATCCTTTTAATGTGCTGTTGGATTCTGTTTGCTAGTATTTTGTTGAGGATTTTTGCATCTATGTTCATCAGTGATATTGGCCTGTAGTTTACTTTCTTTGTGACATCCTTGTCTGGTTTTGGTATCAAGGTGATGGTGGCCTCATAGAAGGAATTTGGGAGTGTTCCTCCCTCTGCTATATTTTGGAAGAGTTTGAGAAGGATAGGTGTTAGCGCTTCCCTAAATGTTTGATAGAATTCGCCTGTGAAGCCATCTCGTCCTGGGCTTTTGTTTGTGGGAAGATTTTTAATCACAGTTTCAATTTCAGTGCTTGTGATTGGTCTGTTCATATTTTCTATTTCTTCCTGATTCAGTCTTGGCAGGTTGTGCATTTCTAAGAATTTGTCCATTTCTTCCAGATTGTCCTTTTTATTGGCATAGAGTTGCTTGTAGTAGTCTCTCATGATCTTTTGTATTTCTGCAGTGTCAGTTGTTACTTCTCCTTTTTCATTTCTAATTCTATTGATTTGAGTCTTCTCCCTTTTTTTCTTCATGAGTCTGGCTAGTGGTTTATCTATTTTGTTTATCTTCTCAAAGAACCAGCATTTAGTTTTATTGATCTTTGCTATTGTTTCCTTCATTTCTTTTTCATTTATTTCTGATCTGATTTTTATGATTTCTTTCCTTCTGCTAGCTTTGGGGTTTTTTTGTTCTTCTTTCTCTAATTGCTTGAGGTGCAAGGATAGGTTGTTTATTCGAGATGTTTCCTGCTTCTTAAGGTGGGCTTGTATTGCTATAAACTTCCCCGTTAGAACTGCTTTTGCTGCATCCCATAGGTTTTGGGTCGTCGTGTCTCCATTGTCATTTGTTTCTAGGTATTTTTTTTATTTCCTCTTTGATTTCTTCAGTGATCACTTCATTATTAAGTAGTGTATTGTTTAGCCTCCATGTGTTTGTATTTTTTACAGATCTTTTCCTGCAATTGACATCTAGTCTCATGGTGTTGTGGTTGGAAAAGATACTTGATACAATTACAATTTTCTTAAATTTACCAAGACTTGATTTGTGACCCAAGATATGATCTATCCTGGAGAATGTTGCATGAGCACTTGAGAAAAATGTGTATTCTGTTGTTTTTGGATGGAGTGTCCTATAAATATCAATTAAGTCCATCTTGTTTAATGTATCATTTAAAGCTTGTGTTTCCTTATTGATTTTCATTTTGGATGATCTGTCCATGGGTGTAAGTGGGGTGTTAAAGTCCCCTACTATGAATGTGTTACTGTCGATTTCCCCTTTTATGGCTGTTAGTATTTTCCTTATGTATTGAGGTGCTCCTATGTTGGGTGCATAAATATTTACAATTGTTATATCTTCTTCTTGGATTGATCCCTTGATCATTATGTAGTGTCCTTCTTGTCTCTTCTAATAGTCCTTGAAGTCTATATTGTCTGATATGAGAATTGCTACTCCAGCTTTCTTTTGGTTTCCATTTTCATGGAATATCTTTTTCCATCCCCTTACTTTCAGTCTGTATGTATCGCTAGGTCTGAAGTGGGTCTCTTGTAGACAGCATATATAAGGGTCTTGTTTTTGTATCCATTCAGCCAGTCTGTGTCTTTTGGTGGGAGCATTTAGTCCATTTACATTTAAGGTAATTATCGATATGTATGTTCCTATTCCCATTTTCTAAATTGTTTTGGGTTCGTTATTATAGGTCTTTTCCTTCTCTTGTGTTTCTTTTCTAGAGAAGTTCCTTTAGCATTTGTTGCAAAGCTGGTTTGGTGGTGCTGAACTCTCTCAGCTTTTGATTGTCTGTAACGGTTTTAATTTCTCCATCAAATCTGAATGACATCCTTGCTGGGTAGAGTAGTCTTCGTTGCAGGTTTTTCTCCTTCATCACTTTCAGTATGTCCTGCCACTCCCTTCTGGCTTGTAGGGTTTCTGCTGAGAGATCAGCTGTTAACCTTATGGGGATTCCCTTGTGTTTTATTTGTTGTTTTTCCCTTGCTGCTTTTAATATGCTTTCTTTGTATTTAATTTTTGACATTTTGATTAATATGTGTCTTGGAGTATTTCTCCTTGGATTTATCCTGTATGGGACTCTCTGTGCTTCCTGGACTTGATTAACTATTTCCTTTACCATATTAGGGAAGTTTTCAACTATAATCTCTTCAAATATTTTCTCAGTCCCTTTCTTTTTCTCTTCTTCTTCTGGAACCCCTATAATTCGAATGTTGGTGCGTTTAATGTTGTTCCAGAGGTCTCTGAGACTGTCCTCAGTTCTTTTCATTCTTTTTTCTTTATTCTGCTCTGCAGTAGTTATTTCCACTATTTTATCTTCCAGGTCACTTATCCGTTCTTCTCCCTCAGTTATTCTGCTATTGATCCCATCTAGAGTACTTTTAATTTCATTTATTGTGTTGTTCATCGTTGCTTGTTTCATCTTTATATCTTCTAGGTCCTTGTTAACTGTTTCTTGCATTTTGTCCATTCTATTTACAAGATTTCAGATCATCCTTACTATCATTATTCTGAATTCTCTTTCAGGTAGACTGCCTATTTCCTCTTCATTTGTTAGGTCTGGTGCATTTTGATCTTGCTCCTTTATCTGCTGTGTGTTTTTCTGTCTTCTCATTTTGCTTATCTTACTGTGTTTGGGGTCTCCTTTTTGCAGGCTGCAGGTTTGTAGTTCCCGCTGTTTTTGATGTCTGTCTCCAGTGGCTAAGGTTGGTTCAGTGGGTTGTGTAGGCTTCCTGGTGGAGGGGACTAATGCCTGTGTTGTGGTGGATGAGGCTGGATCTTTTCTCTCTAGTGGGCAGGTTCACGTCTGGTGGTGTGTTTTGGGGAGTCTGTCGCCTTATTATGATTTTAGGCAGCCTCTCTGCTAATGGGTGGGGTTGTGCTCCTGTTTTGCTAGTTGTTTGGCATAGGTTATCCAGCACTGTAGCTTGCTGGTCGTTGAGTGAAGCTGGGTGCTGGTGTTAAGATGGAGATCTCTGGGAGATTTTCGCCCTTTGATATTATGTGGAGCTGGGAAGTCTCTTGTTGACCAGTGTCCTGTAGTTGGCTCTCCTACCTCAGAGGCAGAGCCCTGACTCCTGGCTGGAGCACCAAGAGCCTTTCATCCACACAGCTCAGAATAAAAGGAAGAAAAAGTAGAGAGAATTAGTAGAAGTATGAGGAAAGAAAGAAAGAAAGGAAGGAAGGAAGGAAGAAAGAAAGAAAGAAGCAAAGAAGGCAAGAAGGAAAGAAAGGAGGGAGGGAGGGAGGAAGGAAGGAAGGAAGGAGGGAAAGAAGGAAAAAAGAGAAAGAAAGAAGATACAGTAAAATAAAAGTATAATAAAGTTATTTAATTAAAAATACTTATTTAGAAAAAAATAAAAGGGACGGATAGAACCTTAGGACAAATGTTGGAAGCAAAGCTATACAGACAAAATCTTACATAGAAGCATACACATACACCCTCACAAAAAGAGGTAAAGGGGAAAAAAAATCATAAATCTTGCTCTCAGAGACCACCTCCTCATTTTGGGATGATTTGTTGTCTAAAGGATGGAAGGAAGGAAAGAAAGAAAGAAGGAAAGAAAGAAAGAAAGAAAGTATAATAAAGTTATTAAAATTAATTATTAAGAAAAAAAATTTAAAAACATGGACGGATAGAACCCTAGGGTAAATGGTGGAAGCAAAACTATACAGACAAGATCTCACACACAAACATACACATTCACAAAAAGAGGAAAAAGGGAAAAAAATCATAGATCTTGCTCTCGAAGCCCACCTCCCTCCTCAATTTGGGATGACTCGTCTATTCATGTATTCCACAGATGCAGGTACATCAAGTTGATTGTGGAGCTTTAATCCGCTGCTTCTGAGGCTGCTGGGAGAGATTTCCCTTTCTCTTCTTTGTTCTCACAGCTCACAGGGGCTCAGCTTTGGATTTGGCCCTGCCTCTGCGTGTAGGTCGCTGGAGGGCGTCTGTTTTTTGCTCAGACAGGACGGGGTTAAAGGAGCCGCTGATTCGGGGGCTCTGGCGCACTCAGGCCGGGGAGGGGGGAGGGAGGGGCACTGCATGCGGGGCGGGCCTGCGGCGCCAGAGGCCGGCGTGACGTTGCACCAACCTGAGGCCTGCGGTGCGTTCTCCCAGGGAAGTTGTCCCTGGATCCCGGGAACCTGGCAGTGGCGGGCTGCACAGGCTCCGCGGAAGATGGGTGTGGATAGTGACCTGTGCTCGCACACAGGCCCCTTGGTGGCGGCAGCAGCAGCCTTAGCGTCTCCCGCCCGTCTCTGGGGTTCGCGCTTCTAGCCGCGGCTCGCGCCCATCTCTGGAGTTCCTTTAAGCAGAGCTCTTAAACCCCTCTCCTCGTGCACCAGGAAACAGAGAGGTAAGAAAAAGTCTCTTGCCTCTTCGGCAGGTGCAGACTTTTCCCCGGACTCCCTCCCGGCTAGCCGTGCTGCACTAACCCCTTCAGGCTACGTTCAAGCCGCCAATCCCAGTCTTCTCCCTGCGCTCCGACCGAAACTGAAACCCGAGCCTCAGCTCGCAGCCCCGCCCTCCCCGGCGGGTGAGCAGACAAGCCTCTCGGGCTGGTGATTGCCGGTCGGCACCGATCCTTTGTGCTGGAATCTCCCCGCTTTGCCCTCCGCACCCCTGTTGCTGTGCACTCCTCCGCGGCGCCGAAGCTTCCCCCCTCCGCCTCCCGCAGTCTCCGCCTGCGAAGGGGCTTCCTAGTGTGTGGAAACTTTTCCTCCTTCACAGCTCCCTCCCACTGGTGCAGGTGCCGTCCCTATTCTTTTGTCTCTGTTTTTTCTTTTTTTCTTTTGCCCTACCCAGGTACGTGGGGAGTTTCTTGCCTTTTGGGAGGTCTGAGGTCTTCTGCCAGCCTTCAGTAGGTGTTCTGTAGGAGTTGTTCCACGTGTAGATGTATTTCTGGTGTATCTGTGGGGAGGAAGGTGATCTCCGCGTCTTACTCTTCCGCCATCTTCAAGGTCCCCCTAACTTCCACTTTGAAGTATAAATACTCCTGTTGCTAAAGGATCCACATTTCATCTAGAAAGGACATAAATCTGGCAATCTCACTTCAAGCTTAGCCCATCCACCTTTTGCCCCTTAGCGTTTAGTCTGTTTCACTCGCTCATAGCGGGGCGCATGTAGAGGCCTTGCCACCAGCCCTTCAAACGAGAGCTCCCCGTGAAACAGCTGAGCCGACACATCAGCTCGGGACGTGCGCTGAAGCTCCTCACAGGACACTCAACTCCCAATAGCGCATTTTTAACCTTTCCCTATCAGGTATAATTCTGTGCTGCACTGACAACTGTTTCCTTGTCTACATTCTTCCCCCACACGTGCACACTTGCTATAATATATATAAATACACACACACACAAATATACACACTACTTGTTCATTCATTCCTTAAGTAGGATCTTAGGGTAGTAACTTGATTTTTCTGAGCCCAGTCTTTTATATCGGCAAAATTAGAATTACAATACCTGTCTTATTATCTTGCAAAGTCCATATGAGAAAAATGGGAAAAAATGTACATATATCTGTATGATAATAAGTCTTTCCTTCCTTGTAATAGAGAACAAGTCTGTTCAAATTTCACTGTAATTACTATAGTTATTGACTGATTTTTAGAGGTATTTTCTTTAATAGCAATAGAGATTTTGAAAGGGGTGCCTTTTCAGTGCACTTCATTCCCTACAAACCAAGGGCGAAGCAAAGCCCCTCCGTTCTGCTCTGGTTCCACCCCCAAGTTTGTCCCCCCAGTGTCAGAATCTGTCTATATCTCTGATCTACCTTGGTTCAAATCAAATCTCTTGCTGTAAAACTTCAATGACCTTAGAAAAAAGTGTGTAATGTCATGGAAAATATCTGTTTTCCAAGAGGTATCTGATAAACTGTTATACATGCAAAAGATGTGCAGTGTTGTTCTGGAAACTGTAGCCTGGATAGTCCTCAATGCAAAATGAAACATTTCTTTAAAAAACTGGTATTTCAATTTTCCCTTTTTAGATGAACTAATAAAAACAAAACATCCGGGCTTCCCTGGTGGCGCAGCAGTTGAGAGTCCGCCTGCCGATGTAGGGGACACGGGTTTGTGCCCCGGTCTGGGAAGATCCCACATGCCGCGGAGCGGCTGGGCTCGTGAGCCATGGCCGCTGACCCTGTGTGTCCGGAGCCTGTGCTCCGCAACGGTAGAGGCCACAGCGTGAGAGGCCCGCGTACCGCAAAAAAAAAAAAAAAAAAAAAAAAAATCCTAGTAATAATTGGTTTCAGTTTATCTAGATTTTGCTTAAAATGCAAGGATCTGTGATTATGACCAAAGTGGCTAGAGCCAAATGAAGGCATTTGGGGGACCCTCATGCCTTTTCTTTCTGTGTTAGACAGGACTCTGGAGAGCTAGAAAAGCAGCTGAAGCAAGTCTTGAAGGAGCGGAGCACCATCCTCCGCCAGCTGACAAAAACATCAAGAGAACTTGATGGAATTAAAGTCAACCTTCAGGTGAGATGAAAGCTAATTTTCTCAGCAGCAAAGGGTAAGGAGTCACCTGGTTTGTCTCAGTGGGTTAACATGTAAAGACTTCTGCATTTTCGTTTACCAGTTTTGAATATATTTCTGGGTTTGAACATGGGAGATATTATTTATTATTATATGAGCTTTGAAAAGAAATGTCATTTGAAATGCAGTCTGGGAATCTGTGGTTTGCAAATTCAGGAATGAGAAAACTGTGTGCTTGGCAAAGCCATCAATTTCTCACAGTTTCTAAGATCAGTTTGACCCCTGTGTTTTTTATATTACAAAATGATGAAAAGCAGTTATGGCTAAGAGTCATAAATGAATATAGAAATGATCTCCTGAAGAGAACTTTAAATTCCACAAAGGATAGTTCTGAAAATTCTTTAGTAAACCTCATTACTAAAAAGGGTAAATGCCTTGCAAAGGAAAGTGTCATCTGTGAAAATGTATTAGTACTCAGAGAAATCTAAATCAAAAACCAAGGAAAAGATCTCTATCTGATAAGAAAAGTTTCTGAAATATCTGAGAATATATTTTAATATTTTCCTTTAACATTGTATTTTTGAATACATACTGATACTAAAAGCTTTGTATGTATTATAGGACTTAATTCTCCTAATATATCAATGAGGGTAGGCACTATAAACGTGAGTTTTCTTGTTACACATGAGGAATCATGCTTGAATGTCACAAAGGAAACCAGAGTTTAAATGCAGGCAGTCTGACTCCATAGCCGGTCTGGTAGTTATCGCACTGAACCAAGGTTCTGAACCTTGTGTAATCACCATTGTTCTTAGCTTTTTAGTCCCATGATGATGATTATGGTGTCAGTAAGCACTACAGTTTATTGAATGTGGTCTCTTGTGTTAGGTCCTCTTTCTCCAATTTTTAATTAATTTTCACATGATGATTATGCTATGATTATTATTAGCCTCATTTTACAAGTGAGAAAACAGAGTTAGAAAAGGGCTTGGAATCTGAGAGCACAGAGAAAGTTAGGAGGTGGATCTGGTATTTTGAACCCAATACCCAAGCTCTTGTTCCAGAAGTTGTATTACATCTTGAGAACATGAAAATAGCAGAAAATTTACTCACACTCCGGTAGGATACAGTGACAGGTAGCAAGATGGTAACAGTGCAGGAATAACAGTTCTATGGTAGAAGTTTGCACAGAGCATTAGGGACCCACTGACTAGGATGAAAATGGGTGCGTATTGATTTCCATATAGGAAGTTGAGGCCAGAATGCTACCTTTTCATTAAGTAGAAATTCACAAGTTTTATGAGACTTCAAAGAATATTTAAGACACTTGCACCTTCTTAGAGGCATGAAACACCTGGCACGTTGAGAATTTTTCAAGCTTATGGTGAAATAAATGCCCATGAGTGGTCAGTACTTCCAGCCAGGACACTCAGTATCTCTATACTAGCAGCCTAAGTTAAGTCAACCTAAGTGTCCATCGACAGATGAATGGATAAAGAAGATGTGGCACATATATACAATGGAATATTACTCAGCCATAGCAAGAAACAAAATTGAGTTATTTGTAGTGAAGTGGATGGACCTAGAGACTGTCATACAGAGTGAAGTAAGTCAGAAAGAGAAAAACAAATACCATAAATACCATATGCTAACATATATGTAGAATCCAAAAAAAAGACATCGAATTACAGTCTAGGAAATTACTTGAAATAAATGTACAATTTTGTGGAGTTACTTTTTGAAAGGGTAATACATCTATCACTAAATGTAATTGCAATCTTTTAAAATGCCTTTTTTTAATTTTGTGACAGCCATTGTGCAAGGAGTTTTTTATTTAATTTTTATCTTATTAAATCCCCTCAACAAGCTTTTCACGAAATAAGATAATATTTTATTCATTGTACAGTGAGGAAATGAAATTCAAAGAGGCCACAGGAATCTCCCAAAGTCATACATCTAAAAAATGTTGATTCCAGGTTTCAAACTCATAGTAAACAAATAAATATATTGCCCATTGTACACATTTTTTTCATATTTTTTTCCAGTGGGGCTTCATAAAGACATGAGCTTTGAAAGCCTTGTTCATCTCTGTAACCATAGCACCTGGATGGCATCACAATATAGATCCATATATAAACATTGTATTAATTAAGTAGTAAGGTATATCAATCTTTGCTATCCTTAAAGTCATCAAAATTATTTTCCAAGACGTATACCCCACTTCTCTGGACATTGCTGGGGAAATAATAATCAAATACTAATGAGTTCTTCTAATTGGATACATTTTTCAGACCCTCATCTGCATACCTACCCTCTTCATATTTTCATTTCTTCATTTCATGTTTTGTTTTGTTTTTAATTTCTTGAGGATAGTGCCATGCCCTTTTAATCTTTGTTTCCTTCAGAATGCCTGGAGTGTAGCAGATGGTAAAATGAATAAGCATATTTTTATTATACTTTTCACCAAGTGCTTTCACACATCTATTATCCCCTTTGAGTTTTCCAGTAACTGTCTAATGTAGGCTCTTCAAAATTCTCATCCCTGTTTATCAGATAAGGAAGTCAAAGTGCAGATTTTGTGACCTGTCCCAGGTCATGTGGCCATGATGCACTTTGAACTGTAAATCCCATGACTGGTGATTTTCCCCCAAGCCTGCTTTTTTGTGTTTTACGTCAAGCTACTCTTTTCAAATAAACAGAGCACCTTTTATTGGCTGCTTCCTAATAATGATATCAATCAGTCATTTTAGGGAAAAGGGTTCTCTTGTGATGCTCACCCCACCACATCCATATCAGAATGCTTAACTTACTACATGAAAATTGTTTCTAGCATTAGGCTGAAAAAGTGGTGAAGGCAGACACTATGGCTTTGTTGTTAATTAAATATTAGGTAAGCAGCATGTTTGCCATTCTTGTTATTGTCAGTTCCTTACCTGTCATAGCTGCTCTTTTTACAAACAATATTATTGTGTCTGTTTTAACTTTTAATATCAAAAAGGATAGGTCACCCTGTTAAATAATATACTAAGTATAAATAAGAAAGTTTTCAGGGAAGGATTAACGGGTCATATTCTCTAATGAGAAAAGCTCAGTGGGCTTTTCTCTTTTAATTCAGGGTCTGTCAATGCTGAATTTGCCAGAGTAAATAAACAGTAATGACTGTTTTTTTCTTTAATATACTATCTATACAGAACAGTTACAATTTTAAATGGCCCTAGTTTTTCTATGCATTCTAATGCGTTACTCATAAATAATAAATAGGCAAGACCAAACAGGTGCATGCCATTTGACTGCTTTCATCCTGATGTATTATTACTTAGCTTATTTAGGGAGGCCTTTTATGTCCCCTTGTGTTTGTAGAAACTATGCCAGAACCAGTTTAACATGCCTGCAGAGAACATAGTAAAACTTCAAATGAAGAGCAGAAGATCTGTTTTATATTCACTTATAAAGAGACCTAGGTATTTGGAGAGTACGTTCTCCTCCACTGAACCTCTAAAGGCTGAATCTCAGTTCATTCCCTTTCACTCACTGTGTAGCACTTGCACCACTTGGTGTCATAAATTGTGCATCCTGAGAGCCTATGTGCATCCTGAGAGCCATGGGGACCATCATGGCCTCGTTTGTACATTCTTATTTCAGGGCATAAGTGCAGCCACCCCTTGTGCCATAAACACAAAAGTAAAGTAAGCTTCAATTTATCACATGAATAAGACTTCCTTTTCCCACTTTTCTTATCAGAATTTGAAAAACGATGAGAAATCTGCCAAAACTGATGTTCAGAAGCTTCTGGAAATAGGTCAGAAACAAAGGTAAGGCTGTGTTTTCCTTTTATTTTCTTAGTTCTTTTCCTCCATAGCCAAACTCCATTCAGAGACGTCACAAGAATAAGTTTATTCTAAATGCATTCATTTCTTTATATTCTTACTTACACTTTAATGTATAAGAATCTTGTTCAAATGTAGATCCTTATCAAATAAGTGGAGGGTGGCTCTTGAGATTCTGCATTTTTAACATGTTCCCTGGTGATGGGTGATCCCGATACTGATGCTGCTTGTCTGCAGATCTCAATTCAACCGTTAAGGATCTGGAGTACTTTCCTTTATCGTCCCACTAAGATGGGCCCACATAAGTCTGCCCATCAATAGATCCAATGACAATGACATCAGTGGGCCGTTGTTTTTTGTTTTTTTTTCAGATTCTGTGATCTGAAGTTTATAACTTGTAGAGGACTTTGGCCTTTTTTAATAGTATCAAAACTTGATCGTGGCGATAGTGGTGGGGGGTGGTAAGAAATGGGGTAAACTTAACGCAGTAGAATTGGAACAGTTTTATTATTGTTGCCGTGTTTATTTTGGAAGGAAGTGAACTATGAGCTAGATTTCTATGCAGTATTAAAAAAACTATATGACTTGAAATTGCTTCTCAAGGAAAAAAAAAAGCCAAGGTATTTTAAGGTAGAAACAAGCCAGCATTTGTTATTTGTTATACGTTTACTAGAGGCTCTACTAGATGCTTTATATTTTTTTTTCTTGTTTCAACACCACAAGTATAGATTAAATATTATTGTCCCCATTCAGTAAATGGGAAATTGTTGCTCAAAATGCTTAAGTGAATTGATGAGAGTTGTGTTAATTGGAATTTGCTCTGCTGTGTCTTACCCATAGCCATACCCTTTCAAGATAGTTTACTGATTCAAAGCAAAAAGCTGTTTAAAAAGTTGACAGATGCTACACTATGTAGTCCCTTCTCACCATCTTCTATCTTCTCCACTGTCCTTGCCTCTTGACCCAGAAACCTCATGGCATTGAGGCGATGACATGTTAAAAATCAAATCAAGTATCTTATATTGACTCTTGTTATTATTTAAATGGAATCATTATTTATTGAACATGAAATTCTCTCCAAAGTCCAGTATTAAAAAGATGTCATATAAAATATAGGTCTGAGCATGTTTCCAAAATTACATGATTTTAAATTATTTTATTGGTTTGAAATAATCCACTTTTTAAAACACCTGTGCTCAATATCACACAAGTATATGTGATTCACTGAGTTAGTGGAGAATTATAAACAATATTTTCAATAGAAATAGCTAGTCAAAATGTTACCAAGCCTAAGCTTGTACTGCTCCCTGCACAACAGGCCAGTAATCAAGAGACGAGTTCTTGAGGCAAGAAATAGTGACTTTATTCAGAAAGCCATAAAAACCGAGAAGATCGTGGGCTTGTGCCCCAAAGAACCGTCTCGCCTGAGTTAGAATTCAGGCTCCTTTTATATACTAAAACGGCAGCCTCCGGAGGGCATGTGTTAATTTTTTCTTCCCTGCAGTCACTCACAGGTAGACCTGGTCAGGATGTTTCCTGTGAGCTAAACAAAGGTATTTTAGCTTAATGCTCATTACCTGGGATGCAGGGTTCCCAGAGATGGACCATTATGTATAATTTAAGCTTATAGGCAACATCCCTTTAGTGATCAACTTGTAATAGAATACAAAATGTTCTTCCCTATTACAAAAACAGACCAAGAGTCATTGAAAATTATCACTTTTTGTAGAGTCTTCCATGTTGGGAAAAGATAATAAACAAAAACATAAAAATAGAAATGACTTCGGCATAATGCATGTGCAATACCAGTGAGAGGGTTGCAGTGACTGAAGAAGACAGATTGAGTCAGGAAAGATCAGAAAATAAAGCTGTTGTGCATAGACTGAGACCACTCAAAGGTTAGCTCAGTGTGGACTTCAGCATAAGCAACAGAAAACCCATTCATGTAGCTCTGTAAAAGAATGATATAATTAAAGAATTATATTAGGGGAATTATTCTGACAACACTGTTCAAGGCAGAAAGAAAGAGACATAGACCAGGTTGAGGAAAGGTCCCCTAGAGAAGAGACAGATCTCATCAGTGAGGACCATGGAGTGAAAGAGCAACAAAATCAGCCTTTCTTTGTTGCAGGAGAGACACAGATGAAGAGACAGCCTTATGCATGACGTGAATAAGGAAAAACCTGTTCCTTTAGCTTACTGAACATTTTTTAAATTATCTATGGTTGTTTCTACATGACACACAAAATATCCAGGCAAATGAGGAAAAACATGGTTGGAGTTATTAAGAATTTCAGGCCATCATCTCTACATTTGGCATGGTATACAGATAGCCAGATGATGGACCAAGTTTTTCAATGAATGTGTTAAATGGAGCATATATTTTGCTATTGTGATTTCAAAGTTTTATCCAAAATTATAAAATTTGTTAAAATGCATAACTTGTATAATGTACACAAAGTCAGCATGGAAAATTCAATAAATCCTAACAATAGGTGATTTCTCAAAAGTATAATACATTTGATATATTAGTTTTTGCTGTTTAGTTAGAGTTATAAAAATCATGGTTATCTGAATGTGAAGGAGGCTATATATCTCATTTCCAAAATAAAAGAGATTAATAACAGTAAAAGAGAAAAAAAGTTATCTCAGTCTATAAAAAGTATTAACTGATGGCAAATTTAGAAGTATTATCATAGCCTGAAAGACTAAAATGTATTGCAGATGCCATATACACCCAGTTCTCAGTAACTACATGTCCTCTGGGATCCTTGTCACCTGGCCCTTACCTGGCAAAGTAGTCCCTAGAAGTCATGCTGCTTTTATGTGTCTCTGACATCACGGGCTACAGTTAATTACCTCATAGGTGTCTCTACCAAAACAAAACTGAATCATTTAGAATTTCCTTCTTGGAATTGTAACCAACAGGCAACTAATAAAGTCCCTCTGTGTAGCTGTACTAGATTGTAAGTAAGTAAACGCAGAGGATATGGCATGGTCGTAAACAACCAGGTAGTGAGAGCAGCATGTCTTTCTGCCAAAGAGGTACAGAGAAAGGAATGTGTATATGTGTGTTTGTGTGTGTAGTGTACGTGTGTGCGTGTGCACATGCACGCATACTTTTACATGAAAAGGAGAAAGTTGCATTGACTCTTGATTGTTAACATTTCAGAAATATTTAGACAGCTTGGGTAATATTCATAGAAGAGTCCTCCGGTTGCTGGAGAGACTTTTAAGCCATACTATGTGAAGAGTGAGAGTAAGTAACCAAAAAATAGAGACCCTGGGAGATAGGAGAGTACCCTGAAGTTTCTGAAAAGCTGTCTTGAAAATAAAAAGGAATAAAACATTTTGCTCTCTACGGTGGATGGTGGGTAGAGATTTTGAGAAGGCAGTTTTGGACTCTGTGTACTAATGGATTTCAGTATACCGAGTTCTCTGTAAAGGAAAAGAATGCCTGAGATAGTGGCAAGGATTCTATCTGTGATGTTATGACAATACAAGCTGGTCACCACATGAAAAGAATACCTTCCTGTAGGGTGAGGTATTTTTATATTTATAATTGGGGATGGAAGATGTGTGAAACAGCTGCCTTTTAAAATCCCTTGTAACCATGAAATTCTATGGTAAAATGTACTCAACATCTGAGAAACCCTATCACAGTGTCGCTGGAGCCAACAGTTCTTTAGAATTCAAGCTTCAGTTCAGTGCCAAGTAGGGCCCAAGAGTAGCTCTACATAGTTTGTGCAAATCCCGTTTGGTGGAGGTGGGGTGGTCGGAGTAGAACTGAGCAAGTTGTGGGACAGGAGTTTGGGGCCACCTAAAGCATGGGAGCAGTGAGAATGTGCAGAAATAAGTCTGAAAAAGGAGATGGAGAGGTTCAGAAGTTTCAAAAGTCCCGCTTTGCCATTCTGTCTGATAGCTTTCCTCGCCATGAAAATGAGAATTCTGTACCTTCTCCAGCTTTTAACAGTTTTTGCAACTTATTTTTTTCTTACTCCCTATTGCCTATAGATGTCAGTATGTGGGCATTTTTGAATATATATACATATATAAACACTTATTTTAATTTTTATAAAATATATGAATTTTATCATTTAATTTTAAAATATATGTATCACTTTAAAATAAAAATGAGAATTTTAAAACCCAGAAATAACAAATAAGTATTACAAGATTTTATTATAACTTTTTTCTAGTTGGAAATATAATAGTCCTATTGCATTTTTATTCAGTACTTGTTGAAGATTTGAGTGTTAGGAATAGAATGTAGATCCTTCCTTCTTTCTTTCTCTCTGTCTGTCTCCCTCAATAGGGGTAGTATAATGACTCTCTAGAATTTGAGCACATAGTCTGCAGAACACAATTCCACCACCTCTTTATGTATCAGTTTTCCATTTTATGGACTGCCTGGTATACTGTAAGCCTACAATATATGTAAATATTACTATTATTTTGTATTATATTATGCCACGCATGCTCTTTGTGGAAAATGTCAGGAGAAATAATGGAAGTCTACATGTGAAACAATTCTGATAAATAAAACCGGTTTGAGGCCGTAATGGAAGCTGAGAATTAAAATCCACTTTAAGCAAAAGCATGTTAAAGCTTTACCCAAACAAGCATAAATCATCTAAAAACCAAAGTGACTGTAATTATTTTATAACTTGTTCCTGTTATACGTTGCCTTGATAAACAAAATCCAGATTGATTCCAGCGATCGTATAGACTCTCATGGATATTCCTAAAATTGAAACTGGGACCTAGTAGTTTCTAGAGTAATCATTAAATCCTTCTGGATGAAAGAGCAGCTTGTGGTTGTGCAGGATGTGGTGGTCAAAGAATGAACACAGGGACCTCAAGTGGTGCCAGTGGTTGTGATAATGGTTTCGTGTATTACGTGATTATTTTCCAGGCATTTGCTAAGCATTTTGCCTATATTACATCTTCTAAACCTCACTATAAACCTATGAGGTAGTTCTATTATTGTGCCCATTTAAAAGTGAAAAAAAAAAAAAAAAGAGTCTAAGAACATGCTTTCCTATCCCATACTCTCTTTATTGTAACTACACACCAAGAAAATATTTTTGTTCCAGAAGTTGTCTTTTCGCTCTAGACTGGGAAATTTAGTTTGTCTGCTGGTAAGATTAGAAGAGGTTTCTGTTTGGTTGTTGCTGTTGCATTGAAGGAGTTTATTCCTTTAGCCATACTTAACACACACCTACACACACACTCACTCATATACTGTAATCTGCTATCTGAACTTTTTTTTTTTTTTACATCTTTATTGGAGTATAATTGCTTTACAATGGTGTGTTAGTTTCTGCTTTATAACAAAGTGAATCAGTTATACATATACATATGTTCCCATATATCTTCCCTCTTGCATCTCCCTCCTTCCCACGCTCCCTATCCCATCCCTCTAGGTGGTCACAAAGCACCTAGCTGATCTCCCTGTGCTATGCGGCTGCTTCCCACTAGCTAGCTATTTTACGTTTGGTAGTGTGTGTATGTATTTCCATGCCACTCTCTCACTTTGTCACAGCTTACCCTTCCCCCTCCCCATATCCTCAAGCCCATTCTCTGTGGGCTATGTCTGTGTCTAGTAGGTCTATGTCTTTATTCCCTTCTTACCTCTAGATTCTTCATGACTTATTTTTTTTAGATTCTATATATATGTGTTAGCATACGGTATTTGTCTTTTTCTTTCTGACTTACTTCACTCTGTATGACAGACTCTAAGTCCATCCACCTCATTACAAATAGCTCAATTTCGTTTCTTTTTATGGCTGAGTAATATTCCATTGTATATATATGCCACATCTTCTTTATGCATTCATCTGATGATGGACACTTAGGTTGTTACCATCTCCTGGCTATTGTAAATAGAGCTGCAATGAACATTTTGGTACATGACTCTTTTTGAATTATGGTTTTCTCAGGATATATGCCCAGTTGTGGGATTGCTGGGTCATATGGTAGTTCTATTTGTAGTTTTTAAGGAACCTACATACTCTTCTCCATAGTGGCTGTACCAATTCACATCCCACCAGCAATGCAAGAGTGTTCCCTATTCTCCACACCCTCTCCAGAATTTATTGTTTCTAGATTTTTTGATGATGGCCATTCTGACTGGTGTGAGATGATATCTCATTGTAGTTTTGATTTGCATTTCTCTAATGATTAATGATGTTGAGCATTCTTTCATGTCTTTGTTGGCAGTCTGTATATCTTCTTTGGAGAAATGTCTATTTAGGTCTTCTGCCCATTTTTGGATTGCGTTGTTTGTTTTTTTGTTATTAAGCTTCATGAGCTGCTTGTAAATTTTGGAGATTAATCCTTTGTCAGTTGCTTCATTTGCAAATATTTTCTCCCATTCTGAGGGTTGTCTTTTTGTCTTGTTTATGGTTTCCTTTGCTGTGCAAAAGCTTTGAAGTTTCAGTAGGTCCCATTTGTTTATTTTTGTTTTTATTTCCATTTCTCTCTGAGGTGGGTCAAAAAGGATCTTGCTGTGATTTATGTCAGAGAGTGTTCTGCCTACGTTTTCCTCTAAGAGTTTGATAGTTTCTGGCCTTACATTTAGGTCTTTAATCCATTTTGAGCTTATTTTTGTGTATGGTGTTAGGAAGTGATCTAATCTCATACTTTTACATGTACCTGTCCAGTTTTCCCAGCACCACTTATTGAAGAGGCTGTCCTTTCTCCACTGGACATTCCTGCCTCCTTTATTAAAAATAAGGTGACCATGTGTGTGTGGGTTGATCTCTAGTATTTCTATCCTGTTCCATTGATCTATATTTCTGTTTTTGTGCCAGTACCGTAGTGTCTTGTTTACTGTAGCTTTGTAGTAAACTCTGAAGTCAGGGAGCCTGATTCCTCCAGCTCCATTTTTTGTTCTCAAGATTGCTTTGGCTATTCGGGGTCTTTTGTGTTTCCATACAAATTGTGAATTTTTTTGTTCTAGTTTTGTGAAAAATGCCAGTGGTAGTTTGATAGGGATTGCATTGAATCTGTAGATTGCTTTGGGTAGTAGAGTCATTTTCACAATGTTGATCCTTCCAATCAAAGAACATGGTATATCTCTCCATCTATTTGTATCATCTTTAATTACTTTCATCAGTGTCTTATAATTTTCTGCATACAGGTCTTTTGTCTCCTTAGATAGGTTTATTCCTAGATATTTTATTCTTTTTGTTTCAATGGTAAATGGGAGTGTTTTCTTGATTTCACTTGCAGATTTTTCATCATTAGTGTATAGGAATACCAGAGATCTCTGTGCATTAATTTTGTTTCCTGCTACTTTACCAAATTCATTGATTAGCTCTAGTACTTTTCTGGTAGTATCTTTCGGATTCTCTATGTATAGTATCATGTCATCTGCAAACAGTGACAGCTTTACTTCTTCTTTTCCGATTTGGATTCCTTTTATTTCCTTTTCTTCTCTGATTGCTGTGGCTAAAACTTCCAAAACTATATTGAATAAAAGTTGTGAGAGTGGGCATCCTTGTCTTCTTCCTGATCTTAGTGGAAATGCTCTCAGTTTTTCACCATTGAGGACGATGTTGGCTGTGGGTATGTCATATATGGCCTTTATTATGTTGAGGAAAGTTCCCTCTATGCCTACTTTCTGGAGGGTTTTTATCATAAATGGGTGTTGAATTTTGTCAAAAGCTTTCTCTGCATCTATTGAGATGACCATATGGTTTTTCTCCTTCAATTTGTTAATATGGTGTATCACGTTGATTGATTTGCATATATTGAAGAATCCTTGCATTCCTGGAATAAACCCCACTTGATCATGGTGTATGATCCTTTTAATGTGCTGTTGGATTCTGTTTGCTAGTATTTTGTTGAGGATTTTTGCATCTATGTTCATCAGTGATATTGCCCTGTAGTTTTCTTTCTTTGTGACATCCTTGTCTGGTTTTGGTATCAGGGTGATGGTGGCCTCGTAGAATGAGTTTGGGAGTGTTCCTCCCTCTGCTATATTTTGGAAGAGTTTGAGAAGGATAGGTATTAGCTCTTCTCTAAATGTTTGATAGAATTCGCCTGTGAAGCCATCTGGTCCTGGGCTTTTGTTTGTGGGAAGATTTTTAATCACAGTTTCAATTTCAGTGCTTGTGATTGGTCTGTTCATATTTTCTATTTCTTCCTGATTCAGTCTTGGCAGGTTGTGCATTTCTAAGAATTTGTCCATTTCTTCCAGATTGTCCTTTTTATTGGCATAGAGTTGCTTGTAGTAGTCTCTCATGATCTTTTTTATTTCTGCAGTGTCAGTTGTTATCTCTCCTTTTTCATTTCTAATTCTATTCATTTGAGTCTTCTCCCTATTTTTCTTGATGAGTCTGGCTAATGGTTTGTCAATTTTGTTTATCATCTTAAAGAACCAGCTTTTAGTATTATGGATCTTTGCTATTGTTTCCTTCATTTCTTTTTTCATTTATTTCTGATCTGATTTTTATGATTTCTTTCCTTCTGCTAACTTTGGGGGTTTTTTTGTTCTTCTTTCTCTAATTGCTTTAAGTGCAAGGTTAGGTTTTTTATTCGAGATGTTTCCTGTTTCTTAAGGTAGGATTGTATTGCTATAAACTTTCCTCTTAGAACTGCTTTTGCTGCATTCCATAGGTTTTGGGTTGTCGTGTCTCCATTGTCATTTGTTTCCAGGTATTTTTTGATTTCCTCTTTGATATCTTCAGTGATCACTTCATTATTAAGTAGTTTACTGTTTAGCCTCCATGTGTTTGTATTTTTTACAGATCTTTTCCTGTAATCGATATCTATTCTCTTAGTGTTGTGGTCGGAAAACATCCTTGATACAGTTTCAATTTTCTTAAATTTACCATGGCTTGATTTGTGACCCAAGATGTGATCTATCGTGGAGAATATTCCATGAGCACTTGAGAAAAATGTGTATTCTGTTGTTTTTGGATGGAATGTCCTATAAATATCAATTAAGTCCATCTTGTTTAATGTATCATTTAAAGCTTGTGTTTCCTTATTGATTTTCATTTTGGATGATCTGTCCATGGGTGAAAGTGGGGTGTTAAAGTCCCCTACTATGAATGTGTTACTGTCGATTTCCTCTTTTATGGCTGTTATATTTGCCTTATGTACTGAGGTGCTCCTATGTTAGGTGCATAAATATTTACAATTGTTGTATCTTCTTCTTGGATTGATCCCTTGATCATTATGTAGTGTCCCTCTTTGTCTCTTCTAATAGTCTTTATTTTAAAGTCTATCTTGTCTGATATGAGAATTGCTACTCCAGCTTTCTTTTGGTGTCCATTTTCATGGAATATCTTTTTCCATTCCCTTACTTTCAGTCTCTATGTGTCTCTAGGTCTGAAGTGGGTCTCTTGTAGATAGCATATATATGGGTCTTGTTTTTCTATCCATTCAGCCAGTCTGTGTCTTTTGGTGGGAGCATTTAGTCCATTTACATTTAAGGTAATTATTGATATGTATGTTCCTATTCCCATTTTCTTAATTGTTTTGGGTTTGTTATTGTAGGTCATTTCCTTCTCTTGTGTTTCTTGCCTAGAGAAGTTCCTTTAGCATTTGTTGTAAAGCTGGTTTGGTGGTGCTGAACTCTCTCAGCTTTTGCTTGTCTATAAAGGTTTTAATTTCTCCATCAAATCTGAACAACATCCTTGCTGGGTAAAGTAATCTTGGTTGTAGATTTTTCTCCTTCATCACTTTAAATATGTCCTGCCAGTCCCTTCTGGCTTGCAGAGTTTCTGCTGAAAGATCAGCTGTTAACCTTATGGGGATTCCCTTGTGTTTTATTTGTTGTTTTTCCCTTGCTGCTTTTAATGTGTTTTCTTTGTATTTAATTTTTGACAGTCTGATTAATATGTGTCTTGGCATATTTCTCCTTGGATTTATCCTGTTTGGGACTCTCTGTGCTTCTTGGGCTTGATTAACTATTTCCTTTCCCATATTAGGGAAGTTTTCAACTATAATCTCTTCATATATTTTCTCAGTCCCTTTCTTTTTCGCTTCTTCTTCTGGAACCCATATAATTCGAATGTTGGTGCGTTTAATGTTGTCGCAGGTGTCTCTGAGACTGTCCTCAATTATTTTCATTGTTTTTTCTTTGTTCTGCTCTTCAGTAGTTATTTCCACGATTTTATCTTCCAGGTCACTCATCCGTTCTTCTGCCTCAATTATTCTGCTATTGATCCCTTTAGAGTATTTTTAATTTCATTTATTGTGTTGTTCATTGTCGCTTGTTTCATCTTTAGTTCTTCTAGGTCCTTGTTAAATGTTTCTTGCATTTTGTCTATTCTATTTCCAAGATTTTGGATCATCTTTACTATCATTATTCTGAATTCTTTTTCAGGTAGACTGCCTATTTCCTCTTCATTTGTTACGTCTGGTGGGTTTTATCTTGCTCCTTCATATGCTGTGTGTTTTTCTGTCTTCTCATTTTGCTTATCTTACTGTGTTTGGGGTCTCCTTTTTGCAGGCTGCAGGTTCGTAGTTCCCGTTATTTTTGGTGTCTGTCCCCAATGGCTAAGATTGGTTCAGTGGGTTGTGTAGGCTTCCTGGTGGAGGGGACTAGTGCCTGTGTTCTGGTGGATGAGGCTGGATGTTGTCTTTCTGGTGGGCAGGTCAACGTCTGGTGGTGTGTTTTGGGGTGTCTGTGGACTTATTATGATTTTAGGCAACCTCTCTTTGATGGATGGGGTTGTGTTCCTGTTTTGCTAGTTGTTTGGCATAGGGTGTCCAGCACTGTAGCTTGCTGGTCGTTGAGTGAAGCTGGGTGTTGGTGTTGAGATGGAGATCTTTGGGAGATTTTCCCCGTTTGATATTACGTGGAGCTGGGAGGTCCCTTGTGGACCAGTGTCCTGAAGTTGACTCTCCCACCTCAGAGGCACAGCACTGACTCCTGGCTGTAGCACCAAGAGTCTTTCATCCACAGGGCTCAGAATAAAAGGGAGAAAAAGTAAAAAGAAAGGAAGAAAGAGGATAAGATAAAATAAATAAAGATAAAATAAAATAAAGTTATTAAAATAAAAAAATAATTATTAAGAAAAAAATTTTTTAAATCGTAATAACAAAAAATGGATGGATAGAATCCTAGGACAAATGGTGAGAGCAAAGCTATACAGACAAAACTCACACAGAAGCATACACATACACACTCACAAAAAGAGAAAAAGGGGAAAAAATAATAAATCTTGCTCAGTCCACCTCCTCAATTTGGGATGATTCGTTGTCTATTCAGGTATTCCACAGATGCAGGGTACATCAAGTTGATTGTGTAGATTTAATCCGCTGCTCCTGAGGCTGCTGGGAGAGATTTCCCTTTCTCTTCTTTGTTCGCACAGCTCCCGGGGTTCAGCTTTGGATTTGGCCCCGCCTCTGCGTGTAGGTCGCCCCTTCTTCGCTCAGACCGGACGGGGTTAAAGTAGCCGCTGATTCTGGGTCTCTGGCTCACTCAGGCCGGCGAGAGGGAGGGGCACAGAGTGCGGGGCGGGCCTGTGGCGGCAGAGACCTGCATGACATTGCACGAGCCTGAGGTGCACCGTGCGTCCTCCCGGGGGAGTTGTCCCTGGATCCCGGGACCCTGGCAGTGGCGGGCTGCACAGGCTCCCGGGAGGGGAGCTGTGGATAGTGACCTGTGCTCGCACACAGGCTTCTTGGTTTCGGCAGCAGCCGCCTTAGCATCTCATGCCCGTTTCTGGCGTCCGCGCTGTTAGCGGCAGCTCACACCTGTCTCTGGAGCTCCTTTAAGCAGCGCTCTTAATCCCCTCTCCTTGTGCACCAGGAAACAAAGAGGGAAGTGCTAAGTCTCTTGCCTCTTCGGCAGGTCCAGACTTTTTCCCGGTCTCCCTCCCGGCTAGCCATGGTGCACTAACCCCCACAGGCTGTGTTCACGCCGCCAACCCCAGTCCTCTCCCTGTGCTCCAACCGAAGCCCAAGCCTCAGCTCCCAGCCCCGCCCGCCCCGGCGGGTGAGCAGACAAGCCTCTCAGGCTGGTGAGTGCTGGTCGGCACCAATCCTCTGTGCCAGAATCACTCCACTTTGCCCGCCGCAACCCTGTTGCTGCGCTTTCCACGGCCCCGAAGCTCCCCCACTCCACCACCCACAGTCTCCGCCCTCGAAGGAGCTTCCTAGTGTGTGGAAACCTTTCCTCCTTCACAGCTCCCTTTCACTGGTGCAGGTCCCGTCCCTATCCTTTTGTCTCTGTTTTTCCTTTTTTCTTTTGCCCTACCCAGGTACCTGGGGAGTTTCTTGCCTTTTGGGAGGTCTGAGGTCTTCTGCCAGTGTTCAGTAGGTGTTCTGTAGGAGTTGTTCCACGTGTAGATGTATTTCTGGTGTATCTGTGGGGAGGAAGGTGATCTCCGCGTCGTACTCTTCCGCCATCTTCCCCCTCTCTCCTATCTGAACTTTTTGAAGTGATAGCTTAGGTGATAAAATGAAGGCACAGTAATATAATAAAATTTGTCATAATTGAGAAAATCCTAAACCCTTGAGAGGAATTCATATTTATGAAAATATTTATATTTTTAATGTGAGACAGGGTCCTTATGTCCTACTGAACTTGAGACACAATATGTATATATGTGCAGATGTATTTTTTATTATCTCCAATAAATGAGGCAGCTTTCGCATTAAATATACATCTTTTTTCTCTTTGTTTTTACAAAAAGTCTCAGACCTTATACAGGATGTCTAAAACACAGTGCTTTAGAATTAGTTAATGTGGAGCATCCAAGGGAATGATAATTTTATCCCATCAGCAAGTCTATGTTAACTTTGTTTCTAAACAGCATGTTCACACCCTGGCATGCTGTCACTAATTTAGCTTTCTAACTCTAATTATTATATCGATTTGATTTAACACATTATGCAGCTCACAGATGATTCACACAGTAGGATTCTTATAAGACACAATAGTAAGGCAATTTCCCTTAAATACAGCTTGCTCTTAGTGCTTGCATGGGAGAGAAGACTCTTTATTACCAGAGTCCGGAGATACATCTTGTATGTTTAACCGTGGCTTTATATATTCTAGTTATGTTTCCTAAATGTATATATACAGCAAAACCTCCTTTCATCGTGTAAATAGGAAATAAGAGATTTATATGATGTCTCTCTTTTGCTCTCTATTTTCTACTAAACAGAGAACAAATGAAGTCTCTCCAGGAGGCCCTGGAAAATCAGCTTAAAGAGACAACTGAGAAAGCAGAAAAACAGCAGGCTACTGTAAGTGTTTCTCTTCTGTGTCCTTTGCTTTGGGCCTGGAAAATTGTTAACTTTTTTCCCTAAAATCATTATGGAACAAATACACCTGTGACAAATATAAATGAAAGTATAATGAAAACAACACAATCAACAAGATTACAAAAATACTTAGCAGCAATCATTTCAAAAAAATATTTTCGTTGTATTTGATTCTTAGGGGTCTTCTGATTCCTAACCCTTATTTATGGATGAAAAACTCAGGGCAAGAGTGTTGGTGTCGGGCCCCCTATCAGTGGCTCTTGAATTTTGGGGTGTGACCTTGAACTAAGTTAAACTATACAGATCCCTAAGCCATACCCTACATCCACTGAATAGACATCTCCCAAGGGTGGAGCCACACCATCTGCCTACTTAATCAACTACACAGGTGATTCTGAGACACCCCAAAGTTTAAGAATCAAACTTCTCTCCAGAATTTCTCTCTCAAAATGATGTTCTATTGACCCTCACGTTTCAGTTCTTATAACTAATATTCACCACGGGCAGGACAGATAGTGTTCTGGATAGTAGTGCTAAAAACTAGATTTCTACCTCATTCCCCACATGCACTTATGTACCATTTATGGAGATTGAACCTTTTATCTTGTTCGAGGACCTGAATCTATTTCAAAATATAGTATATTAATAGAAAATTTGAGATATAGTAAGACCAATAGATCAGGAAACAATTACCTTTGGAAAGATAGTTTATTTCTCACAGTTCCCAAGAGGAGGGCATGCCACATGACTGGGGACCACGCAGGCAAGCACCAGGTCAGGCACAAGGCAAAGGAAGGTGGGGAAACTGTGGACAAGAGCCTTTACTGTGGTTTCTGTGGGAAGGAATGGGCTAGGCAGGGTAAGCAGGCCTAGGATTGGCCCATTTGAATGATTTCAGCAGGCTCTGGGGCACAGGGACTATTTTTCTGGTACCCAGCCCTGGGGTGATTAAGGCAGGTGGACAGTTGCCTGAAGTGTGAGAACTCAGTACAAGGGGTGGCTGGAGTTCTAGGCTCTGTATTGGTTAGTGTGTATTTGAAAAGCTTACCACCAGGAGGAGTGGGTGGGGAAGGAGCAGCGATGAGGAAGGCAGGAGGTCAAGATAGAATGATGCAAGCATATTACTGGGTTGTCCATAACAAGGCTAGTCTGCGTATATGTGTAAGGTAGATGTTAAAGCATCAAGTTTACAGAAGCTAGAAACTGGACTAATACAAGGTCTCCATCCAGGTTGATTACCTGGGATCCCAGCTCCTTTAAGAATTGTCATCCTGCCTTTCTTTTGCAAGTCTTCCTTGAATAATCTGGATTAGGGTATAAAGTTTCGCTTCTGAGACTTAGCCCTGTCTGTCATCTGGGGTACCTGCTTCTTGGAGACAGTCTTTGTAATAATGGCTGTTGATTCTTCTGGGTGCAGGATTATTTCTTGTTAATAAATTCACTGTTATCTGTCCAGCCCACCTGTAAGGATGAGCATCTTTGTTCTTCTCTGTTATGCCATGGCAACACTCACTGCTAACCTACAAGGTGTTCTAGTGTCTGGCTCTTTGGACAGCAGGTGTTACATAAAAGAACAGACATATTTTTAGCACTATCATGTTGATTCCTCCCCTCAGAATCTGACCCAGCATAAGGAGCAACCCTAATTGCAATCCCATTTCTTTCTTGATCTATCACATTTAATCTCAACTTCTTCATAGCCCAGTCACAAATAATGACAGAACAGAATAGAAATATTCACACATACTGTTTTCTCAGATTCTCACAATAAAACTGCACACTACTGTTGTTGTTGTTTTTTTTGTTTGTTTGTTTTTTTCTGAAAATGAATAACTCTTGCTTGTATTTACACATCTAGCATTTGGAGAAGCCAAGGCATGAACCTGTGTTTATTCCAATATGTTATGCACAGTGTGTCTAACATCCCAAAAGAAGAAAGCTCTAACATTTGAAAGAGCTCAACAAAAGTTAGAAGAGTCAAGTATGGCAAAAGTGGGGACAAAGGATGCATAGTTGGGAAGAAGGAGGAGACAGGACTGGCCGAGTCAGCTTTATCCTCACCTCAGAATCCTTGCAGTGCTTTTCTTAAAGTTCAGCATTGAATCTTGAGGGAGGATTTTCCTCTCCCACCCCAAAATACTCTACTAAACCAGGAACACCCTATATGTATTCATAACCTAACATGTGCTACAGAATAAGAATATTCTGGGTTTAAATTCCTAGTGGACAATCTACTATCTGTAAATTTGAGTAAGCTCTTTAACTTCTGCAGGTTTCCTTGTTTGAAGAATTGGGGGAATAATTAAAATTAAAATAACATACATAATTTCCCTAAAATTATATCTGGCATATAGTAGATAGTAAAATCTAAACTAAATTTGATCTACTCAATAGAAAGAAAAAAAATAAAATAAATTATCCAATTGAAAGAAAAATGTAGGCAAAAGAATTACTGTTGGCAAAAGTTTCAATGTATTAGAAATAACGATAATTTAAATGGGTTAATTTTAATAATAATTTTTAAAAGACACAGAATAACTGCAATTAAGAAATTAGGACAATATATGCAAATGTGCTAATTTTAACAACTGAGAAGACCACATACTTAAAGTAAGCAATACAGGAAAATATATGCAAAACAACATAAAAGAAGTAAATGATTGACAGCAATATTAATGCTGGCAAATAGAATTTAAAGCACAGATATAATGTAAGAGAGAGCATTATATGCTAGCAAAGAAAAATAAATAAAATGAGGTGGTTATAGTTATAACCATCATAAACATAAATGTACTTAACAAATCAGCTTCCATATCCATCAATCTATAAGTGAAGGGAGAAATAGGCAAAAACAAAGATCTTAAAAATACAACTGGTAGTAATAAATATTAGATATATATAGAAATCTCTAAAAAAGTGACTATATTCTTTTTAAGTACATGCAGAACATCTATAGAAATTTTATAGAAATATAATATGTATAATACAAAAAGTTATATATGTTCAAAAATATGACTAGCATATATACTATGTTATTCAATCCTTTTGTTATAAAATTTAAAATAAATTTTTATAAATGGTTAAACAATTCTTTATGTTTGGAAAATATATAACACATTTTCTAATAACCCTTCAGTTAATAAGAAATAATAAAAGAAATAAAGAAATACTTAATAATAGTGAAGACACTATATGCCAATATAATAATTGAGGTGAATTGATAGCTTTAAATGCATTTTTTCAGAAAATAAAAGATTAGCAACATAAATTCAAGAAGTTATTTAAAAACAAAACATCAGTGCAATAAAGAGCGTATTTTAAAGACTAGTGAAGACAATAATAAAATAGAAAACAAAAAAGGTAAATTTAAGTTATTTGAAAAGACTATGATAAAAGAATTTAAGATATGAGAAAGATTAAGAATAGAAAGACAGACTCAAATTTTAAAATGTTGAATTAAAAAAAGAGCTAAGGGCTTCCCTGGTGGCACAGTGGTTGGGAGTCCGCCTGCCGATGCAGGGGACACGGGTTCGTGCCCCGGTCCGGGAAGATCCCACATGCCGCGGAGCAACTAGGCCCGTGAGCCATGACTGCTGATCCTGCTGTCCGGAGCCTGTGCTCCGCAACGGGAGAGGCCACAACAGTGAGAGGCCCGCTTACCGCAAAAAAAAAAAAAAAGAGCTAAGAGTCATAATTGTAATAGGAATTCAAACAAATAACGTATTATGAGCAACAGTTCCCTGATACATTTAAAAATGTATATGTAAATTTCTAGATAAATAAATATAAAATGCTAAAACTTCTGCAAGAAGAAATTTAGCAATTGAATAGCTGAACACAGTTGGAATTTTATTATGCTAAAAGACCCCCTTTCCCAAGTATTTCAAAGCCAGAAGGTTTTCATGGTGACTTCTACTAATTTTTAAAGATCAGTTGACCGCAAATATAGGCAAATATTTTCTGGAAAATAGAAAAAAATTGAAAACTTTCATCTCATTTTGCAAACTTCATCAGTTATGATTCCAAAATCAATTAATGACTGTATGTGTAAACTAATAGCTATTTTTCTACTAACGAATGTACATGTAAAAGGGCTATAAGAACAAATTCAAGACTATATTAACAAAATATATCATCATGATCAATAAATACAAATACCTGCGGAAATAAATAATACTTATCTTTTGGAGGGAATGTGTTTATGTTTTGAGTTGAATGACTGATATTTTCTAAGTCAAAGTCCAGAAAGAGATGACAGAAAGCTTAACAAATATGGGAATAACATATATTTAGTAAAAGCATGATTTTTTTTTAATGTGCATCTGGTGGAATCTAGGAAAAGATAGCTTTCATAGTACTGGGACTCATCACTTCCAAACTTTGGTAAAGACTCAAACTGTTTGTGCTTTTTCTCCCTATTTGAGGATTCTAGGTTAACTAAGGATTAAGTAAGTATATATTTTAATTATTGCAAATCATTCAACAATTACTCTTTCTGCCAAGAAGACTATAGTTGATGTAGTTGAAAGTTGGATAAGAAGGGGAGAATGAAATAATTGTAATTGGTCACTCTAAAGCAGAGGGAAAACATTTGGATTTGATTCTGTAAATATTGTGCTATTTTAGATTTAAGAGCAGATACTCTGCTGTGCTGCCCTTGATTATATATCTAATTACTAAATTGAACTATCTCCTTAATGGGACAATGAGTGTGACTCAAATTTTCAGGTTGCTCCGAGGATATTCATAATTCAAATGTAAGCTTGAAAATTGTTATGACCAGAATGATGGACATAGTGGTTCTCAGGCTTCTGCTTCTGTTTTACATGTAGTTGGACCATTAAAAATTGTTAGGTTTAGGTTTTGTTACCTTTTGAGGAAATGGTAATACAAGGACACCTACACAAGCCAGAAAAGACAAGGTGTTAATACGTATTGTAAAGCTTTACAGACGCACAACAAGTATAATGTACAGAAAGTGAACAAGACTACTACATGTCAAATCCAGGATAGTGGTTACCTCTGGGGGGAGGGGAGGGAGAAAAATTAGGTGGGGCTTTAATAGTACTATAACATTTTCTTTACAAGGTCTGAAGAAAATTGGACAAAGCATTTATATATATTTATTCTTACGGTGGGCCCAGAAGCATTTTACATAGTATTACTCTTGTTCTTTTGTTTATGTTTGAAAGGTTTCAGAACTATTTTTTTAATGTGTATATATATGGTAAAAATTAAGTTTACTCCTAAATTTGATTTCTACTGACTTAATCTATCTCTAGAGATAACCCACATTGCCAGTCTCTTTTGCATCATTCCAGGAATCCTCTAAGACTATGTTATTCAATATATAACCACCAGATACATGAGGCTTTTGAGCATTATAAAATGGCTAGTCCAAATTGAGATATGCTGTACGTGTAAAACACACAGTGGATTCTAAAGATATATTGCAAAAAAAAGTCAATTTATCATTATTAATCCATTACATGTCAAATGATACTATTTTGAATATATTGAATTAAATAAAATATATCAGTAAAATTAATTTTACCTGCTCCTTTTACTTTTTAAAAAAATGTGACCGGCAGAAAATTGAAAATTGGAGATATTAAATGTTTCATCTGTCATACATTCACATAAATAGTGAACTCTCAGTGACCATAGAGTCTCATATTTTAGCTACTGTGCTATACTGACCTTTTTCAAAGCAGTCAGGCAGATAAAGATGCAATGTTTATACAGATACAGTTTGAATAACTGGCCTAAGGGTACAGATTCTGACAATATCATATTCAGCAGGAAACATCATGGTTTCTCTGGTACAGTTATAACGTTCCATGCTTTTGAGGTCAGGAGCATCACTATGCAATTGCTCTCAAACCTGGCCTTATATAAAAATTACGTGGAGCATGTTTTAAGAAAAGAGATTCCTAGGCCCAACCCTAGAATTTAGCTTTGTTTAAGAACCACATTTTTAAAAATTGAAGTTTAGACAAGTAAGCGAATCACAGTCATAACATGCATTTCTCAATTAAAAAATTTTTTAAACCTTTTAATTGTGGAGAATTTCAAACTTACACAAAAGTGGAAGGAGTAGTGTAATAAATCCCCATGAATCCATCAATTAGATTCAAGAATTAACAACACGTGACCAATCTCATCTCAAGCATATCATTCTCTTGTCCCCTCTTCATTTTTTTTTTATACAGTGGGTCCTTGTTGGTTATTTATTTTACATATAGCAATGTGCACAGTCAATCCCAAACTCCCTAACTATCCCTGCCCCCCCAATGAACTTATTTACAAAACAGAAACAGACTAAATTTAAAAAACAATAATAATCTTTTATTACATAAGAAAAAGTTATGTGATATAACTAGTTGATATATTTATGAATTTGGCAATAAAAATGTGGATAATGAAAAGTTTAACCCTTTGTTCTTTTTCAGTATTTGTTGACAAAGAGATAATTTTATTATACTTCAAACATTGTGAAAATAAATTTATAAAAGCTATAGAAATGAATTTGAAATATGTCTACATGATATTCTATTTATTTTCAGATTGCTTTTTTAAAGACTGAAATGGAGAGAAAGAACAAAATGATCCGAGATCTCCAAAATGAGGTAAGACATATTTCAGGAAAATTTCATACAAGTCAAAGAATATACAGAAACAAACATATTGATTTGCCATAAGCTCTGGGGTATGATCACATTTAAATATGTCCTTTAGTTAAGTACTAATGGAGAGGAACTATAAGGTTAAAACTTGAGTATATAATCCCTACTTTAACATCTATTTGATAACGTTATTAGTTCATACATCTCCAGGTCATTTTCCCTTCTAATTATATTTTGCTTGGGCAATGTTAAAAATTTATTTTTATTTTATAAATGTATTTGTCTGCCAAATGACATCACAGGCACTGAAGAAGAGAGCTAGTTAGAAATGGACCTTATGTTAGGAAAAGTCAATCTAGAATGAAAAATTTATGTGAGGTAATCTTAGAGTGATGTAGATTTGAAATAAATAAGCTGTAACCGCTTTCCTTACAGCCTTTAAAATGTAAGGATCCTATAAAATGCTGTATGATTTTTCCTCCTTTTGACTTTTTGTCTACCCTGTTACATAACTACTTTATTTTCTAAAATTTCTCCATCACATTTGTATTTCCACCTTTTTATTTCTTTTTTTTCCTTGAATGAAATTAGTTATTTAAAACTTTTAAACCATGATCAATTAAAGATACATCTTCTTTTATCAGTCCCACTAAGGTGGATTTTAAATCCCAAATCAACTGCTTTAGCCATTTCTAGTCTCCTTTATTCCCCTTCCTTCCTCCCTCCCTCCCTCCCTCCCTTCTTTCCTCCAATTTTTTGAGACATTTCAAATACAGATGAGCTACATTATTCCTATATCATTTCCACCTTGATGCCCAGGTTAAAAAATAGACTATACAAATGCCTTGGTATCAAGATTCAGCATTTGTACTCTGATCATGACATTAAAATGGTTTATCAAATGTGCAAAATGATGTATAGAAAAAAGGAAAACAAGAAAAGTTTTAAGTGTCTTCCTTATGATTCTATTGTATTTTCATTTCTTTCTAATGATTTTTTCTTCTGAGTCTTCTTAAGAAAGTCTAATGAGATGGACTTGATAATGTTTTCCCTGAGGCCTAAATCTTGGATTTACTGTTTATGGTGGAAAATGTCAGTAAACTAGAGTTACCGAAATACTGGTTGTACTAGATAATTTCTTGTTCTCTGGGGCTCAGAGAGGGCCCGATTACTCAAGTCTAAAACTTTCCATGGATCATTTAAGACAAAGGGAATGTTTAAAACAATGGTAAAGCCAGTATTAAAATAGGAAAGAAAGTACATTTAGACGTGTACACACACATCCATGCACACACACACACACGCACACAACAACAGCATGAACCCCGTTGTATAAGAATGAGAGGATTATGGGCTAATTTATATCTCTGTGTACGTATTATCAGTTAACTTTTCATCTTACATAATTTTTAAAAAATCTAGAATTTAAGGAGGAAGCTCTTTTAAAACCAAACTATAAATTATTCATATCAGGTACCTATGAGGATTAATAAAATATTTTATTTCCTTCCATGGGATCATTTTTTAAGTTTAATATTAATTTTCTAAGTGTATAGGCTAGAATAATTAAAAAAGCAATACAACTCTTCAGAATGGCTGCCAGATGTAAGCTTTGTAATTAAATTTGCTACTATTTACTTTCATCATATTGAAAATCTGCAAGATGATACTTGATAACCAGAAAAGTCTTTGACTTCTCTAACAAAACCTAATGGTGAACATATATTATCAACTGAATGCTTTTAATTTGACTCCTTTTTATTAATTCATTGAAATTTTAGATTTGTTATTTTGACAAATAATCAGTATGTAGAGGTTAAACAAAATACTTGGCCCATACTCTGCACAGTAAAATTATATGGACACTACCTGAAAGATTTTTGTTCAGGAGTAATAAAATAAAAAGGCAAATTGACTAAACAAAATACAGAGAGGTGAGGGAGATCATACAGGTATAAAGAGATTTCTGTGAGAAGATCAAAATCTCCTGAATGACTTCTGAGTGAGGATATTGGGGAAGTCCCAATTTAAGAAGGGACTTTGGAAAAGTTATTAAAGAATGATCGGTATTTTTTTCATATGTGAAGGTAAATATCTTAAAAGGCACTTTTATGTTAGAAGCTAGGCATTTAGTTTTTAAGATTTACCTCATCCCTTGGAGGGGGAAAATATTTAGATTTTATTTTTAGGCAAATGCTGTGTAGGGCAGAAAGCATTTTGATTTTTCCATCCAGGCAGTCATATCTGGAATGGAATACATGGGACCCCGTGATTCAAAGACTGTGTTCGTAACTGGGAAAGAACATTGGAGAATATTTGGAGAATATGGATAGCAAAGTGAGACTGCAAGAGAACAAGAAATAGGAAATTTTCTTTTTTTTTTTAAACCAAGAAAGTTAAGAGTGAGACTGAAAAGAGTATAGCTATGAGTTAATCACAGTATTTCAAGCTCCTTTTTATTTTATCTGTCTCTGTGGGTATCTATGTCTTCACATGGACATCACATTTAACCTGTGTCTGGGATCGCTTTTACTCACAGAAGCTTTACTGAGATTTAGGGGGTCTCCAAATTTCAGGTCTAGGCCTTCTGCTTTTCTGCTTATATTCTCTTTCATGGAACATGCAAGCCAAAGCTATTCTGCCACAGTGTGTATTTCTTTGTACCAAATCACCTTATTAGCAATTAATAAATGAAGGAACGATGCCAGTAAAGTTTGAAAAATTGTGTTGGTTTATATGTAATTTTTCCCAACATGTTGAGGTTTGAAGCAATCAGGGGAAAGCCTTGTCAAATTTTAGAGAAAATTTTTATCATACAAAGACAAAAGAAAATATGCAAAAGGACCTCCCTTTAGTACATGTAGTTGTGTTTTAGTGCCTTCAAAACATTTTAAAAAATGTTTCTTACTGCACCAAGATATCTGACTAAACTGTGAATATAGAAGACTCTAAGGCATTCCCCAGTATTAAAATAAGAGATTAGTGAAAAATATGTATCAGAAATTAATTCTGATAATCTACTTTATTAGAAGTCAATTCCCTGTAGGGTCTACATCTCAAAAGAGAAAACAGTAAATTCTAAGTGTAAGACTGTGCAAAGGATTGAGTATGATTTGGGGGATAAATGCTAGAAAATATTAAACTGTGGTTGTATTTTTATTACTATTGTCATTATTTTGTTAATATTATGATCACAAAATTACATAATAAGTGGTCTTCCTCAATCACAATTTTCTCATACATCCTGTATTTTTAGTGTACACATTTGCAGAATATGAGATTTCTCACAGTGCAAAAATTGATTTATAGTAGCTATCTCACCATTTTTTTAGTAACTTCTTAATCTGTCTCTAATTCTGATGTCTCTTATGTAATCCGTTTTATGCATTCAATTACTTATTTTGCATTTTGTATTTGGATATTGTATGGTTTCAACAAATGTAAAAAGTTGTACCAGAAAGCAAAACAAAGAAACAAAAACACTTAGCCTTTCTTCTCTAACTTTCATAACTGCATCATCATGTGATATAGACAATCCTTTTGACTCCAAAGCTTAGAATTCTCTTTGACTTTGCACTTTTAAAACACCCTCTCTCTATTGTCATTTCTAATTTTCTTTAATTTTATCCACCGTTTCCCCTAGGATAAAATAAGTTTCTCTATAGTGGTTCCAGATATAAGAAAGAGATAAGTAGGGTAATACATAGGTATTGAAATATTAGATAAATTAGGCATTGAGACAAGCATCTCTGATTAGTTTGAAACTCCTTAATGAAATGTGAGAGTTTGATAATGTTCAGGACTTTTCAAAGGAGTACATAGCTACAAATATTTGAATTAGATTAGTATTAAAACATAGTCTATATTAAATTAGTGAGTACATAGAGATAACAAAGGGAAGGGGAGAAAAGTGAAAGGAAGAGAGAGAGGGAAAAAGAAAGGAAGAAAGGAAGGAAGGAAGAAAAGAAAGAAGGGAAGGAAGGAAGGGAGGGAAGGAGGAAGACAGGCAAGTTGGGGAAGTACCCCCACCCCAAATCTCTTCTGTGATGGTTTTAGTATAGATTCTTATGATTGATTATTTTCCCGAGACTCATTCAAGATAGTTCGAGGTAAGGAAAAAATAAGAAATCACATTTCTAAAATGGTAATAATAAAGTCAGGAACCATAAAAGTGTGCCTTACTTTGCCAGTGATAGAAATCAGAAATTTGTCAAAACTACTCTCCAATGCAGGTTTTCCCTCTCACTATTTCACGGCTCCATTTTCCTTTCTTTCTAGTCTCTCAGTTACTTAGCTCATCTATTTTTCGTATAGTTTAACCCAACTTTGAAATACTAATCTGCCTTCTCTATCTCCTACTAATAAGCAATTTAATCTTCTTTAATGTTTTGTTTTATTGCTGTTGTTATAAGTGCCTGGGGGGAAAGTCTTGCTACAGGTCAAGTCACTGGCCAATCTGTGGGTTTCCAAAGGGTTCCAAATAATCATTGACACATATCCAGGTATATGAGGAATAAAACATGGGTTTTTAGGGGCAATATGCCAGTTGTGACAAAAAGCAACCTCTGATGAGAAGAAAATGACTTATTAAGCCATTTAGAGGACTCAACAAAATGTTAGGAGAGGTGCATACGCATTGTGTAGGCTGAGCTTAGGAACAACTCCACAAACAAACCCCAGAGCTGTTTGTCTCAAGGCAGGGCTACCTCTGCCAAGATCAGGAAGCTGCCAGCCACCTTTATGTTCCCATCACAGGGAGCTCCGGTATCACATAGCCATATCCCTTGTGCATCAGACCATGGATAACATCTAGCCTGTTTTCCCATGTAATTGCTGTATCTGCATTTTGAAGGGATCATATCTGATTATCAAAGTCTAAGTCATGTCTGCCCTAGAGCTGCAATGCACTTTAGAAACAGAGAGGATTTGTTTTATTTCTAATTTGTTTGCTTTCATTTTTCCTTGGGAATACGGGTTAAACACTATGAAAAACTTTCACATCGTGGAAACAATGTTCCAAATTTGGTAGCTAGTGTATTAACAACTTTTCTTTAAAAAAAAAAAAGGGTTAGAGTGTGGTAACCAGCTTTAGTATATGTTATGTCATCACTGAAGTGTTCTGAGTGGTTGAGAGATATGCTCTAACACTGATAGAGTATCCAGTTGTGCATGTGTGTATATTACAATATCTTGTGTGTATACATGGCTTCTTGCCTATCCTTTAACATGTGATTTTAGCTTTGCTTTTGTATGAACTATTTCCTCAACTAGGTGCTGACTCTTCAAAGTTAGAATCCTACCTTTACTAAAATATTATAATTCAGATTTTTTTACACACAAAAAAACCCACAGGGCTGGGATTCTGTGTACAGTGAAGATAAATGAAAACCATATTTAAGTCCGTTCTTAGCACCAGTGACTTCAATAAATTAAATAAACATTGGACACCGTGTCCAAATTTGGAGATTGAAGCTGGTTTCCCTAATTTGCTATTCTCTACAACAGGGATAGTTAGAGACCCAGCAAGATATCAGAGAATCTCTGACCATCTGGAAATTATTAAGATGACAGAAAATAATATATAGATGCATATGTATCTTTTTCAAAGGTGAGGATGTAGATTTTCAGGGAGAGTCCATGACTGAAACAAAAAAATAATAAAGTCAATAACCTCTGATCTAGATAAAGTTCTAGTAAATTTTAAGAAAACCCATTTTCGTTCAATTCTTGTGGCTGTAAGTCTCTGTAAAATAAATTATTCCATCTTCTTGCCTCAATAAGGACACTCAAGTGAAGATGATGGGATATTTCATAATGTGACAGAGTGCTCCAGGGCCATCATTCTGAAATGGTGCCTGCAGATGAACCTTTGTGAGAGTTTGAGTTGAATATGTACTGAGTCCAGGACATGCTTGAGATGTTTTCAGATAATTCCATCACAACTTTCTTACTTTATTCCTTCTAGTTTACCTTTTAAAATGATGATTTCTGAGAAATTTTGGCCAACTGGTTATTTTGGTTAATTGTGTATCCATTATCTAAAGTTTATTATAACCCATTTGTACTAGGTCCTAGGGCTACTGTAATAAAGTAACACAAGCTGGGTGGCTTAAAAAGTAAGAGTGTACTCTCTCACCATGCTGAAGGACAGAAGTCTAAAATCAAAGAAATGTCACAGGACCGTGCTCCCTCTGAAAGTTCTAGAGAATAATCCTGCTTTGCCTCTTCCTACTTTCTAGTGCCTCCTGGCAATCCTTGACATTCTTTGGCTTGTCAAGACTCTCTGCTTTGTCTTCCTATGGCCTTCTCTGTGTATCTCTTTGTTTCCTACTCTTCTTTATGGACACCTCTGATGGGATTTAGGACCCACCCTAATCCAGTATAACCTGATTTTAGCTTAATTACATGTGCAAAAAACACTTTTTATTAATAGGGGCACAACTTAAGGTTCCAGGTAGACGTGAATTTTAGGGTGATACTATTCAAATGCCATTTTGTATATTCCAGGTAAACAGCTTAGGCAATTTTTTTTTTTAAACAGGCAAAGAGAGAACATTTTATTAGGTATAAGTCTTAGCCAATGTTTCAATGGGGAAAGAGGAAAGACTTTTATTAGATATAAATCTGTCTGTGGAAGTACTTTAATATGCTTATTTAGATGCATATATAAGGTTTGTTTATGTATTCATTTGTAATAAACATATAACTTAATTCCCAAAATTATCTCAACATTTTGCTAGTTCCTGAGATATATAAATATTATAAATTTCAATGAACACAAAACAATCTCTGATCATGAAGGGTGTAAGGAGCAGAATTTAATATTGTATAACAAGTAACATATTTTGCCATATAATATGTTATGATACAATAATAATCACACAATTTGCGCAAAACATCTACAATAAAAACAGGTTGAAATAAGCATTTTACAATAACATATTGTAAAGGGGCCGATGAAGGCAATAACCTACTCAGGCCACTGAATGTGTCATTGAAGGGGTGGGTTTTGAAAGGAATGAAGTGATTAGAACTTATGGCTATTTATTCATAATCAAGAAAGCAAACATTAAAAAAAGTGAATACTTCAAAAGTTTCCTTGTAGGTGAAAAAATATTGTTAGATGTTTATTGCTGTGAAGAAAGTAGTTAATTTTGATGCTTATAGCTGAATCCAATTTCAGGCCAGTTGACTTGCAAAGAGTAAGTAATGCTGTAAGTATGTGTTACAAAAATGGGTTGGAACAGCCAAACAGATTGACACAGCCAAAGAGTAATAAACAGGAAACTAAATCTGAAAATTACCGCTATCAGATACAATTACATCAGTAAACTTTCTAGTTTGCAAGGACATAGAATTTTTACTCTGTTTCTGAAGTAAACCAGGACTGCTGTCTTATGGAGATTATGGTCTACCAAAAATCTCATTTTATTTACTGTTACAATCAATTAATTGCACCAAGTTCTAATTTCCTAATTGAGAATGTTGGATAGATGCTGACATTGTACACAATTTTAGGAATAGTTTTCAGTTGAAATTGTGTCTTTAGCCCCTGGCTGCATCTGGATCACTATTTCTGTTCTGTGATAGAGGAATGTCTAGTATTCTCTGTCATGCTTCAGGTAAAGGGGAAAGTTTGATTTCTTAATTTTGCGTCTTCCATAAACATTATTTTATAAGTTTTAAGCACCTCAGAATATGGTTAATTTAATAAATGAGAAAACAATGTGTGAGAGACATTTAGCATATGTTTAGACAGTTAGCTTGTAACAAATGGAAACTATTATCATCATCATAGTTATTATTGTCATTGGGTTCTGAGGTAAAATTTGTTCATCAATAAGCAATACTATGGAAAACTATTTGCTTAGAAAATGGTCTTAAACAAACAAACAAATACACTAAAACTCCATATTTCATTTAAATATAAATACCAAGGTAAGACAGGACTCTCTGTAACTACTGAACAGTCTCATTCCATCTCTCATAGTGTCTCTCTCCACATGGCAGGCAAGAAGTCCAAGAACTGTCTGATTAATATTCTACCCGCTTAGAAATAATAGCCAAGTGAGACCATTTTCTCAGATTACATGAGCAGAAAAATCCCAGGAAAGAGCCTATATTGTTTGGATGCCTGAGTTAATCATCATGGACAGGGGAGTAGAGCATTTTGGCCAAGTCTGAGTCACATTTCTATCCTTTTGTTAGATGGGAGCAACCCGACTCAAAACTGGGATAAATTTGCTACAGGAAAGAAAGGTTCATTGCAAAAGATTGCCTAGATATTGGACCAATAACATAAAATGTATAAAGAAAACCATCAAACACTTCTATTACTCCCTCTTAGCCTCACCCATTTTCTAACCCTCAGATCAGAGCAGTAAGTAATACTTTAATCATTTCAAGTCCCAAGTCATGCATGATGTATTTGCATCACCATATCTTTGTTAGTAATGCTCCCTTGCATATAATTTCACCCTCATTCCAAACATATTAAGGATCTTTACTTCTCTCATTTTATATTTATTGCTACATTCAAATTCTTAGTAAAAATGACCTAGGGAGGGCTTCCCTGGTGGCGCAGCGGTTGAGAGTCTGCCTGCCAGTGCAGGGGACACGGGTTCGTGCCCCGGTCCGGGAAGATCCCACATGCTGTGGAGCGGCTGGGCCCGTGAGCCATGGCCCTGAGCCTGCGCGTCCAGAGCCTGTACTCCGCAACAGGAGAGGCCACAACAGTGAGAGGCCTGCGTACCGGAAAAAAAAAAAAAAAAGACCTAGGGAAGTTTTAGTCATATAGCATTAGGTAAATGATCTTCTCTGTTTGTAATAACTTTGTACATTAATTGCCAAAACCTTGAAGCAACCTTCTTTCAGTAGGTTAGTAGATAAATAAACTGTGATAATCCAGACAATGGAATATTATTCAACACTAAAAGGAAATGAGCTATCAAGCCATGAAAAGACGTAGAGGAAACTTAAGTGCGTATCGCTAAATTAAAGAAACCAATTTGAAATGTCTACATGCTGTGTGACTCCAGCTGTATGACATTCTGGAAAAGATAAAACTATGGAGACAATAAAAAGGCAAGTGGTTTTGGGGGACTTCACTGGCGGTTCAGCAGTTAAGACTCCACACCCACAATGCAGGGGGCACAAGTTTGATCCCTGGTTGGGGAACTAAGATCCCGCATGTTGCATGCACGGCCAAAAAAAAAAAAAAAGATAAGTGGTTGTCAAAGGATAGAAGAGAGGGATAGAGAAGTAGACAGAACAAAGAAAAATTTTATGCATATGAAACTACTCTGTGTGCTACTATAATTGTGATACATGTCATTATACATTTGTCCAAACTATTAGAATGTACAACACCAAGAGTGAACCTTGTAACAAATGTACCACTCTAGTGGGGGACTTATAATGGTAGAAGCTATGGCTGAGTTGGGGTAGGTGGAATATGGGAAATCTATGTACTTTCCTCTCAACTTTGCTATTTAACTGCTCTAAAAATGAAGTCTATTAAAAATAATACACAAACATACAACATGTAGTTCACCCTATTAACAAAATTTTAAGTGTACAGAGTATTATTTACCATATATGTATTTGTTTTTTAAAGATATAAGAACAGAAAAGTTATATTTACTTTTTAAATTATTTTGTTTATTTATTTATATTTATTTATTATTGTATCCTTTCTGGAAAATAGTAAGAACTTGATAAATATTTGTTGAGTGAATAATAAATATTGCTTCAACAGGTTATATTTAGGTAAGTTGTATGGGATAGGCCACTGTCCACAATTCATAGTAATGAGTCCCCAAACTTATGAGAGTTATTCCTTAAACCAACTTGAAATGACTTTGAAAGTCCTAGAGAATCAGAAAACCTCATATTGTTTAGAAGCTGCTAAAGCTTGCTATCCCAAGTTTTTTCATATGGAGCTGGAAGGCAGGGTATTGTACTTTTGGTTCCCTCACATGCTGCAATGAAAGAATAAAAGCATGAAAGAAGAAAACCACAAAAAAGAAAAAAAAGAAAAAGAAAGGGAAGAAAGAAAGAAGTGAGAGAGGAAGAAAGCATGAGAAAAGTAACTTGACTTGGGCTGATTATTGAGAGAGTGGAGTTTTTACCAGCATCTGGTGATTTTGTCACCTTGGAGAAGTCACTACTTTTATGTGTGTCATTGGTAAAATAAGGGTTTTACATGAAATGATCCCCTTGATTCCTTAAACTCCAAAGTTTATAAATTCTTAATCTGTAGAAACAGTAACTCATAAGCTGTGAGTTAATATCTAAGTGCTATACTCAGGATAAATTCCAAGAAGATGGTCATTAGTATTTCAAACAAATCCCTAAATAGCTGTAAATTGTGTTTGGATTTACTTAGAGCTTTTTATTCTAGGAGTGTTTAAAAATATTGACCACCAAAGTAAGCAGTTCTCTAGTACATGTCATAAATAAATGTAAAATGCATAGTTATCAGACCATCAAGCAAGAATTTTTTTTTTAAATGTTTTCATCATTTAACCTATATTTTTAGTGGTAAAATGTAACTTTAAAGAAAGTTGGTTTAGAAAATCATTATTTTAAGGTTTATTTCTAGTGAGTGTACAAGTTCACAGAATGTTGGAAATATTTTGAGACAATTACTTAGGCAATTATAAACTATTTTTCCCCCTCAGAGGTGTAGAAAAGACCAGTGCTTAGGACAAAAATAGGTAGGTGTCACAGTGCTAAAAAAGTTAGTGGTACTAAAACACACCAGCTTCAAATCATATCTTTGACACTTACTATCTGTGATACTTAGATGTTATCATCATATAAGTAGAAACGCTCACATCCACTCCCACAGTTGTTATGATGGTCCAAGGAGATAATAGTTATGAGAACAGCTGTAATTGTGTCCTTCCTTGTTCTTCCTAATAAATGTTCTCTCTTAATATATGGCTCTCACAAATTAAACATTACTCATGGTATATTTTTTAATGAGTTATTACATGGAAAATACACAAAGTAGGCTGAAAAATGGCCCAAAGATAGCAGGTCCCAGTTCCTGGAACCTGTACCTATTTTACCTTATAATGAAAAAGTGTCTTTGCATATGTGATTAAGAATTTTGAGACACTGAAATTATCCTGAATTATCCTCGTGGACCCTAAATGCAATCACAGTTGCTCTTATTTGATACACACCGAGAGGAGGAGGCAGTACAAAGACAGAGCAGGGAGATATTTGAATATGCTGGCCTTGAAGATGGGAAAGATGCAGCCACAAGCCAATGGTTGCCTACAGCCATGAGTTGACTGGAAGGGACAAGGAACAAGTTCTCTCCTAGGGCCTCTGGAGAGAGCTCAGCCCTGCTGAAAGCAGGATTTCAGCCTGGTGACTTCTGGCTCCCAGAACTGATAGACAATGAATTTCTCGTGTTTTAAGTCACCCAATTTCTGGTAATTTCTTACAGTGGCCTCATAAAGCTAAGACGGTAGGGATTGGATGAGGCAAGTTTCCAGGTTATTATTAGCAATAATTTCTTAAGTGTATCATATGATGGCAGATTCCATTTTCTCCTATTAATTTTGAAACTGAACTGAAGCTCTAGCAAGAATTCCATTCACCCACATGATCCATTTTATAGGTGATGGTTAAATAGTCATCTGTTTTATCTTAAACCATTATTTATTACACACTTTGGTTCTGGGCACTGTACTCAGCAGGGAGGAAATAAAATCAGTAAGATTTTCCAAGCCTTGATTTTTCCAAATTTTAGTCTTGTATGGGAAAGATTTCTCAAAACACAATAAAATGATGTAATAGTAATAAAACCTGTACAGTCATACCTTGGAGTTACTGCATGTTCTTTTCCAGAACACTGCTATAAAGTGAATTTCACAATAGAGTCACATGAAATTTTTGGTTTCCCCGTGTATATAAAAGTTGTATCTATTAACTGTGCAATAGACTTACAGCTAAAAAAGAACAATGTACACACCTTAATTTTAAAATGCTGTATTGCTAAAAAGTGCTAAGAACATCATCTGAGCCTTCAGCGGGGTATAATCTTTTTTGCTGGTGGAGGGTCTTACCTCGATGTTGATGGCTGCTGACTGATCGTGGTGATGGTTGTTGAAGGCTGAAGTGGCTGTGGCAGTTTCTTAAAATAAGACCACAATGATGTTTGCCACATTGATTGACTCTTCCTTTCATGAACGACTTCTCTGTAAATGCAATGCTGTTTGATAGCATTTTACCCACAGTAGAACTTCTTTCAAAATTGGAGTCAGTTCCCTCAAAGCCTGCTGCTGATTTATCAATGATGTTTATGTAATACTCTAAATCCTTTGTTGTCATTTCAATAATCTTCATAGCGTATTCATCAGGAGTAGATTCCATCTCAAGAAACCACTTTCTTTGTCATCCATGAGAAGCAACTCTTCATGCATTAAAGTTTATCATGAGATTGTAGCAGTGCAATCACACCTTCATGCTTCACTTCTAATTCTAGTTCTCCTAGCTATTCCACCACATCTGCAGTTACTTCTTCCACTGAAGACTTGAACTGCTCAAAGTCATTCATGAGGATTGGAATCAGCTTCTTCCAGAGTCCTGTTAATGTTGATATTTTGAGCTTTTCCTGTGAATCACAAATGTTCTTAATAGCATCTAGAATGCTGAATTCTTTCCAGAAGATTTCCAATTGACTTTGCCATGATCCTTCACAGCTCCCTCCCAGAGGGGCTGTCCCTATTCTTTTGTCTCTGTTTTTTCTTTTGCCCTACCCAGTTACATGGGGAGTTTCTTGCATTTTGGGAGGTCTGAGGTCTTCTGCCAGCCTTCGGTAGGTGTTCTGTAGGGGTTGTTCCACATGTAGATGTATTTCTGATGTATATGTGGGGAGGAAGGTTATCTCCACGTCTTACTCTTCCGCCATCTTGAAGGTCTCTCTCAACTGTGTTAAATATTCTTGACATGTTAATTTAACTGACTGTTACAACAATTTTGTGGAATACATGTCATTATTATTATAATGATGATGATGATTATTATTTAATAAATGAGGCTTAGCATGTGGTCCAGGGTAACACAGCTAATGAAAGAGATGTTCTGGGACGAGTCTATATTGTTTCACAAAGGAGAAAGAAAAAATGCTACTTTGGATGTTTGTATATCCCATACTAGACTATTATTACCTGAATCCTGGGATATACACAAAATTTTCTTAACTCTATTATTTTTTAAATGTAAGAAAGGGTGTGATCTAATGAAAAGAGCCTAGGTAGAATACCTAGTTCTGCCATTTAATAACTGTTCCAAGTTTGGAAAATGACTTAACTTCTCTGAGCCTGTTTACTCACTTACAAAATGGGTTTAATAATATTTACTCCAAATTGTATTTGTAAGTGCTAAATTAAATAATGTATACAAGTGTCTAGCAATGTCTCAGTAAGTGACATTATAATAGGATGTATAAAAATCTTTTCCTACAAGTATTCAAGGTGAATTGGAAGGATTTATGAGGAACGAGTATTTCTTAATCACTGAATATTTGAAACTATCAAGAGGTTGGAGAAAAATAGTGAGATATTGAAGCAAACACAAGGCAGGTGTGAAAGAAGAGACAAAGAAGCAGGACAAGTATTGGCAAAGTGAGGAGATTGTGAGTACACAGGCTATTCAGAGAAAGCCTAAATTTCTAGTTAGTCCCCCAAAGATAGGAAGGTTTTAGGAAGCACCTCCTGACTTCATACTCTTTCCTTTGTCAACATCTCTTGGTTTTGTTCTCAGAAAGAATTAGCTCAGCAAATATTTATTAAGTGACCCACATAGGCCAGGCACAGTGATAAAAGGGATTTGAGGCTTGTAGTCTGAAGATGTCAGAAAAAATCTCTGGATGTTATCTTAATCTTTGAAAATTAGTGCCAAAGTGGTCGTGGAGATTTTCTAGCTCACCATTTTCTAAACTGTGTGTCTTAGTCTGGATTTTTCCTGAAGTGGACCCTGAGACAAAAATCCAAAACTAAGTATTTTAGAAAGAAACGGTGGCAGGGGATGGGGAAGTAAGACAAAGAAGGGAAGGTAGACAATTATAAGTGATGGAATGTAATCATCCTAGAGAAAGTTTTGGAGGACATTGTAAAACTTCTCTTGGATATTGGCTGAGGCTAATTCCAGAGATTTCAATTCCATGATATTCATCTCTTGCAACATAAGCAAGAAAAGGGTGCCGTGGCAGAAAGCCCCCCAACAAAGAAATACAGGTAGTAGGATTCAGATGGTGGATTGATTTGCATGGAAAGACCTGGATGAGAAGATACAGATAGGCTGACATTATGATCTGTAAACATGAGTTACACTGATACTAATTTATAAACAGTATTTAACGGTCAAAAATCTTTGAGAAAAAGCTGGTTACACTCCAAGACTTTTATTTTTCTATCATTTGTGTTTGTGTAGCTTCAGCATAGGAACATTCAGTGGTATGCTGGAGCTGGTTCTTATCAGTTGATGAGAGCTGATTGTTAAATATTCAGGAATTTTTTGAGTCAGTTATTAAGCTGTTGGTAGCTTGAAATTGGGTATTGTGGAAATATTGACACCACAGAAATTGGCAAATGTCAGAAATCGGCCTTCATCACACCCAGATGTGTTTATCAGCACATCACCAAAATCATGCAGATTATCTCAAACTATTTAGACAATCAACACTTAAATTACTGGAACATTGTACGGGATCAGTGTACTGTGTGGAATTCACTGACCAAATCCAATTGCTGCTTTTTACAAATGAGAAATATGTTGATAGTGACTTGTTCATTAAAAACAAAATTTCCATTGTACATAAAAAGAGGTAAAGACATGTGGATCCAAATTATGTAGTCAGAAGATATTTATAACCCTGTTGACAATGTTCTTATGGTTTTTCTTTTTTTTAATCAATTTAAATTACCCTGGTAGTTTTTATTTCTTTAGCTTTGTTTCCTGAAATAAGACTTTGGAATATAGAAGAAGTTGCCCAAGACAAACTTTATTAAAAAGCCTTAGTCCTCTCCTCAGAAGGGTCTTCTGATAAGATAGGCTCCTTATACAGTCTTCTATGGAATCACATATGAGTTGTTTGAAGGCTAGGGGTTGGCTTAATAATAAAACAATAAAAATTAAACAGACATTTCATTGATAATTTTATTAAACATATTGTAGTGTAAACAGACTGACTTACTACCCTTCAAAGAGCATAGACCAAAAAGAGGAGAGAGGTGATCTGGATACTTCACACCAAGTCACTCCTTGGTTATAGCCCATTAAGATGTCCAGGTCGTTGACATTGACAGGAGATGATGGAGCCCAGTGGTTACAGGGTTTACCCTGAAAAATGGAGCTGAGGTCAGAAGAGAAATAAAAGCACTGTCATTAAATAGAATCCAAGTCACTCCTTAATTATTTTGAAGTGTGAGTTTGCAGGAAACTTATACTTTGCATTGTCAACTTTGTAGGTTAGTTGTGAAACAGAACTTCACATACAAGCAATAGAAATCAAAACAATAATGGATCTTTTGAATTCTCTTAGATTTTATAAAGCGCTTTCACTTATGTGATCACCACCAATGGTAAATTAAAAAGTTAACCATGGAAACAGATGATATAGGTACTATTGTCATGTCCTCAAACCCAACTAGTTCAAATAATTTGGGGGAGGTTTAGACACTATAAATGCCAATAATGTTTAGTTCATGCCTTTGTGAAGGTCACTAACATGTTATCTTGTATTTATTTAAGCTTCTGACTAATTTGCAGTGTACTCAGTTCTAAAGGTTGGCAAATTCCAATACTCACATAACCTTTCCTGTAGATATTATCTGATAAAATAAGGCTTAGAAAATTTAATTCTTTCTCTGCCAATCTATAGAATGGAAGAAGCAGGTTTCAAACCCAACTTCTGACTCCAAAAGCCCAATGTCACATTCTCTAGTGTAGATAAGCCTTAGGATGTGGAGCTAAAAAAAATCTAATACATTGATTTAATTAAAGTTCTTATATAGAATTACTCTATAGTGCAGGAATAAACTTGTCTGCAATGTAAAATTTAACTGTGTTTACTATATAAGATGTCCTCTACCACTCAACAGGAATTTGAATATCTACAATCCTTAACCCGTGATATATTTAACAGCCATATGTAACAAATCTTGGGTATCAATTCTAAAATTAAGAAAAAGATTTTCTGTTTAAATTTCATATGTGTGTATTTCAATATAGAGTAATCAATTATATAAAATAACAGCTATAATATAGCCAACTACATATAAGAACATATACTTGTTCAGTTAGCATTCAGTGTCATGTTCTACATTTAAGGAGTCCCTCTATTTGAATAATATGCTGAGAAAGGTCTACACAAAAAGAAATAGTTTTACACAGAATCCTCCTTCTTATTAAAAAAAAGAAAAGCATCTCCACAATCAAGATTGGGAAAACATACATATAAGTTGAAAAATATAAGGGTGCAGAACCAGATCTGTATAGAAATTTCCATCAATAAAATTAAAGAAACAAAATGAACCCTGATGTACTGAGTTATAGAAATGACCACTGGACAAACTGCCAATGGGCTAGAGAACTAAAAGATGACTTTACTCATGATTTTCTTTATGAAGTTTTCCTAGAGATACTATTTAATTTAGAATTACTCTGGCTTAGAGATGAGATATTGTTTTAGTGATTTATAGTAATTTCATTTTATTTTGGCAAACAGGTGAAATCAGTCCTTTCGGAAAGAGAAAATACAAGTCCTTAATCTATTACCTGGTCATTAGCAAGTTTTCGTATTAAGAAGGGATGGCATGGTTTAGATGGCAGAACAGAAGTTTGATATCAAAGAGAGCTGTGTTTCCATGTGAGCTCTATCACTTATTAAATGTATGATTCTAAAGCTGTTTCAAATCATTTTTTGACAAAATGCAAAATAAAACCAAACAAATAAATGAGTGAATAAATTTTTAAAATGCATGTTGCCTTGGAAAATTTTATAAACCTCAAGCTATTCAAATGTGGAGTCAGAAGGGGATAATCTTAACTTGCAGAATTGCTAAGGAAGCAAACTAGCAACTGGTTGACATGTCACAGGTGATCAGTGAGTTGGTTTTCTTTTCCAGCTGTTCACTCTTTCAGCATCCCATTCCTGTTCCCATTTCAGCATCTCACCTGAACCTGCCACCTCACATTCCAAGGACACATTTTCTTCCCTCATCATTTCCCCTTAATTTGTGAATGTTTAAGTGTGTGGAAGAAATAGACTGCGTAAGAATAGTACAGTCAATGCTTAAGGTAGATAGGGAATGAATAATAGAGGAGGAACATGTGAGAGTTAGCATTCTTAAAATGAGGGGTTTAAATAACTTTTTTTTCTTTATTTTCCTCTGTGAGAAGGAACAAAATAGAAATGTTTAAACTTTCCTCATGTGTGTCTTTGTTTATGTGTGTGTGTATGTGTGTGTTTGTCACTGTGAAATAGTTGGATTTGCTCAGGTGACCACTATATAAAAATGAATTATAAAAATATAATACAAGAGTGAAAATGAGAACTTGACTCACTATTTTAAGTATTAAGTGTTTCTTTTTACGTTATTTACAGTGGGGAAAATAGCTATTAAATGCTGCAAAAGCACAGTGGAGTCCACACAAATTGTTTTCCCCACTAAAGTACTGAGTGCCAGCATTTAAACTGCATATAACTGCAGAGGGACAGCTAGTTTACATGGGGTTGTGTTCTGGGTCATTGACAGTCCTATTTTTTTGTTAATTTATTTTTGCTTATTATGAAGTTACTGGTATCCATTTGGTTGTAGATTTCAGAATTGGGACCTATATTTGTAAACCTCAGGAAGTCAAAGGAGAAAATTAATTAGCACACATACATACACACACACAACACACGACACAGATAAATTTTATTTATAGATTTATCTAAATTTCTGTGCATTTTCCCTGAGTGGTAGTTAGCATATTAGTAAAGCCATATGAAATTGCCATTTTTGTAGGTTAAAAATAACTTAAAATTTCATATGATTCAACCAAAAAGATAAAATAGACACAGTTGTTTTAAGGATGTACATCAAGATATGGGTCATTCTTTGTGTATGAAATTCCATAAAACCTGGTTAATATAATTTGAAAAAATTTAAGCCATTTCATTTAATTATAAAACTGGTGCTTCTTCGTTTAGTTCAACAAATATTATTCCATGACTATCATGTGCCTGAATTACGAAACACTATTTAACAAAATAGCCAATATACTTGCTCTCATGAAGTCCAAACCCCATAAGTTTTGCTTCTTTGATTGAATGCTAATTAAGACACTAATCAACCTTTAATATCTAATAGACGTCTCAGCTGTAGCATATCCACAACTCACTTCCTGATTCCTTTTAGGACAGACTTGTCATCTTCACAGTCTTAGCCAACTTAATCCTTTCTGTTATTTAACCGAAAATCATGGAGCCATCTTTGATGTTTCTCTTTTATGTGTACCCCATAGTCTGTCATTCTGGAAATCTTGTTGGGTCTACCTTTACAATATACTCAGTATGCAGCCTTTTATTCTTCCCTTGTATGGCACGCCACTGTGGCCCAAGCCACCATCATGTCCTTCTAGAATTAGGTAAGATCATCCATAGGGAGTGAGTGTAGATAAAAGAGAGAAGGGATCCAAGAGGGTACTTCAAGTTTTTAAGGTCAGACAATGCAGAGACTTGCCAGGGAAACCGAGAAGGAAGAGCTAGTGCCATGGGAAGAAGTTCGAGCGAGCATGAGAACCTGAAAAACAACAGAAAACCAACCAAACAACAAAGAAGAAGGTGATTCAAGGAAAAGAAAGCTATCATTTGCCATTTTTCCCCAGGATTTATTAATTACTTCACTGGGAAAGTGGGCTACAGTGTTTTATCAGAGTTGCTTACCAGCCTATAATAAAGAGTATGACAGACCTGCCCTTATAACTTCATTTAGTGGTAGAAATTTGTAAAATATATTGTCATGTTATTTTATTGGGATGGATTGCAAGATGATGTTTGATGTAAAAAGGTGATGGTGTATTATATAGTGAACATTTCTCTCCACATTTCTATGGATATTTCATTGATGTTGAATATCACCTTGAAATTCTTATGTATTGAGCCCACAGTTCAGTGGAAAAGCTTACAAATAATTAAGAAAAAAAACCCTGCCTGTCTTAAAAAAGCCATCTTCAATTTCTCTTCTGCTCCTGAGTTCATCGTTTACTAGTAACTAAAGACTCCAACAACTCAAGCCACATGAAATATCAATAACAATTTGCCAGTTGCTCTTACACATAATGAGCTGATTCCAGAGAGTGAGCTATTATTTTCCAGCTCCCCAGATGAGTCAGCTAATCTCTCTTTACCCTTTAAAGATAGGGGTATGTTTTCCCATGGCACAGCTTACAGGGCTAATGTAGATATTGGTGAGATAACATCTGCAAAGCAATTTGAATGTCACACAAGGAAAGGTAAAATTAGATTCTTCCTGTGGGTTTGCATGGATTAGGGATGAAGGTAACTTTTTTTCAGGTAGCAAAAGGGAACAAAATGATATATTTTTGCCTAACGAAAAGATTAAGGAATGGGGCATGCATTCTCAGAGAAACATCTAGTGAATAGATGGTGCTTTCACTAGGCATATGCATATCTTAAATATGCACATGAAATCCTGAATTGCAGTAAACCTAAACATCTGGATTTTGGAAAACAACTTTCATCCTTTTTGTTGTGGTTTGTAGTATACATTACACCATGCTACCTAGGAGTCTTTTCCTTCTTTTCTCTCCACAGTCAGTCCCTCTCCAAATCTTATCTACTCTTTCTCCTCGGCATTTTGCTAATCACCTATTGCCACATTGATGCTGTTTTATTTCAGACTGACTAGTCTTTCATGTTGGCTAATGTTGTCATCTCCCATCTGATCTCCTGGCCTACAGTCTTGTATTTCTTTACTCCATCCTCAGTATGCATGGCATACACAGTCCTCCTTGCCTGGTCACTGTTTTCTTTATCCCAGTCCTATGCCTGTCACTCCAGAAATAGAACTTTTGCTCCACACATGCTGAATTACTCAGTGCTGTTTTGCATGTCTGGCTTTTGAATGGTTATCATCTGAGACACCTCTTCTTCCTTCTACAGGTGGGACAGCAAAGTATGGTAGACAGGAGCAAAGGTTTGGGCTTGTGTTCAAATCCAGCTTCCCACTACATGACTTTGGCAAAGTTCTGAACTTTTCTATGGCTTTACAGTTTGTCACCTATAAAGTTGAGACAATAATAGCACCCACCCCAGTGGCTGTCATGAGGATTAACTGAGATAATTAGTCTTTGTAAAGCATTTAACACAGTGTTCAGCACCTAGCAAACAATTGGTAACACTATTATTATTATATTTTGCCCAATTCCAATTTATACATCATGTGAATCAAAATTTGCTTCTTTTCTGTGAAACTTTTCAAACATCTATATTCCCCTAACTTGAGGAGAATTGATTACTCCCTCTTTTGCCATAATCTTCTACATTGTAGATGATACTAATGATTAAAATTATTTGTTTATGTATCTGTTTAGTTCATTGGACTGTGAAAACATTTATTTATCCAACCTTGTTTCTAGGTCTAGAGCCTCACACATAAGAGGTAATTCATAAATATGTATTGAAGGGCTGAATGGCAAGTGAGATCAAGTGGTTTCTATCATAAAAGCCTAGAGAGGTAAGAGAGGAGTCCTCTTCTTCATTCCTGGAGAATGTGTATGTGGTCCTCAAAGACATCATGGAAAAAATGGACTTATTTCTGACACATGTGGATATTCTCTTTTCTTGTGTTGTGAAATTAATTTTCTGTGGAGAGCAGCTCTTTTCCTTTCATTTTATCCCTGGAGAAACTCCTCCCCTTCTTCCAACTTATTTTTTCATTAACTCACAGAGCTAAAATAGTTTCTTCAGTACATTGTCCCATGTAGCTTATGGTAGTTTTAGCTTACGTTTGCTCAAGAGGAAGTATTTAGATTCTAGTATGTTGGGAATTTCTCAGCATTATTCAGGAATCAGTATGAGAGCAAAATCAATGATTATTTTTTAAGCTGCATTTCCTGAACCATATTGATTTCTTAACTTGAGATGAGAGTAGGAGACAGAATCTTTGTTATTTAAACAGTGGAAAATGTATTTGATTCTCTACAAGTAAACCCCTCACACAATATTTTTAATAAAAGACATATCAATGGGTCTATAACATTATTTCTATAAATTAATTGCAAAATGCTGTTACTACAACTTTAAGTAAAAGAATTTCAAATCACTCATCTATTTTTAATTCTTACACTCAGTATTGTTTTTACTGTTTCTATAAATATTTTCTCTATTGACTTTGATGCATGCCGAAAGAAATTGCAAAAAATGTATCTCAGATTACAACCAGAAGTTTTAATCAAGAGTTTAGCTTTAGGCATTTTGAAGAATAGTGAATTAGACTTCCTAAGACATTAATACTTGCCTTCTGTGAAGAGTTTTAAAAAGCCATCAGCAATCAGTTTTATCTGATTCAGTAATGTAACTCTCCAAGCATTGGGAACATATAAATAAGAGTTGAGGGTAGACTGTATCCAGAAGTTTCTTGCTTCTTTCTGATCACCCTTTAGCATCTTGAAATAGCAACATTTCTCAAAGTAAAGACAGAAGAGTTTGTTTTCATCTGCCAGACCCCTCAGCCTCCACTTAGCTCAGTGAACCATCCTCCTGGAGGGCTGACATAGCTCTTCATCATGAATTTTCAAATGCATAAAGCTTTGTGTATTATTAAAATAACTTGTCAAAATGTCCTTCATAAAAACATGGGAATGAGGGGCTTCCCTGGTGGCGCAGTGGTTGAGAGTCCGCCTGCCGATGCAGGGGACACGGGTTCGTGCCCCGGTCAGGGAAGATCCCACATGCCGCGGAGCGGCTAGGCCTGTGAGCCATGGCCACTGGGCCTGCGCGTCCGGAGCCTGTGCGTCCGGAGCCTGTGCTCCGCAACAGGAGAGGCCACAATAGTGAAAGGCCCGCGTACCGCAAAGGAAAAAAAAAATAATGGTAGTGATGCTCAGTTTCCATCCCAGATAGAACAATTAGAACCACAGGGTAAAGTCCAGATGTACTTAAATTTTTAATAGCTAAATGCAGTATAATGGATTAGGTGCCAGGTGGGAATGCAGAGGTCTCTAACTCAGGGGTGAGGTTGGTTTGTATTGGTACATCTCCCTCCTCTTCTCCTTTTATTTCTAATAAAAATGTTATTAGTTTTATAAGCCTAGTACTTGCATTTACAAATAAAGTGATTGGACCGTGTCAGCTCTAAAATATTTTATCTTCTCAACTCTAACATTTTTATCCCTCTGTTAGTGATATCAATGAGGTAAAAAATTAGTTTCCAGCAGTGAATGGTGGGATTAAGTGGAAGTGAGTGCTTTTAAGCTCCTTAGAAACAATATAGTCATGGTAAATCAGGACAAGAACTTGTAAAATTTAGTGGCACTTAAAGTATTTTTATTTTTTTGTACTGGAAAAATATGTTGATCTCATTTAATAATACTAATAATACACACACACACACACACACACACACACACACACACACACACGCTGTTAATATATTCCCACAAAATATGACAATATAGCAAAAATCTTGCCCCAATCAAAGATTAATTAAAAACAAATTGATGCTATGAAATCAAACATCTGGATTCAGAGTTTACTTCATCATTCAGCAATTTGGTAAGCACTGTGTTAAGTGCTTTACAAACATTAATGATCTCCCTTACTTCTCATGACAACCACAGTAGTAAGTACTCTTACTATTTTAACTTTGCGGGGTGATAGGTGACAATGCAGGCCATGTAACTGATATAGTTTCTGATAAAGAAAAGTTTGATTTTCTTCCATGGTGGTAGAGTTAAAACTTTTTTTAGTATTTTATAACAATTATATTAACATTTAAGCTAAAACTAAGAAAGAACTGATTTTTATCATCCTACCATATGCTTTAAGACAAATCCATGCCCTCAGGGATTCCATTTAGAAAGATAAATTCTTACCAAATCACTTGAGAACAATACAGCATGGTGGTTATGTGCTATAAAGTCAGACCTCTGGATTCAGATTTGATCATTTGGTAATTTGGTAAGTAATAATACTCCCCGATGATCATTTTCATTATCTGACTTATATTTTAATTTCACATATTTTATTATAAGCAATAGATTAATGTTGTCATTAATATTGAACTTTATTTAAGATTCATCAAAGTGTAATAACTAAGAAGACAGAAATATCTTTAAAACTTGGATTTCAGATTCTAACTCTGCCACTTATGCCTATGTAACTAGGGATATATGTGAAGGCATATAATATCCCTAATATACAAATGAGAAACAGAGAGGTTAAATAGGGCAATAAATATTATAGATGAATAAGTACAGAGTTTAAATCTGAAATCCAAATTTCAAACGATATTTCTGTCCTCAAAGCCCCCAGACTTTTCAATTAAACTACAAAGATTGGGCATACAAAATTTTGAAGAGCAAAGTGGATTCTCCAAAATCTCTGAGGATTTTCTGAGACTTCATCTTGCTGGAGAAAATGAAGTGAGAGATGGGTACCTTTTCAAGTCTGCAGCACAGCGTCCAGATCTCTGTCCTCAGCAAAAATAATACATGGCAGTTTTCTCCAATTGCAGAGTGAATGGCAGTTAAAAAAAAAAAAAAAATCCTTGTTCAGGAAATGGAATTAGCAAGTGTATCACAATTTCTGATTTTCCTCTTCCAAGTAGAGGCCTGTCATACACTGAGTAGTATTTTTTAATGTATTATGGACACATCTCCCAAGTCATTTTTCCAAATGTTTAGATAATAAGATTTATTAGTATGTTTTTCTGGTTCCTTCTGGCAGATTACATATGCTTACTAAATTAGTGCTTTATTTTATTTTATTTTTTTTTTTTTTTGCGGTACGCGGGCCTCTCACTGTTGTGGCCTCTCCCGTTGCGGAGCACAGGCTCCGGACGCGCAGCCTCAGCAGCCATGGCTCACGGGCCCAGCCGCTCCGCGGCATGTGGGATCTTCCCGGACCGGGGCACGAACCCGCGTGCTCTGCATCGGCAGGCCGACTCTCAACCACTGCGCCACCAGGGAAGCCCTAAATTAGTGCTCTAGAAAAATGCCAGGCATGGGCCACATTATACTCAAATAAAGATATTAAGGCACTAGGCTAGAAAATTCCCCAAGGTCTTTGAATGGAAGCAACTTAGTTCCTTAAAACAACTTTAGCTCCATTCCTTTAAATAGATTGTCAAAATAGACTTAGCTATCAGTGGAAAAAAATTCAGAAATCTTTGCAGACAGATGACAAGATGGATGATGTGTTTTGCAGGTAGACGATGATCAGGTTTTTGTGTCAAGAAGGCAGACAACAAAAGTGACTGCATCTTCAAGACAATTCAGATAGAACAATTTTCTTTGCCTTTGTGAGAATGATTAAGTTTATTGGCTAAGTTGAAAAATGCTGGACACCTTTTCTTTCTATACCATAGCTAAAAAATGGGATTTTAGAAATTGGCATAGTGCTGGGAGTCGATATATCACATATTCTTCTGCCTTTAATAACCAGTATCCTAGAGGTGGGAGGTGGAGGACAAGAGGAGGCACAATTATTACAGGATTCTTCTCTCAGTTATTTGTATTAAGAAATATTTTTATATTGAAGAGGTAAAACCTGAGCCTTTAAACATTCAATTTCTTTAAAAGAAAAAAGGGTGAGAAATTTGCAGAAATTATGTGGAAAGTTTAGGAGAAGTTCTACTTTATCACTGACTTGTTCATTCAGCAAATATTTACTGTGAGCTGGCTACACATCATGCTATGTGTTCTACTTATCCTTACTTCTTCAACTTAAACATCACTTTCACAGAAAGCCTTCCTTGGCCCCTGTACTTGGTCTGACAACTGCAATATACTCTCATAAGCCCTTAATACTCAATCATACATTTTAATGTTATTGCTACATAATGTCCATCTTTCCCAATTGTCTGCAGTCTTGCAGAGATCAGGAGCTATATCTGTTATCTTTAACCCCAGTGCTCATAGCAGGAGCTCAGTATTTTTTTGAATATGTTAAAAAGGCATACATGCAAATAATGAAAACGTGAAATTTTGTTAAGAAGTACAATGGGCATACAGGGCAGGCAAAACCTGAGTGTCTGAGAATGTCAAAAATCATTGGGGAGGTAACTCTGAGATAAGATTTGTTTGTTTCTGAGAATAAAAGGTGAGGTAGATGTAACAGCAAGTGAAAGAAAAGAAAGTCTGCTAGCATAGCATGTTTGGGAAACTACAACTGGAGCAGAGAGAGTGAGGGGTAGAGTGCCAGGAAATGATCCCAGATTCCAGGCAAGTGGTAGGAACCAGCTTTTGAAGGGCTCTCGATACCACCTATGGGATTTCCAGTGTTTTATAAATATAAAGACACTATATATATATATATATATATATATATATATATATATATATATATATGTAGAGTGAGAGAGAGAGAGAGAGAGAGCCTTGAAAAAGTAAGTGGGGAAATGGTAGGATTCAATTTTTTTGTGAATAAAAACACTCCTGTGGAATAACTACTTCTGACCTCAAATATCCAAACACTATTTGCCTGGAACACAAAGACGGTTAGGTCACTTATATATCTCTGTTGATCTCTGTGCCCAGAAACTGTCATGGGAATATGCATTTATATTAATGTCTGATGTTTCAAACTTTTCTTATTTTTTTGTGCTTTATCTAGAGTGCTTTGTCATTTCACCATCCTGAATTACTTTTCACATTTTATATTTTACAGCCCATAAAACAGTTATCGTATATAGTGTGATTCTCTCTGTTAATCAAATTCGTGTCACCTGCCTGGAAGCTAGATTTTCCCTGCACACAGTCATAAGAGAATTTTTTTTTTTCTCACAATGACTTATGAGAGAATGGTTACTTTTTAGTAAGCAACAATATACATCAGAAAGTTAAGTAATACAGTTGCTTAACACTGAGATGCTTCTACAGTAATAATTTTGCCACAAAGTGGCTCTTTTTCTTCCTCTGAAACAGTAACATACAAACAAAATACATTAAGTATAAAAAATGAGAATGACAATTCCACCTTAATTTAGGTGTGAAATTAAAATTATTCATATTTTATTAAGTGGACAGGAAGACTGCATGAAGGAGTCATGGAAACTGTGAGGAGGAATGAAACTAATTCACTTTATGCACAAGAAAAATAACAGTTTGTGCCCTCAAGGAGCTTTCAGCCTAGTGAGACAAAGAGGAGAAACCTTTGAAATAAAGTGTGGAAATTGTTATAATAGGTGAAAGCAAACAATGGCAAGAGAACTTGCCTTTGTACTTTAGAGAAAGTTTCGTCAGGGAGGTGGCATCAGAGCTACATCCTGGGCAAGCATGTTATAATAAACTATATGTGATATTCCCATATAGGTTATTACAGAATATTGAGTAGAGTTCCCTGTGCTATACAGTAGGTCCTTGTTGATTATCTATTTTATATATAATAGTGTGTATATGTTAATCCCAAACTCCTAATTTATCCCTCCCCCAACCTTTCCCCTTTGGTAACCACAAATTTGTGTTCTGTGTGTCTGAGTCTGTTTCTGTTTTGTAAATAAGTTCACTTGTACCATTTTTTTAAGTTCTGCATATAAGTGATATCATATATTTGTTTTTCTCTGACCTACTTCACTTAGTATAATAATCTCTAGGTCCATCCATGTTGCTGCAAATGGCATTATTTCATTCTTTTTTATGGCTGGGTAATACTCCATTGTATATATGTACCACATCTTCTTTATCCATTCATCTGTCGATGGACATTTAGGTTGCTTCCATGTCTAGGCTATTATAAACAGTGCTGCAATGAACATTGGGGTGCATGTATCTTTTCAAATTATGGTTTTCTCCGGTTATATGCCCAGGAGTGGGATTGCTGGATCATATGGTAGCTCTATTTTTTAAGGAACCTCCATACTGTTTTCCATAGTGGCTGTACCAATTTACATTCCCACTAATAGTGTAGGAGGGCTCCCTTTTCTCCACACCCTATCCAGCATTTATTGTTTGTAGACATTTTGATGATGGCCATTCTGACCTGTGTGGGGTGATACCTCATTATAGTTTTGATTTGCATTTCTCTAATAATTAAGGATGTTAAGTATCATTTCATGTGCTTTTTGCTCTTTCCTTGCAGAGCTTGAAAGGAAAGTGCAGAAAACAGCATGTCTGATGTTATGGATAAGTGGAAATATGTTAGGTTCAAGAAAGCATAGTGTGTCTTTGAGTGTATGTGTGTTAGCAGAAGAGGACAGGTTTAAGAAGTTTTAGGAAAGGAATAAGAGATGAAAATAAAAAGGTACTTTAGAGCCAGAAGTAGTGTAAAGCCACCAGACAGTTTAACATAAGGAGGTACAGCATTTAGATTTGTTCTCAGAAGGGTAATTTCATACTTATGTGGGGAGTGAACTAGGCAGAAAGGGAACTAGGGTTAAACTTGACTAAAAATGAAAGTTAGGGAATTGGCAGTGAGTGAGCATAAAACAGGATTTGAAAATCATTTCCAGGGGAGACCTTCAAGATGGCGGAGGAGTATGATGTGGAGATCACCTTCCTCCCAACAAATACATCAAAAATACATCTACATGTGGAACAACTCCTGCAGAGCACCTACTGAATGCTGGCAGAAGACCTCAGACTTCCCAAATGCAAGAAACTCCCTGCGTACCTGGATAGGGCAAAAGAAAAAGCAGAGACAAAGGAATAGGGACAGGACCTGCACCTCTGGGAGGGAGCCGTGAAGGAGGAAAAGTTTCCATACAATAGGGAGCCCCTTCACTGGCAGTGGGAGGGGAAGCTTCAGAGCCACGCAGGAGAGCAGAGCAACAGGGGTGCGGAGGGCAAAGCAGGGAGAGTCCCGCACAGAGGATCGGTGCCGACCAGCACTCATCAGCCCACGAGGCTTGTCTGCTCACCTGCCAGGGCGGGTGGGGGCTGGGAACTCAGGCTCAGGCTTCAGAGGTCAGATCCCAGGGAGAAGACTGGGGTTGGCTGCATGAACACAGCCTGAAGGGGGCTAGTGCGCCACAGCTAGCTGGGAGGGAGTCTGTGAAAAAGTCTGGAACTGCCAAAGAGGCAAGAGACCATTGTTGTGGGGTGCGCAAGGAGAGGGAATTCAGAACACTGCCTACATGAGCTCCAGAGTCAGGCGAGAGCCACGGCTATCAGCGCAGACACCAGAGATGGGCACGAGATGCTAAGGCTGCTACTGCAGCCACCAAAAAGCCTGTGTGCAAGCACAGGTCACTGTCCACACCTCCCCTCTCGGGAGCCTGTGCAGCCTGCCACTGCCAGGGTCCCATGATCCAGGGACAACTTCCCCGGGAGAACACACGGCGCGCCTCAGGCTGGTGCAACGTCATGCCGGTGGCCTCTGCCACCACAGGCTAACCCCACATTCCATAGCCCTCGCTCCCCCCCTGCCTGAATGAGCCAGAGCCCCCTAATCAGCTGCTACTTTAACGCCGCCCTGTCTGAGCAAAGAACAGATGCCCTCAGGCACGCTACACGCAGAGACGGGGCCAAATCCAAAGCTGAACCCCAGGAGCTGTGTGAACAAAGAAGAAAAGGGAAATCTCATCCAGCAGCCTCAGGAGCAGCGGATTAAATATCCGCAATCAACTTGATGTACCCTGCATCTGTGGAATACGTGAATAGACAATGAATCATCCCAAACTGAGGCAGTGGACGTTGGGAGCAAGTGTAGACTAGGGGTTTGCTTTCTGCATCTAATTTGTTTCTGGCTTTGTGTTTACCTTAGTTTATTATTTAGAGCTTATTATCATTGGTAGGTTTGTTTATTGATTTAGTTGCTCTCATCCTTTTTTTTTTAATATATATGTGTGTGTGTATATATATATATATTTAACCCTTTTTCTCCTTTTGTGAGCATGTATGGTATGCTTCTTTGTGTGATTTTGTCTGTATAGCTTTGCTTTTACCATTTGTTTTAGGGTTCTGTCTGTCCATTTTTATTTATTTATATTTTTTAGTATAGTTTTTGGTGCTTGTTGTCACTGGTGGATTGGTTTTTTGGTTTGCGTACTCTCTTCTTTCTTTTTTATTTTTAATGTTTTTCTATTTTTTATTACTTTATTTTTAATAATTTTATTTTTTTATTTTAATAACTTTATTTTATTTCAATTTATTTATTTATTTATTTATTTATTTATTTATTTTTTCTCCCCATTCTTCTGAGCCGTGTGGCTGTCTGACATTGTCTTGGTGCTCCGGCTGGGTGTCAGGTTTGAGCCTCTTGAGGTAGGGGAGCCGAGTTCAAGACATTGCTCCAACAGGGACCTCCCAGCCCCATGGAATATCAAACAGCAAAATCTCTCCCAGAGATCTCCATCTCAACACTAAGACCCAGCTCACCTCAACGACCAGCAAGCTACAGTGCTGGACACCCTATGCCAAACAACTAGCAAGACAGGAACACAACACAACCCATTAGCAGAGAGGCTACCTAAAATCATAATAAGGTCACAGACACCCCAAAACACACCACTGGACACGGTCCTGCCCACCAGAAAGACAAGATGCAGCCTCATCCACCAGAACACAGGCACCAGTCCCCTCCACCAGGAAGCCTACACAAGCCACTGAACCAACCTTAGCCACTGGGGGCACACACCAAAAACAACGGGAACTACGAACCTGCACACTGTGAAAAGGAGACCCCCAAAACAGTACATTAAACAAAATGAGAAGATAGAGAAATATGCAGCAGATGAAGGAGCAAGGTACAAACACACCAGACCAAACAAATGAAGTGGAAATAGGCAGTCTACCTGAAAAAGAATTCAGAGTGATGATAGTAAAGATGATCCAAAATCTTGGAAATAGAATGGAGAAAATACAAGAAATGTTCAACAAGGACCTAGAAGAACTAAAGAGCAAACAAACAATGAACAACACAAAATCCAAGAAGAAGATAGAACAATTGTAAATATTTATGCACCAAACATAGGAGCATCTCAATACATAAGGCAAATGCTAACAGCCATAAAAGGGGAAATCGACAGTAACACAATCATAGTACGGGACTTTAACACCCCACTTTCACCAATGGACAGATCATCCAAAATGTAAATAAATAAAGAAACACAGCTTTAAATGACACATTAAACAAAGTAGACTTAATTGATTTTTATAGGACATCCCATCCCAAAACAAGAGAATACACTTTTTTCAAGTGCTCATGGAATATTCTCCAGGATAGATTGTATCTTGGGTCACAAGTCAAACCTTGGTAAATTTAAGAAAATTGAAATCGTACCAAGTATTATTTCCGTCTGCAATGCTGAGACTAGATATCAATTACAGGAAAAATATGTAAAAAATATAACCACATGGAGGTTAAAAAATACACTACTAAATAACCAAAAGATCACTGAAGAAATCAAAGAGGAAATAAAAAAATACCTACAAACAAATGACAATGAAAACTCGACAACCCACCACCTATGAGATGCAGCAAAAGTAGTTCTAAGAGAGAAGTTTATAGTAATACAATCCCACCTCAAGAAACAAGAAAATCTCAAATAAACAACTTGACATTACACCTAAAGCAATTAGAGAAAGAACAACAAAAACAACAACAAAAAATCAAAGTTAGTAGAAGGAAAGAAATCATAAAGATAAGATCAGAAATAAATGAAAAAGAAATGAAGGAAACAATAGCTAAGATCAGTAAAACTAAAAGCTGGTTCATTGAGAAGATAAAAAAAAAATGATAAACCATTAGCTAGACTCATCAAGACAAAAAGGGAGAAGATTCAAATCAATTGAATTAGAAATGAAAAAGGAGAAGTAACAACTGACACTGCAGAAATACAAAGGATCATGAGAGATTACTACAAGCAACTATATGCCAATGATATGGACAACCTGGAAGAAATGAACAACTTCTTAGAAAAGCCCAACCTTCTGCGACTGAACCAAGAAGAAATAGAAAATATGAACAGACCAATCACAAGCACTGAAATTGAAACTGTGATTAAAAATCTTCCAACAAACCAAAGCCCAGGACCAGATGGATTCACAGGCGAATTCTATCAAATATTTAGAAAAGAGATAATATCTCTCCTTCTCAATCTCTTTCAAAATATAGCAGAGGGAGGAAAACTCCCAAACTCTTTCGATGAAGCCACCATCACCCTGATACCAAAAACCAGACAAAGATGTCACAAACAGAGAAAACTACAGACGAATATCACTGATGAACATAGATGCAAAAATCCTCAACAAAATACTAACAAACAGAAAGCAACAGCACATTAAAAGGATCACACACCATGATCAAGTGGGGTTTATCCCAGGAATGCAAGGATTCTTCAATATACACAAATCAATCAATGTGATACACCATATTAACAAATTGAAGGATAAAAACCATATGATCATCTGAATAGATGCAGAAAAAGCTTTCAACAAAATTCAACACCCAATTATGATAAAAACCCTCCAGAAAGTAGGCATAGAGGGAACTTATGTCAACATAATAAAGGCCACATATGAGAAACCGACAGCCAATATCATTCTCCATGGTGAAAAAGTGAAAACATTTCCACTAAGATCAAGAACAAGACAAGGTTGCCGACTCTCACCACTATTATTCAACATAGTCTTGGAAATTTTAGCCACAAAAGTCAGAGAAGAAAAAGAAATAAAAGGAATCCAAATTGGAAAAGGAGTAACGCTGTCACTGTTTGCAGATGACATGATACTATACATAGAGAATGCCAAAGATGCTACCAGAAAACTACTAGAGCTAATCAATGAATTTGGTAAAGTAGCAGGATACAAAATTAATGCACAGAAATCTGTTGCATTCCTATATACTAATGATGAAAAATCTGAAAGAGAAATTAAGGAAACACTCCCATTTACCATTGCAACAAAAAGGATAAAGTACCTAGGAATAAACCTACCTAAGGAGAAAAAAGACCTGTATGCAGAAAACTATAAGACTGATGAAAGAAATTAAAGATGATACAAAGATGATATAGATGATAAAGATGATATATAGAGATATACCACGTTCTTGGATTGGAAGAATCAACACTGTGAAAATGACTATACTACCCAAAGCAATCTACAGATTCAATGGAATCCCTATCAAATAACCAATGGCATTTTTCACAGGACTAGAACAAAAAATTTCACAATTTGTATGGAAACACAAAAGACCCCGAATAGCCAAAGCAATCTTGAGAAAGAAAAACAGAGCTGGAGGAATCAGGCCCCCTGGCTTCAGAGTATACTACAAAGCTACAGTCATCAAGACAATATGGTACTGGCACAAAAACAGAAATATAGATCAATGAAACAGAATAGAAAGCCCAGAGATAAACCCACACACATATGGTGCCCTTATCTTTGACAAAGTAGGTAGGAATTTACAATGTAGAAAAGACAGTTGTTTCAATAAGTGGTGCTGGGAAAACTAGACAACTACATGTTAATGAAATAGAACACTCCCTAACACTATACACAAAAATAAACTCAAAATGGATTAAAGACCTAAATATAAGGCCATAAACTATCAAACTCTTCGAGGAAAGCATAGGCAGAACATTCTATGACATACATCACAGCAAGATCCTTTTTGACCCACCTCCTAGAAAAATGGAAATAAAAACAAAAATAAATGGGACCTGATGAAACTTAAAAGCTTTTTCACAACAAATGAAACCATAAACAAGACGAAAAGACAACCCTCAGAATGGGAGAAAATATTTGCAAATGAAGCAACTGACAAAGGATTAATCTCCCAAAATTTTCAAGCAGCTCATGCAGCTCAATATCAGAAAAACAAACAACCCAATCCAAAAATGGGCAGAAGATCTTAATACACATTTCACCATAGAAGATATGCAGAATGCCAACAAACACATGAAAGGATGCTCAACATCACTAATCATTAGAGAAATGCAAATCAAAATTACAATGAGGTATCTCCTCACACCAGTCAGAATGGCCATCATCAAAACATCTACAAACAATAAATGCCAGAGACGATGTGAAGAAAAGGGAACCCTCTTGCACTGTTGGTGGGAATGTAAATTGATACAGCTACTATAGAGAACAGTATGGAGGTTCCTTAGAAAACAAAAATAGAACTACTATATGACCCAGCAATCCCACTAGTGGACATATACCCTGAGAAAACCATAATTCAAAAAGAGTCATGTACCACAATGTTTATTGCATCTCTGTTTACAATAAGCAGGACATGGAAGCAACCTAAGTGTCCATCGTCAGATGAATGGATAAAGAAGATGTGGCACATATATACAATGGAATGTTACTCAGCCATAAAAAGAAACGAAATTGAGTTATTTGTAGTGAGGTGGATGGACCTAGAGTCTGTCATACACAGTGAAGTAAGTCAGAAAGAGAAAAACGAATACCATATGCTAACACATACATATGGAATCTAAAAAAATAAAAAAAGGTTCTGAAGAACCTAGGGGCAGTACAGGAATAAAGATGCAGACATAGAGAATGGACTTGAGGACACTGGTCAGGGGAAGGGTAAACTGGGACGAAGTGAGAGAGTGGCATGGACATATATACACGATCAAATGTAAAATAGATAGCTAGTGGGAAGCAGCTGCATAGCACAGGGAGATCAGCTCAGTGCTTTGTGACCACCTGGAGGGTTGGGATAGGAAGGGTGGGAGGGAGATGTAAGAGGGAGGAGATATGGGGATATATGTATATGTACAGCTGATTCACTTTGTTATAAAGCAGAAACTAACACACCATTGTAAAGCAATTATACTCCAATAAAGATGTTAAAAAAAAAAATGATGGAAACTACAGGTGAGTCACAGAGAAATGTGGCAGACTGTAGTCCTTCCAAAACTGTTTCACTGCATGGCACATATTAAAAATAATGACATTATATGACAGCAATATCAGTAAAGATATTTGGATTCTGTTGATTCAGTATTAATAGCAAATATAATATAAATTGTTGAGTCACTCACTGCTGTTCACATCTTGGTTTTACTGTGAATTTTGTTGTGTGTCCATTGACAGATCATTTAATATCTCCCAGGATTTTGGGGGGTTTGTACTTTTTGTTTTCCTTTGGATGATTAGTATAAGGCGTGCCCTTTATAGAATTGTTATGAGGATTAAATACAAAAGCATTGTGTGGATTGCCTCATACAATGTGGAATAGAGCAAATCCTCAATGGATATTATTTCTCTCTTGAAAATGACTTCCTCTACTACAGAAGTCAAATTATGATTTTTTTCTTTCTTTTTTATAATATTTCTGTGATCTCATAATATTTAAAACTGGCCTCCATTTTCCTCCTGTCCTAATCTGAATGGAGCCTAAGAGGCATTTTTTGCTGTTTTTAGCCTTCTCAGCTACAAACATGGCACACATTTGTGTACCATTCTTACGTAGGTTTCCTTTCTTTTATGTTTTTGTACGTATCCTTTTATGGCACAATCTTATCATAGGAGCATGTGTGTGTGTATATGTGTGCATATTAGGTGAAAGGCTTTCTTTTTTTTCCTGCTTTTTAAAGAGCTTTATTGAGGTATAAATGATCTACAAAGAACTGCACGTATGTATTAAATACAATTTGATGAGTTTGAACGTACACATACACTCATGAAACCATCTCCACAGTCAAGGTTATACCACCTTCCAAAATTTCCAAGTGCTGCTTCCCCTTTTTTTATGGTAGAAACATTTAACATGAGGTCCACTCTCTAAAATTTTTAAGTGCATTGTAAAATATTGTTGATTATAAGATTACACTGTAAAGCAGATTCCTAGAACTAGTTCTTCTTGCCTAACTGAAACTTTATATTCACCCACTGAACAACAACTTATTTCTCCCTCCCTTCCCCAAGTGCCTGGTAACTGGTAACCAGTGTTCTAGTCTCTGGTTCTATGAGTTTGAGTATTTTGGATTCCTCATATAAGTGGAATCATCCAGTATTTGTCCTCTGTGACCAGCTTATTTCAGTTAGCATAATGCTCTCAGGATTCACCCATGTTGTTGAAAATGGCAGGATTACCTTCTTTTTTAAGTCTAAGTAATATTCTATTATGTGTATATAACACTTTTTCTTTATCCATTCATCTATCCATGGAATTTGTGTTGTTTCTACAACTTGGCAATCATGAATAATGCTGGCATGTATTGATATATGGGAATGCAATTATCTGTTTGAGATCTTTATTTTAATTCTTCTGGATGTATATCCAGAAGTGGAGTTGTTGGATCATATGGTAGTTTTACTTTTAATTATTTGAGCAACATCCATACTGTTTTTCATAGCAGCTATGTCATCCCCACCAACAATGTAGAAGAGTTCCAAATTTGCCACATTCTTTTTTTTCTTTTTTTTTTTTTTTTTTTTTTTTTTTTTTTTGCGGTATGCTGGCCTCTCACTGCTGTGGCCTCTCCCGTTGCGGAGCACAGGCTCCAGACGCGCAGGCTCAGAGGCCATGGCTCACGGGCCCAGCTGCTCCGCGGCATGTGGAACCTTCCCGGACCGGGGCACGAACCCGCGTCCCCTGCATCAGCAGGCGGACTCCCAACCACTGCGCCACCAGGGAAGCCCCACATTTGCCACATTCTTGCCAACATTTGTTATCCTTTTTTTTTGTCTTTTTATCTTTTTATCCTTGTTATCTCATTGTGGCTTTGATTTGCATTTCCCTAATGATTAATGATGTTGAGCAACTTTTCATGTACCCATTGGCCATTTGAATGTCTTGTTTGGAAAAAAAATGTCTATTAAGGTCCTTTGTCAGTTTTTAAATTGGATAATTTGCTTTCTGATGTTGAGCTGTATGAATTCTTTATGTATTTTGGATATTAACCCCTTGTCAGACATGGTTTGCAATTTCTTTTTTCTATTCCTTACATTGCTTTCTCATTCTGTTGATTATTTTCTTTTCTGTGTAGAAGCTACAGTAATTAAAACAGTATGGTACTGGCATGAAGACAGAAGTATAAACCAAGGGAATAGAATAGAGGGCCCAGAATTAAAGCCACATACATACTATCAATTGATATTTGACAAGGGACACAAGAATACACAATAGGGAAAAGATAGTATCTTCAACAAATGATGTTGGAGAAACTAGATATCCACAGGCAAAAGAATGAAAGTGGATCCATATCCGAATCATACACCAATAAATTTGAAATAGATTAAAGACTTAAACATAATATGTGAAACCATAAAAGTTCTGAATAAATCATAGGGGAAAAGCTTCTTGACATTGGTCTTGAATATGATTTCTTGGAAATTACATCAAAAGCACAAGTCACTGAAGCAAAATGGACAAGCTGGACTATGTCAACATGAAATCGTAAAATAGACAAGTGGGAATATGTCAAAGTGAAAGGTTTTTGTTTTTTGTTTTTCTAAATGGAAATCATTTTACTCGAGTATTAGCTTTAAGTATTATTACCAAAGTAGCTCTTTACACATTCCCCATGCTTTGTGTTGGTTATTGTTCTCTTAGGATCCTAAATCCCAGGAAGTGGCTAATGCTGCAGTGTTGCCTTCTCTTCACTAATGACTGTTATTCAATGGATGACACTTTTTGTCACGGGTCTCAGCATGTCCACCTCTCTGGCTCATTATAACCTAGTGATTGATTTAAATCTAGGGCAGTACTTCTCCATATTACTTCTTATCCCTTTTGAGAAATAAATGTATAAGCATGATTTAAAACATAAATCCCTATATTTAGGTGAATGGGGTTTCCAGTAGTTTTAATGATTGTTGATATATCCTAAAATTATTATTTGCTTGTGTGTTAGCTTTAAAATTTGTATTGTAAAATCCTTTTGTTTCCTCCTATTTCCTTTAAGTGAAGAAAAGTCAATATTAAATATTCTTTATTGGTTGTACAGATATGGTCACAATCATTTTTTATTCAGCAAACTTTTTTTTTAATACCTTTTCAATACATGTCAGGAACTCTTCTAGAGTTGGCAATACAGTGAAGAACTAGCCAGATAATATTTCTGTTCTCCTGGGGCTTATGTTGGAACAAGACAGTCAAGTAGAGATAAATGCTATGAAGTTAATACAGCCAGGTTACAGGATACAGGATAATCAGTGGGACAAGTTGTCATAGTAGGTTTCTGTAACAAGCAACAAGATTTTAACTGAATCCTAAACAACAAAGAGGAGGCAGACATATGACAATTTGGGTGGGGCATGAGTGTCAGGAAGAATTGAAAGCAAATTCAAAGGCTCTGAGATTGCAAGTCTTGGTGTGTTTTAGGAATACCTTAATAATGGAAGAGTAGTTGACAAAAAGATAATTGAAAGATGAGTTCAGAGAGGTGGGAAAGATTTGCATCATACGGGACCTTAGAGGACATAGAAAACTAAACATTTTGACTTATATTGAGTATAATTTTAAGCGGGCATTTATTATAGCCAGATATGCATTAACAAAATGATGATGCCTATTTGTGAAGTATAGTTTACCATGGGATAGTAGCAGAAGCAATAGGTCCAATTCAGTGACCTCTGCAGTATTCCAGGTGAGGAGGACAATAACCTAGGCTATGCTAGCAACAGTGAAGATTAAGAGAATGGACCATATTCTGGAGAAAGAGTCTATAGTATGCAGTGAAGGCACAGGGGAGAGGTTTACATACAGATATAAATCAATGATTTTTTCCTAAGTTTGGGGACTGAGCAAATGAATGGTATCATTTACTGTGACAGGGAAAACTTGGAGGTACTTTTCTTAGAAAAGACATGTAATATTTGAACAAGAGCCCTGGAAGACAGCTCGGAAGACCTGAGTTACGGTTGTTACTTTTTCTTAATAAATAGTGTACTAAGAGATAAGTCACAAAATCACACTGATCTTAATCATGTAAATTCATTTAGGTGGTTGTAAAGTTTACTTCCAACTCTAAAGTCTTATAATATGATGAAATTAAATTACAAACTCCAGTAGCTTTCCCCTTCAAATGCTCTAAATATATTTATTTTACATAATTATCTGATTCTTAGAAATTTTAGAAAATGCGTTCTATGATATTACAATATGAGTTATGTGCTTTCAAAAATCTCATTTTGTGTTCATGCACAGTACCATGATATTGAATGATAAATCCTTTTCAATTATGAATTATAATATTAGCAAAATAAATTATAGTGTTTTACATTTGCATGCAAAAATGAAAATTTACTCAGCCATAAACAGAAATGAAAGTGGGTCATTTGTAAAGATGTGGATGGACCTAGAGTCTGTCATACAGAGTGAAGTAAGTCAGAAAGAGAAAAACAAATATATATTAACGCATATATGTGGAATCTAGAAAAATGGTACAGATGAACCTACTTGCAGGGCAGGAATAGAAAGGCAAACATAGAGAAAGGAGGTGTGCACACTCGGGGGGAAGGGGTGGGTAAGATGAATTGGGAGATTAGGTTTGACATAAATACCCTACCGTAGCTAGGGGGAACCTGCTATATAGCACAGGTAGCTAAGCTCAGTGCTCTCTGAAGCCCCAGATGGGTAGGATGGGGTGGAGGGAGGTCCACGAGGGAGGGGATATATGTATACATATAGCTGATTCACTTCACTGTACAGCAGGAACTAACAAAACATTGTAAAGTAATTATACTCCAATAAAAAAAAAGTCAGTATCTATCAATGGAACAGATATGTACAAATTGATACAGTAGAGAGATTTGTGATTTACAGACACTTTCCCATATGTTGTCTCCAGCTTTTAGAGCAGAATCAATATCTACAACACAACTTGTATGTACACAAGACATTGTGTAGTGATTTGTGGTTTAAAAAACATTTTCCCATATGCTATCTTGCATTTATAGCCAAATCAACACAGTAGACTCACTTCAAAAATGCTAATAATTAGAACCTTTGGTCTTTTTTGTGGTTGTGGATAGTAAACACCATCTTCCCTTGCCGTATTTGCACAGGGAGTTTTAGGACATGAGTGCATCTTCGTTAGAAAGTTAACCATGTTACATTTCATTTCACTAAGTTGTGATCATCTTTTGAACTTGTAACGATTCTCATAGACATCCATTCCTCCAATCCTGCATGAATTTGAATCACGGGGAGACTACAGACTCCTACAGTTAAGACCCTGGGCAATGGAATCAGAAAAACTGGGTCCAAATTTTGGCTCCAACCCTTTGTGATCTTGGGTATATTTTAGTTCTTTGCCTGTTCGTTTATGTAATAACAGATTCATCATAAGACCTCTCTCCTGTGGATATTAACTGAGATCATCCTATGCAATTCTTAGCACAAAGCCTAGTACAATGTTAGCACTTACTCATTGTTACTTGTGTTTATTATTGTTACCGGGAATGGTACTTTGGACTTCATTGATTTCCATTCCCAGAGCATTGGTGTCAATGTTGAAGGCAAGCACTGAAGCTCATGGAGAGAAAATTTTCTCATGGAAACATGGATTCATCCATCATGTCATTTAACATAAAAACGAACTTTCCTAATTAAAAACAAAATAACACTGGATTGTAATTGACCATTTATTTGCTATAATAACAGTTTGACTGAGGGTCAAAGCCAAGTTTACCTATCTGCTCTGGCTATAGGATTTGGTACAGTGAATGACATATAACAGACACAGAAAATACTTAATAAATGACAATAGCTAATATTAATAGAAAGCTTATTATGTGCCAGATATTGTTATGAGGTTTAAATACTTCAAATGTGTAGAACTCCAAAAATTGAGTACTATATTTATCCTCATTTTAGAAATGAATAAACTGGGATTTTGTGACCTCTTCAAAGTCTTGTCGTAAGAAAGCTGCAAGTCAGACTCAAGTGGTCTATTTCCAGACCCAGACTCTTAGCCATTATGTTGTACTTCCTTTCAAATAGACTGATAGTCAGTCAAAGGGCTGACTATCTAGCACTTACCATGTCATATTGACAATATTTCTTTATATATCATCTCTAGTGGTGGAAACTACTCAGGAGCAAAACAATATCTTAATCAAGTGGCACAATGTTTGGCTCTTGAACTCAAAAGGTAGAACAATTCTGTAAACTTTGTAGAGGTTTGGTACAGAAAAGTTCAGTGAATTCATGTGATCATTATGGAGTCACTTCTGTAAGCATCGTTCTTGATAATAATTAGGATCTTGAATGAGACTAACATCTCTGAAGAAGGAAGTTTGGAAAAAGTCAGAAGCTTGCTTTAGTAAAATCAGAACAAGATGTTTTTCAGGGAACTTTGAAAGAAAGGACAGGCACTATAGTACATATCCTTGAAAAAAAAACAACAAAAGAAAATTTGGAAATATATTGTGGATGATCTTAAATATTCCAGAAACTTGTATAGATTGCAATTGACTATCTCATAAGATTAGACATAAAGAAGAGTTTAGGGCTTCCCTGGTGGTGCAGTGGTTGAGAGTCCACCTGCCGATGCAGGGGACACGGGTTTGTGCCCCGGTCTGGGAAGATCCCACATGCCGCGGAGCGGCTGGGCCCATGAGCCATGGCCGCTGAGCCTGCATGTCCGGAGCCTGTGCTCCACAACAGGAGAGGCCACAACAGTGAGAGGCCCGCGTACTGCAAAAAAAAAAAAAAAAGAGTTTAGGAATAGGAGTCAAGTACAAACTTGATTACTATGAACACTGCAGCATTCCATTTAAAAATATATAAATGCATTTCTGTTGCTTGTACCTATTATCTTTAAAACTAAGGGAATAAACCAGTTGTAGTGAGAAGAGAAAGTCTTTAAAACTGCTGGAAAAGCCAAAGTAAAAGCCAGTTTCTTTTCTCTTTTTTCTGTTTGCTAAAGAAGTGTTTGTAATGCATAAATCTCTGCTGTGTAATAGTGTGTGTATTGTGTGTGTGCTGGCATTTAGGATTCTGGGAAGAGACAAAGATAGAGGTCCAGTAGAAGGTAGTCTCAATGAGGACCATGGCACTATACTTACTGATACATCTCTAGTGCCTAGAGTATTCGAAGTTATATATTAGATGCAAAATAAATATGTGTAGAATTAATAAATTAATGTATGAGTAAAATATGAATGTATGCATTTCCTAGGAGCTTTGCTTTAATAGAATTGGATGCAATACAACAGAGCACTTGCTATATGTAATAGAAGAAAAGATAAATCAAATCTATCTATGGGGTAATGAAAGTCATTATTGAGAAAATGAACCTGGAGTAATGAATAGAACAAAATATGAGAGGAAATTTCACACTAGAAAATTTTGTTGTTATCATTTGACTTGGTGTAGATTTATTAAATGATCGTATTATCCTCTATAATAGCCCTGACCCTCAACCGAAAGTAAAATGAAATAATAAATAACATTATCCTGCTATTCACAGGGAAACGTGTCATTAAGGTAATGGAACAGACTTTATAAATGATAAATAAAACAGCTCTTATTTTTCCAAGTGGGTGTTTTCCCTTTCAAAAAAATTTGCTTTGGAAATGCAGAATAGAATACTATATACCATAACTTAGTTTTCTATAATATATTGTTAATGATCCATTCTATTTTCATTCAGAAAAAGTGAAACATAACTTGGAAAATATGCAAAAGTGGCATATGATGCAAAGTCATTAGTATCCATAGCAACTGAAGGTTGAGAAATACTTTGGTTTAAACAAAATTCTATATATAATTAGAAAGTAATGTAGTGAGGTGGATGGACGTAGAGTCTGTTATACAGAGTGAAGTAAGTCAGAAAGAGAAAAACAAATACCATATGCTAACACATATACATGGAATCTACATGGGGCTTTATTCCTGCAGGGCAGGAATAAAGACGTAAACATAGAGAAAGGACTTGAGGACTCGGGGTGTGTGGGATGGGGGGAAGTGAGAGCAGCATTGACATATATACACTACCGAATGTAAAATAGTTAGCTAGTGGGAAGCAGCAGCATAGCACAGGTACATCAGCTCAGTGCTTTGAGATGACCTAGAGAGGTGGGATAGGGAGGGTGGGAGTTAGGCTCAAGAGGGAGGGGATATGGGGATATATGTATGCATATGGCTGATTGACTTTGTTGTACAACAGAAACTAACACAGTATTGTAAAACAATTATACTCCAGTAAAGATCTATTAAAAAAAAAGTAATGAAGTTAGAATATGTTTGCATTTTATAAAGTGCCTTACTGTAAATTCTAAAAAAGAAGTTTCAAAGATATTGTCGGAGTAGAAAGAAGACACTGTTTAATTGGAAGTATGCCTTACCATATATTTCTATTAAATATAAATAAATAAAATAGAGTGAAGCCGTTGTACTTTCGTGCTTTGTGTAATGACCATGGCTTAATGGAAAGAACACTCAACTTGGAGGCCAGAGATCTGGATTCCAATTTCATCTTTAGTTCTGACAAACTCCTTGGGTGATTTTTGGACTAATAAATTCACCTCCTTGGGCTTCAGTGACCTTACTGTAAAATGAAGCAGTTGAGCCGGGGGAATCCTGAGTGATATACTGTAGCAATATTCTGTGATCTTCTGGGTACAACCATTATTAGCAAGAAAAGAATGAATGCAATAGCATAGATAAACACAAAACAGGAAAAAAAAATATAAAGGTGTCTTGGAATGATAATAACTGAACACTTTGTTGTAAACTGCTCTCTCTCTCCCTTTGGTATCATATTTGCAAATCAGAGAACTGGGGAAAAAGCCACACTAATGGGATAACAAGAGAGAGAATTTAATATATTCTGAAAGATATTATTTATCAGCCAATGAAAATTGCTAAAATCAAAACATCACTGTTATTAATTTTGCTGAACAAAGTTCGTTTCCAGTAAGTGATATTTAGTTTGTTGAGAAAAATATTCTGCATTTCACCCTTAAGGCTATTCAGTCTTAAGAGTTCTACAAAGCTTGAGTCTCATAATCTGGTTTCCTACTTAGGTATTTCCAAGCAGAGATCCTTTCCTTCTCGCACAGAGGTACTCAAACTTGGCTATCAATCAGAATCACTGGGACTCTTTTATGCAAACAAACAAGCATACAAAACAAAACAAAAACTTATTTCTGGCCTCTACTCTGGACCAACTAAGTCAGATTTTGTGGATGATGGGACTCAGATACTGATATTTTTTAAAGTTTCCCCCACTTGATTCCATTGTGCAAATAGAAGAACCACTGAAACCTCACTGTCCCCCTCATATAGTCATTTAATTCATTCAGAGGAGAAGATTAAATTCAGGCTTAGACTGACCGTGCTCATACTTATCACTAACCCTAATAGTGTGGAGACAGCTATTGTGCTCTACCGTAACATTTTCCTTGAGTTACTATTCCATAAGAAAGGAAAGCAAATTATTTGCGTTCATCACATGCATTTACAGTTCTTAAAAGTGCCACCACTTTTATACTTAGTAAAGTTTTACATTTTATTAAATGTTGAATTTTTAAAGCTACGTATACTTTCATAATCTACTTCAAACCTTGCAGTTCGCAGAAAAGAAAATTAAGGCTTAGAGAGTGAAAATGGCTTGCTCACGGTAACAGAACCAAAAATTTGCAGAGCTAGATCAGGGTCCAAGTTTCCGATGCTCATTTCATTACACATTAAACCCTGTTGCCCCCTGACATTTCATCTTCCTACCACAGAAAGGACTGAGAAATGTAACTGTTAGGAAGTTTGACATTAGCAGCCTCAGTGTTTTAAATTCCTTAATACAGAATGTGTTTTTGCATATTTGATACCAAAGTAGTGTGTATTTTATTGACATTTATTAATCTCCTAAGTGAATGTTAACCTATGATAAATTTTACTACTTTATGTCTGTCAAACACTTTCATGAATTATCAAGAAGCTATTCATAAAATTTCACTTTGAAATTCTGAAGAAAGATAAAAAAGAAATCTTAATCAGGACGTAGTACCCTGCAGATAAGTATGCAGATGTCATGAGGCACTCAGTATTGCAGTAGCTGATAACATGGGCTTTGCAGTCAGAGTTGGTTCAAATTCTGGCTGTTCAACTTTCAAAGTTAGGACTGTGGTCCTAACTTTGAAACTGCATGCTTCTGCTATTAGAAAACCTTTGCTGAAGCACTTGAACTTTACTTCTTATAAAAATGAATACGGAGGTTTCAAGCATTTTTGTCAGCACACTGCCATTCACAACAACCTTCTAGATACTTATTTTCTACCTTTTCCTAAAAAGGTGATCATGTATGAGTTATGTGGCCTGAATATTCTCATTAGCATATGAACAATGATGATGTCAACAACAATGGCAGTATCTGATTTGAGGACTGGTGAGGATTAGATGAGAAAATGTATACGAAGGTTTAGTCCATTGTCAAGCATAGAGTAAGCACTCATTAAGTAGTCACTGTTGTTTGCATTATCAATAATTATCAAGACCTTAAAGTTTTTTATACCAAATAGTATTTAAAGGAGAATTAAACAGATTGAAAATGTAGTATTTAAAAATACTGATTTCCCAACTAGTGATGTTGAAATTATATCAAGCTTGGTAGAGACCAAGGAGGTTGAAGTGGGTTATCCTAAAGTAGGGAGCATAGGGGATTGGAGCCTGAGCCAAGAAAAAAGAGTAAAAACATAGGAGGGGAGAAAGTGTAGGGAGTTGGAGCTTGCATGGGATGAAGAGGGTTTACCTGTAGACAGGCAATAGCAATAACAGGAGATGTCTTATATACAGGGCATTACTCAAACAGTTAAATATGTAAGTTAAAGGGAGGCAGGTTTCTTACTATCTGAGAAGGAGGTTATACAGATGGAAAAGGAGAAAACTTGTGAGGTAAGATTATTATTGGAGTATAACCATGTGTAAATGCATATGTATAAAATGTGTGTTTTCAAAGATGTTATATATAATGTACATAAGTAAGCGTATATATCCATATATCCCCTAGCTCTACCATCAAAAGGGCCTGGGGTCACCTCAGTCCCTCTGTTGGGATCCTCAATAGATGATCACCTCTATGAGCCCATCTAGAACCCAGATCTCAGTTTCAAATAGTATTTTCCAGTATAAAGAACTAACATTGCTTGGAGAAGTAACTAATTTCAGTGCTGGTGTTAGGGGAAGTACAAGAAGAACCTAGAAAATCTCATTGTATTAGAAAATAAGAAATTGCTCAAATAATAATTGGGGCATAGAAGAGGACACAGAAGCCAGTGTGAATAGGTCAGCTGGCCAAAATTGGGGAAAATCTAGCAACAAAATAAAGAGTGATAGTAATGGATTATAAACCATTAAGATAGTACAAAGCCGTACTGGTATAGAAACCGTACCACCATGAAACCATACTGGTGTAGAAGGATAGAAGGAGGGAAGGAAGGAAAGAAGGGAGGGAGGAAGGAAGGAAAGAGGGAAGGAAGGAAGGAAGGAAGGAAAAACCCAATAGGAAGTTTGAGAATTAGGATGCTTAACACAGTCCTGAAATACTTCTCCCCAGAATACCTATTGATTACAAAAGGAAAAAGAATAATTGTATAGCAGTGAAGTCTGACAGGTACCACCTAAATCAAAACTAACATCACCAGTAAAAGGGCATGTCAAATTTATGTGCCATGTGATAGGATGCAATGAGAAAAATACCATTATCTCTGTGATATTTCTCCCAAAATTGCATAGCTTTAATCTTATCAAGAGGAAATATCGAACAAGCCCAAGATAAGGGACATTCTACAAAATAACTAGTTTATAATCTTCAAACATATAGAGGTCATGAAATTGACAAAAAAGGCTTAGGATGATTGAAGGACACTAAAGAAACCTGACAACCAAATGCGAAATGTACTTCTGGACTGAAAGTTTTTATAATAAAGGACATTATTGGGACAAATGGAAGAAGTTGAATGGAATCTAAGGTTAGATGGTAGCAATGTATGAGTGCTGATTTTTTTTTTTTGATGCTTATGTTATATGAGGATATCCTTGTTAGCAGATAATGCACACAAAAATATCTGTGAGCATTATGTTGGCAACCGACTCTCAAATTGTTCAAGAAAAATCAACTTTTCTTTAACTCTGCTTGGAATTTGTGTTACTTTCAGAGTCTAAAAATATAAAATTAATAATAATAAAAATAATGACAGCATCAACATTAACAAAAACACCAACTATTGGCAGCCTTTCAACTGATCAAGAATGGTGGGTAGAATTTAAATCCTTCAATGTCCATTCCATCTAGTTTGCCGCTGTGTCCTACCCTTCTCTCCCTGTCCCCTGCCATTTCTGACATACAGCAAGCAGAGCTCTTTAAATGTACCATATTTATGTTTTTGTGCTTTTCTTTATGGGCATAAATATACAAAATTCTAGTTAATTGACTTATTAAACTATATTAAATAAGAGATATTTGTCTGAATATACAGGAAAGGAGGTTTGTAGGTTTTGGACAAGAGGTGTTACTCAGGATGCAGAGTGTTGGCTAAGGCTTCCGAACAGGAAGCATAGAACATACACCTTCAAATTGGTATTTACGGATTGTCTGAGACCTGAGAAGCTGTTGAAAGGAGGCCATTATTAACCAAAGACATGTGGAATGGGGACAAAAGTAGGAATGTTATGAGATAATGATCTGGGCTGTGGATAAAATGTATCGGGATGACAACTGCTCTACATTTTTAGAATGACTTGTGGGAAAACAATGGCTCAAACAGGGGAATCCAGGTACCTGGAAAAACAGTGGCTTATTTTGCTGTGAGTAGATTCAGGCCTTGAGGACAGAGAGATACCATTTTGAACTCCAGATTTGCCAAATTGTTTCAATTATCATTACATTGGTGTCTTTATCTGTAAAATGGATATATCTTGTGGGTTGTTTTGAAGCTAAATGACTTGGAGATTGAAATGATCTGCTTGGAATTTTGACTCCTATGTGCTCAATGTGTGGCAATTCCTCGCACTGCTCCGTATCTTACTGTGCTTTCTCCTTATCAGGGTACTTGATCTTTATAACACCCCTGTGAGTAGTAATTGAATCTCTTCCAGATGAAGAAAGTAGACTGTAGATACAGTTGCAAGATAATTATGTAAAAGGGCAATAAAGATAATAAGAGGTAATATATATTGAGCATGTATGTATCAGGCACTACTGTAATCACCTTGTATACCACAACCGTCTTTATTATATGTTATTATTTTTGTCATTTAACATGTGATCTAAGGCTTGGAAGAAAATTTAAGTAATTTTCCCAAGATCACATTGCTAATATGTAGTAGAGCAAGATAAAACTACATCTATCTGATGCCCAGAATTCAAGGAATTACTATACTCTACTGCCTTATTGTGAGAAATGGGTATATGTTGCCACTACTATTTATAGCAATAATCCTAATTTTCAATATTTAATATTTCATGAAATGTTCATATATATTCTAAGTTATTGTATTCTTACAACCTTGTGAGGGAGAGGTGGCTCAGTTTATCCTATTTTTTTTTGTTTTTTAGAGATGAATTGAGACTCAGATAAATTGAATCACTCACTTGTCCAAGATTGTAGATTAGCAGAGACACAGTTCAGGTCTTCTGACTCTGACCATCCGACTCTTTCCCATGCATTCTTTTCTCTGCATATTAATGTCTTTATTACTAAGACCTCATTGTATAGTTTGTGGGAGTAGTAGAAAAGCATTTGGCTGTTGTCCCTCGGAAACAAGCTAAGAGTATTTCAATCCACTTTTGTGGCTGATAAGTTTGATTTTGTATGACCATTCAGTTTTTTTCAAAGTAGTTTCCTCCCCAGGTTATTAAGTTAATCAGCGTAAATGTATGTTTATTTTCCACTTTGCATTCATATAGCATCATGAGATATACAGTACATCAGGGATTTTTAAAAAATATTTAGGACCACTAACACTTAATGAATGAGAAAAGATTTGGACTCTCTCCAGGAAAAAAATGTATACATTCAAAAAGGGTAACTACAGTTTTAGGAATTTAGTCTCAATGCTTCTGCACCTTGATAACAAATACAGTTATACCAGTTATTTATTGCAAAATTTGTCATTGGGTTTAATATGCCATTGTGTGTCCTTAATTCCTTTGAGAACAATGCAGCATGCAGTAAGGTAAAGACTTTGAGTTGGGAAGGGCCTTTGTATGGGGCAGATATGAGGGGTAAGAAGAATTCAAAGAGAAGTGAAGCAGTAGCAGGAGGAATTCTGCTTCTGACCATGTGACAAATTATATATTCAGTAAAATTCTTCTGCTCAGTACATTTAAATTTTTCCAAAATTAAAACATGTATTATTGTAGATGCTTTTCAAACTCTCAAGAGAGAAAAATCAATTCCCAAGTGCAGGTAAACAATTGAAACAAAATTATTAAATGAACCTGAAGTCGAGTGTATCCTAGGGCCAAATGCCACATACAAAATTAACTGGCACATAGACGTTCTAGGCCTTGAGCCCAGCAGCTAAACTTAAGCTGTTGAATAAAGCTGGGATACTCAAAGGGGCTATAGCCACAGTCAGTGTGTAGGCTGAGGATAAGTAAAAGGGACATCTAAGGAAAACTTTCTGCCTCTGCAGTGTCTCTGGGTTACAAAAATGTAATGACAATGATGATAATAACAATAATATCTCCCCTGAGACTTCGAAGCCTATAAAGTAAATACTAGCATAGTATAAGTAAATCCAAACACATTATACAATGAATGCAAATAGACTAAAACATCTAGAATAATGTCAGTTATATTTAAAAGTACTAATATATGCTGTAAGTACTCAAAATATTTAAAGTAAAAAGATAGAAAAAATATAAATATACCAGAAAAGCACCAACTAAAATAAGGTTGTGGCAAATAAATTAATACCAGACAAAATTATATTTAAGACAGAGATCATTATTAACAGAGAGAATCCTTATTTAATGTGAAAATATATATTCCAAGGATGATGTAATAATTCCAGATATATATGAATCTAATAATACCTTTATAAGTTATAAAGCAGAATGGCTATTAGAGTTTAAGATACTACTCATGAATTAAGTATCTGATAGGTCAATCAGAGAAAAGAGTCAATAAAGATGTATGCTATTTAAAAAACACAGTCAAGGGCTTCCCTGGTGGCGCAGTGGTTGAGAGTCCGCCTGCCGATGCAGGGGACACGGGTTCATGCCCTGATCCGGGAGGATCCCACATGCCGCGGATCGGCTGGGCCCATGAGCCATGGCCACTGAGCCTGCGCGTCTGGAGCCTGTGCTCCGCAACGGGAGAGGCCACAACAGTGAGAGGCCCGCGTGCCACACACAAAAAAACAAACAAAAACAAATAAAAAACACAGTCAACAAGATTAATTCAATAAGCAGATGTTGACTTCTTCACCCAACAGTTAGAGAATACACACTATTTTCAACTATAAATTTAAACTGGTAACCTGGCAACTATAGTCTCTACCCTTATGCTACAAATCAATAACAAAAATACGTATTTTTGTTGATAAATAAATACTTTTAAAACACTCATTGGTCAGAGAAGAAACAATGGTGACATTTTTTAAAATATTTAAACTGAAGTATAATTAAAATACAATATTAATGTGGGTATAATTTAGCTATAATAATAGTCTAAGAGTTAGGTACATTTAAATTTTTATATTAATTAACTTCCCACCAGCAGTACATGAGGGTTCCCTTTTCTTCACATCCTCACTTGTTATTTCTTGTCTTTTTGATGATAGCCATTCTGACAGATGTGAGGTGATATATCTTTGTAGTTTTGATTTTCATTTCCCTGGTGATTAGTGAAGTTGAGCATCTTTTCCTGTGCCTGTTAGCCATCTGTATGTCTTCCTTGAAAAATGCCTATTTAGGTCCTCTGCTCATTTTGTAACGGGGTTGTTTGGCTTTTTTTTATTTTTTGATACTGAGTTATATGAGTTCTTTATATATTTTGAATACTAAACCCTTATTGGACATAACAGCATTATTTACAATAGGCAAGATGTGGAAATGACCTAAATTTCCATCAGCAGACAAATTGGTAAAGATGTGGTATGTATATACAATGGAATATTAGCCATGAAAATGAATGAAAACTTGCCATTTGCAACAACATGGATGGTTCTGGAGGATGTTATGCCTAGTAAAATAAGTCAGACACAGAAAGGCAAATACTACATGTTTTCTCTTATATGTGGAACCTAAAAATAAAACAAATGAACAAATATAACAAAATAGAAACAGACTCACAGATACAGAGTGTAAAACGGGGTTGGAAGAGGGGCAAAATAGGCGAAGGGCAAGAGTTAAGAGTTACAAACTACTAGTCATAAAATAAATAAGTTACAATGATGTAATGTACAGCACAGGGAATATAGTCAATATTTTATAATAACTTTGTATGGAGTATATTCAATAAAAATATCAAATTACTATGTTGTACACCTGAAACTAATATAATATTGTAAACCCACTATACTTCAATTTAAAAATTTTAAATAGATTTTTATATTAAAAAGATTAGATAAAATAATAATGAGCCAAGCATCCAACTTGAAAAGTTAGAAAAGAAAAAAATAAATTAAACCAAAGCAAATAAATAAAAGACAAAAAGAAGACACTAGTGGAAAATAAACAATGATAAATTTAAAAATCTAATAAAATAGCTTCTAAAGCTTTGGTCAAGAAGAGGACTACAATAAATGACCTTATAATGTAACTACAAATGCCAAAAGATATTAAAAATATGAAACAAGAGAATGCTCTGAAAAAAATTGTATATTGACAGTATATTTCAACACACAAACGTGCAGATGTATATAATTATCAGAACTAACTCAAAAAATACAGGGAATTGACATAACCACTAAAGAAGCTGAGTTGTTAGAATTATTCCCAAAGCAAAAAGAAGCAAAAAAAAAAAGGCCCATTTGGTTTTAGAAATAAGTTTTAACAAAACTTATTAGAACAAATTTCCTTAATCTTGTACAATTATTCAGAAGATAGATAAGAGTGAATTCTTCCCAACAATTTTAGCATAATATTAGTATGAAAAACATGACAGTGTTTGAAAAGAAAACTATGGCGAGACAGCTTAATTATAATCAAACATTTCTCTATATTGAGTCAAAATCTTGTTTCCCATGCATTTTACTATTGAGACTACACAGCAGAAGGAGGTGAAATCTCGGTCTTTCTAAGCCAAATTTTCTTGATAGAATCCTGCCATTGTACCTTTACGGATGTAAATTCTTGAAAATGTTATTTTTCTTTCTGTGCCTTATGACACAGAACCTTGTAGAATTGTTGTAATGTAAAACAATGTTAATATATGTAGAGCACTTAGTATGGTACCTGGCAAAGTATTAATATAAGCACTTGATAAATGTAAACTATGATTATTTTGCTGTCTTGAGCTGTGTTCAGGGGTGAACTCATGTAAATTCCATGAAATAGTTCTCTTATAGTTTAAAGTCATTTAGCATGTTCCCAGCCACCACCTCCTCTTTCTCACCCCTTCAATATATATCTTGTATTTTAAAGTTAAAACCCTTAATACCTTTATCAGACCTTCATATAACCTTGTTTAGACCCAGCAATCTTATGCTTGTCTTCATTGGGGCATAGCCTAGTTCAAGTATTTTGAATCCAAGATTCATGCATGGGATTCAGGTAGTCTGTCCAGAAGTATGCATACACTTTTTTTTTTCAGAGAGAAGATCCAGAGTTTTCATTACATCTAGGAGGTTGTCTCTGGCATACAATGTCTAGAATCGTGCCTTGAATGAAGCACAACCTTCCACATACCCTATATCTAAATTGTCTTCAGTAAATCCTCTGAGGACCCGTTTTTAAGTGACAGTTGTTGAGTATACTTTTAGGAGCCTATGCTTAGAGAAGCAGCCTTTCTCTGTCCTTCTGAAACTGAATTTTGTCATCCAAGCCTTGTTCCCTCCCCAGAATGGAAAATATAATTTTCCATTCTATCTTACTTTTTTTCCTGAAAAATTATAACCACTATATTGAGAGATGCTCTCTTTAAAGATAAAATTATTCTTTTCAGACAGCTCAATGGTTTCCAAGGCAACTCAAGTAACTTACTAGGACAAAGTTATTCTCATTTCTCACTGGGGGAGAAAGTTTCTAAGAAGTTGTTATTATCACATCTAGAGAAATTGGAATTTAAGATAATGTCTCATTGCTCTGTATTTCTGCCTGTCTTGACTGTCTCGCCAGGGGCATTTGGAAAAACTAAAGAGCTGTTGTGAAATGCGAAGAACTTTAATGATCCGTATAAAGTGAGAAAATATTGCTACACCCTTTCCTTTTGAATGATAATAAGGCTGTGAATAATATAATCCATAGGGATGTTCCGATGCAAAGTAGGATGAGGTGTAGTTTGAGTGTTGCTGAGCTTGCACTATTTGAGGGGAGGAGACAACCAGCAACAGCAAGAAGAAATATAAAAAAGAAGCAAAATCTTCTTTGATGGCCTCAAGTCCACGTCTGCACGTCCATATTCAGGACTTTACTCTTTGGCTCATCTCACATCCATTTTGAAATGCAATGTTCTTGGGAGATATAGCACATTTATCACTCATCAATCATAATACTGAACTCAATCACATTTATGTGGCTTGTTATACTCTATTGAGATATATTGTATCTACCTCCACTCTCAGCCCACTAATTAGCCAGGAACCCAGTCAGTACAAATGAGCTCCATGTGTTGCGGTCCTGTTACACGTAGACACCTGTCTGTGCACCCTATCATCCCACATCTACCATGGCTTACTTTAACTCTTACTGTTATCGCACTGCTTCCTTACTTCCAGCTAATAATCTTCATAAGTACATAGTGCAGAGTTGATCAAAATCTATTCTAAGAGATTCTAATTGATTAGAATTACATAATTATAATTCAAATAAAACAAAGTTCATAGAGGCCTAAAATAATATTGGAAGAGGAGGAAACGGAGTTAAACAGAAAGAATTACTCTTTGTTCCAGATCACCTTCTACGTGTATGCACCTTCACTTTAGAGGTTACCACATCTGACCATACATATTACTTTTCCTGAACCTCTTGTCTCCCCTGCTTATCTCACTCAGTGTCCTACCTCTCACCCCATTCAGCTAACATAGTGCTTTGCCACAGAGTAGGTATCTAAGACATTTTTGAAAGTGAATAAAGGGCAGGTTTTGATTGGAAACATTGGGAGAAAGGGTCACTTGAGATTAAATAATGTGATTTTTAAAAGGTATTAATTATATTCCATAACTAAATGATTTTAAAGAAAGTAATTTTAGTATGGATTTTAATGGTTTTCCATGTTCTAAGATTTGTGCAGTCACAGGAAGACACTTGTTAAGTGTACCATGTTTGCACTGGATCTAAATGAAACTTGGAGGACTTCGCACAGTGGGTCCATTGGAAGCATGTCTTCTGACTTAGTATAGTAGCACATCATTATTCATTAAAACTCTGATTTGGCATTCGTCCCACACTGAAAAGAACTACCCCATTCCTTGTGGCTAGATATCATATACACAAATTATGTCAAAATGGATCGTAGATGTGTATATGAGCTAAAACTAAAAAAAAATTAGTAGAAAACCTGTGAGTAGATACTTGTGACCATGGTTTAGCTAATAGTTTCTTAGATATAGTACAAAGAATAAGTAAAAAAAGAAAAATAAATTGTACTTCATCAAAATTGAAAATGTTTTTCCTCAGAAAACACAATAGAGTAAGAAGACAAGCTGCAGAATGAGATAAACTGTTTTAAATCATATCAAATAAAGGATTTGTATCCAGAATATATAAATAAATCTTCTTCAATAATAAAAATACAAATAACTCAATTTGAAATGGGCAAAGAATAGGCATTTCCTCAAAGAAAATAAGAAAATTACAAACAAGGACATTAAAAATTTGCATTAAGGAAGTATAAATAAAAACCACATTGAGGGGACTTCCCTGGTGGCACAGTGATTAAGAATCCACCAGCCAACACAGGGGACACGGGTTCAAGCCCTGGTCTGGCAAGATCCCACATGCTGCAGGGCAACTAAGCCCGTGTGTCACAACTACTGAAGCCCTCGTGCCTAGAGCCCGTGCTCCAGAACAGGAGAAACCACTGCAGTGAGAAGCCGGCACACCGCAATGAAGAGTAGCCCCCAATCGCTGCAACTAGAGAAAGCCTGTGTGCAGCAATGAAGACCCAATGCATCCATAAGTAAATAAAACAAATTTTAAAAAAACACACACACTGAGGAGGAGAATAATATTGTTATTGTGGAATAAGTTTTCTATCATCTTCTCCCAGAAGAATGTGAATTTAAACAATCACCCATGGATGAAAGATTCTTTGTGAAAGTCCAGGAGTCCAGCAGAGAAATGCTAGCACAAAATTGGAGCAAACATGTCAGAGATGGGACACACTGAAGAGGGTAAAAGGAACAAGAACAAGTTGAGTTTGACCAATAGCTTTGGCACATACCACTTCTGTGACCTAAAAACTGTGGGTTAGGTGCTCTAAAATAATCTCACCTGAAAATCGCTGTTTGATGCTCAGCAGAATTTCAAGAACTTAGAAAGTTCTTACTAAATGTTAACTACTGTTTTTCTTAATACTTAACATTGTTCTCATTTCCAAAGTAGAATAATTTAATCTACCTTAAAATATTTGTTGAGAAGTTTTGATAATAGTGTACATATAAACTTGGCCTGGTCAGTTTGCCCATGACAAATATTGAGTAAATAATAATTTTTAAAGATTATAATCTAAAGGTCCAAACATTTTGCTGCTTCTTTCCTAGTCCCTTTGAATGTCCCTGGCTTGCCCATCCAGCACAGGCTGTGGGGCACAGCAAGTGTAGCCTAGTTCGACATTCAGGCTCTGGGATTATCCAAAGCCAACCCCGCCCTTCGCTGCCACCAGCACTCTCTTATTTCCCCCTCATTCACACTAAATGTCTTTACCATACATTTCTAGTAATTCCTTTAGCCCTGTGGAATGACATATTTTTTAGATTTATTTTTGGCCGTGGGCTAGACCCTTGTTATCCATTTTCTCGTCTAATCCTTATCAGTGCTCAAATCAGATACTGATTTATTTTTAGTGTCCCTTTTATTATTCTTCACAAATTGTCATGAACCTTCCTGAGTTCTTTTTTCTCCCCTAATGTTCTCATAAGGCTATAACTAAAGAGCTCCTCTCAATTCCTGGCTCACAAGAAGAACTGAAATAATCCCATGAGGGTAATTCTCTGTATAACCTCCCTATCAGGGAAGGGAATTAGACATATTTCTTGCTGAACCCTGCAGTGACTATTCTGTTGGGCATGACAACCAGCCTGGAACAAGATGTTCTGAGGGGAAACTGTTCAAAAGTTTCTTTTAGAAGCAAAGTGACATCTGCCAGATTTAATGATCCATTTAGTAACGTACGTACAACCGCATTTTTCTGTAACAAATCCATTGGAAAGAGGAGATGTAGTAGATAATGTTTATCAAACACTACTGTGTGCAAAGCACTGTGCTACATGCAGCGAGGAATAGAGCAAAAGGAATCTAGTATCCCACTTATAGCTGTGCAGTTGGGAAGCTAGGTGCATATGTCAACATGATGTGTAAGGTGAAAAAAGGGAGAAGTTGTTTGGGGGTCTTTGGAAATCTAGCAAGGCTTCATAGAAATGGTGATATTTTTGCTAAGCTTGGGGGACTTCCTAGGATTTCAATCAGTGCAGAAGTGTAGAACGTGAGGAAATGGCAGAAATACAACCACAATGCCTGAGAAATACTCAGATTAATTAGAAGATGAGATTCTCAAAACTCCCAGGAGTTTGGGGAGAGATAAGCCTGGAGCTAGATTGAGGTCATGCTGAGGTGGACAGTTGCTGCTAATGGTATTAATTCGTCTTAAAACCTATTTCCCAGGAAAGCAGCACACCAACAGAAGCTGAGTAACATCTCTTGGCTTCAAAAATTCTTTTGAAGAGTTAGTAGGCAACTCAGTTAAGAGAGTATAAACTATGGACCATACTTCTTCTTCTTTTCCTTTAAGAGGATAAATGAATAAAATAGTACATTTCCACCAAAGAAAGGAGGAAGGATTCCTTTTATTAGCCAATAGAAACCACTTGCATTCTCCTCTTATGATAAAACAAGGCTCCAGACAGGGGGAGAACTTAGATTTGAAGTTCCCAGGAATGTCTCAGGTATAACTTTCATGATTGTCTGGGTTACTGGCTATTCTTAGGTTTTGCTATATTCTTCCTTTTGGCAACATTTCAAAGAAGCACTGGGTTTCATATATATATATATATATATATATATATATATATATATATATATATATATATATATATATATATATATATATATATATAATACATATAATATGTTATATACATAATATATAGATAATATATAGATTTTATATATATATATATATATATATATATATGTATCTGAAGCTGTTCTCTCTCTCTCTCTTTTTCTTTCTCTCTCAGCCGTGCCATTCAAGTTTTAGTGTTCTCTCACCTGCCCCTGGTATTAATCAGAAACTGTAACAGTTCACGGGTTCACCTACCCTTTCTACTGAGGTTTAAACTTACTTTAGGTGTGGCTATAGACTGCAAGCTCCTCGGATTTCCTTTGACAAGACTGCTTTACTCTCATGGAGACTTGAAAGCCTCCTGTTATCTTTAGGTACCCTGTGAGACATAGTCTCACTGCTCTCCTTGTGATACTTGTTGGTTAGGGGACTTGGGGCAAATTCTCAGGACTGAAAGTTTCCAGGAGATCTGATGTTTTCTTACCTCAGAATTTCCTTCCACATATACACACACACAGAGGAAGGCCAACACCTTACCTTCTACATATCTATATCAGTGGTTCTCAAGCCATGGCACAATGAACCACCTGGGAATTCTCTTTAAAATGTAAATTTGGTTCCATATTCCCCAACATTACAAGTAACCAGTTCTGATGTGGGAACTCAGTTGAATATCAGTGTAAACAAGAACCTCAGGGCATTCCTTCAAAGATGATACCACCCTCTGTGAAATATATATATTTTATCACATTATATATTATATTTATAATCTAAATCTTCCTGTTCAGATGCAAGGCAAGGATCCTCACAGTTCTGATTAAACCTTGTCCAGCCATCTCAAAAACAAAGGGTTTCTCGTTGTACTCCTCCTACACCTTTGGGACCACCATCATAATTTAAACAAAATCTAGAATGGAATGCTACAAATATTTTGCCATGATTGGACCTAAGTGTAGCAATTTTAGGGTGAATTAAAAGCCTGCCCCAACGTGCTCTTAAGCTCTAGTACCACTTGTTATCTGTAGCTGTTGCTATAGCTCTTTTGAACCTTTCTGCCTCCAACTCTTGCTCCCGTGGACTCATCTCACTACCCTTGTCAAAGGCGTCCGGTGGGTATTAAAGATCATGGCTACCTAACTGAAGATTTCTCCCAGATGTAATCGGGAGAATGGAAGAGCAACAAAATAGAGGGAATTATAAAAAAGAGCCAACAGCCATCCAAGAACTTGTCCACATAACAGATACCACTGATTTGGCCATGTGTTTTTTGCATGTTTGCCAAGCATCTTTGGGACCTTTCCCAAATCATCTTTGAGTACCTACTCCACAAATGGAAGATTTTCCACCCTATGACAAAGTCTACCTTTGGGAGTTTTGAGAGCTGGTCAGGTAATGCGAGCAGATGTAGAATTGAAAGCACTCAGCCCCACACATACTGGCAAAGCAAATGAGAGGACTGCAGAGACTGCAGAGGGTAAAATGGCATCAGTGCTGGATGGGAGCAAATATTACATTAGAGTCTTTTAAACAGAAGGGTATTTATTTCATTGATCTGTTATGTGAAACTGAAGTTTCTTTTTTTGTTTGTTTGTTTGTTTAAGAAAACATTACCACCCTGTCTGTTTTAACCTTTTATGCTCTAAGTACAGCCCCTCCCATACTTTATCCCCAAACTAACCTGACATATTTAAATCTCCCTCCTTGCCCATGGAAAAGGCTGTGTGTCATTACCAAAAGCTGTTGTTTTCTCTTATTGTTGCCTCATCAAGCCTCACATATCAGATAATTTCTTAATCCCTGAGCCACTTTTGCCCAGGTTGCAAATTTTTCTAAATTTCTCTCTAGTCCTCTCTAATCCATGCTTAATTTCAGCTTCAGCACTAGCCTGAGTTAAAGTTCAAGACCTTTTCCTGGCTGAAGGAGAGGTTAAACACCAGTTAGGTTATACTTAGATTATGGCCCTGTGTGTGTGTGTGTGTGTGTGTGTGTGTATGTGAGAGAGAGAGAGAGGCCTACTGTGACTTTCAAAGTAAAATATAAATATTAATTTTTCTGAGAAGCCTTCCCAGCCTCCCAGAAATGCCAATTTTCCCTCCCCTGGGTTCCACAAAACCTAGCTGATATCAATAACTAGTATTTACCATGTCAGTAGTATAGCATGTTCAATCTATGTCTGTATTTCTCAGTGTATTGCATGTTGAAGGCAGATGGCAGGCCTCATTCATCTTCATAATGTAGCTCCAATCAGGTATATAGCAGAATCACAGTAAATGTTATTGGAATTAGAGGGGACTAAAGGCAGATTGTGACACAGTCTATCTATCTAGTATTCCAGATATGTCATCTCTTTAGGGAAATTTTCTTTACAGATATTTTCAGAATTATTAATAGTCATCAGTGATAAGAAGAGACATTGGATATCTTAAATAAGTAGAAAATAATATTGAGAATTTGCTAGTTAACTAGAAAAAGGAGAGTGAGAGAATTGTGTCTCCTCTTAAAGGATAATACCACCCTGGACTCAATGACTGTCATTCATAGTGAGACAGCTTAGCAGAAACCAGAAAGAATAATCCAAATGGGGAGTGGAATGATAAATTAAGTATAATTAAGTATAAGCTGGTAAAACCTGGTAAAACAGAAGCAGCCTAAGTAGAATTATCCCGCAAGTCATGTAAGCATGATCCAGTGGATATGAATCTGGGGTAGAAGTGACCAGGGACACCCGATAAAGGGGAGGAGAGCTTGTATTATTGTTACAAAGAACATTATCCTGTAATAGCATATTTTATGGCTTTGGTGATTGCCCTTGGTGAGTACAAAGGAGCCCTGGAGATTATTGTAGTAAACTTCGTCAATTTTTGGCTTTAGAACATTTAATCTATCTCTCATTATCTTACTTGCCTTTTATTCTCCCATCTGGAGGAATTTTCCTTTGGTTGTAGTCTTACTGCCTCCTCTGCTGCCTTCTGTTTACAGGGGCTGGGGTAGGCCATACCCTTCTGCTACTTGTCTCTTGAACAATCACATTACCTAAACCTCCTGATCATACCTGTTCTGCCAGAATTTTGAATACTTAGAGAATATTTTGGAGGATCCCTTAAGAGTAGCTGTAATGTAATCTTGGTGCCTGTTTTCTAACCCTCATCCTGCAACCATCCTGTACCTATCAAAATCTTTGAGTATAGCTCTCCCTATATATATGTATCAATATACGTATATATGCACACATACAAACATTTTTTGTAGGGTAGCAAGCATCTGTTTCTGTTAGTTGCAACCCAGAAACCTGTCTATCAAAGGTAGAATTTCCTGGTTTTTGAGTAAGGATTTGAGTGAAGAAACTTACAATAAATGTCCCAAAATTATTCTAAATTTTCTGTGTTTTTGATGCTGCTGGCTGAAAAATTACCCAATAAATTTGGTCTGTGTTAATCTCTGGCACAGACTATCATTTATATAAAAGCCTTAAGGGGATTTCTGTTAGATAATATATTTTATTGAAAACAAAGCTTCATGTGATCGGAGTCTTTATCCTGATCATTTTCTTGGTAAGAAATCCAATAGCTGTTGTTCTCCATTCGTGTCACAGATTACAATCTAAATGTAAGGGAAACAGTAAGGAGATAAATTGGCCATGGGATGAATATCTGTTTATTCAGTTAACCATCTCTTCTGGAAAACATTTTTGTTACCTCTAGGTTTTATATTGTTATAAAATATTGGGTAATGAACAACTTTTTGCCTTTTGCTTCTTTTTCCCCTATACTATTTTTAGGCTTATTCTTTAAAACATGGTAATACTGAGTTACAGTGTAATAAGAATCGTAAGACAGTTAAATATATTGTCAAATTATTTTGCAAAAGGGTTTTACAAATTTATTATCTCTTTAGTAGTTTTTAAAACTACCTTTTCATTATACTTTCACTTTTTCTAAGTGTTTCATATTCTCTTGAATTTTTATAAAACAAATTTGATGCATAAAAGTGCTATCCTGGGAATTTGAATTACGTTGATTATTAGTGAGGTTGTCAACCACCACAGTCTCCTCTGTGGAAATGGTTGATTAATGACCTTAAACCACTAAGACAGTGTTCCTTTTTATCGGGCTATAATTAGTCTCTTGAAATTTAGTCATCTCTCTCATCAGTCTGCTACCATCAACCAGTTGTCATGTATACTTTGTTCCAGGAAGCACTCATTCTGTAAGTTGTGCTGTCAACCTGAATTTGTGCCCTCTGGACACATCACTCTTGAATTTAATTACCAGAAAGGCCTGAGTTCCACTAGAAGTATCATGACCTCTACACTGCCCCTGAAGACTCACCAGACTCTCTTTAAATCAGATTCTGGGCTGTCCTTCAGTAAAGAGAAATATTTCTCAAATTTATTTCATCATAGAATTGTTAGTGATATTATCACAGTTATTATTCCATAGGGCCAGTATTCTATAGAACCCACATTAAGAATTGTTTAATAGCGTCTGGAAAGACTAATTCAGAACTTTATGAAGTCAATGTAAACGTTTGTTTGAGAATGACTGACCCACATTTTGGGTGAACTTTGTAATGTGTAATTACTTTAGGAAGTAATTTTCCCAAACTGTAATGATACACGGGTACTTGTACAATTATCTCTTCATTCCTTATCCTACTTTGCTAAGGAAGTGATGGAAACCTGGACTTCCATTAGTTACATCTGATTCTGGTGTTCTACGGTTTCCTCCTCTTCCTGCTTATCTTCCCCTTCCACTTCCTCCCCGCTTCCTGTCCCCTCTTCCCCCTCTTCTACCTTCCTCCTCCTTGTTATAATAAATATCAAAGATGTTCTGATTCCCTTTCATGTGTCCAGACACTGTTTTTCCCCACATCACTCTGAACTGGGCTATTGATTTCTTATCTCTGAGTATTATTGTTTGCAGACTTTTCTCAGTCTTTACTTAAAATTACTGAAAATTCACCTTATATACCAGTGCTAGTCTGATTCAGTAGCATTCTGAAGGAGGTTTGTTCCCTCTAACATGGCTTGCACAATGTTTGGTACTAATTATGGGTACTTATTTCCATCTGGAATGATTTCACACTGTATTTGCTTGCTTTATTTGCTTCAGTCTCAGCTGTATTCCCTAATCTAAGCACTTTGTTCCCTGCCCTGGCTGCAGCAGCTCAGTAGTGCACCTATTAAACTATTTAAGGATATTAAAACATTTTGGAGGATTAAAAGGCATATTTAAAATGTTAATTACATATCAATTCTTCAACACTCCTCTCTTCCTGCTCTGATCTCCCATTTTATACTCAAGAAAATGGAGAGTAATTTCAGCATTAGGAAGCAGTAGAAGAACCTATGGATTTTTTTAATTAACCAGCAAACTCTGTATTTGAGAAGAATCTTACACCTTGTTTTAGTTTATGCTTCAGTCTCAATGACATATGAATATATGGCATATGCAAAATTGCATTTTTTATATTTACAAAGCACTTGTACCTTTATTATTTCCTTTTATTCTCACACTAACATAGTGACGAGGCAGACATAATTGCAGATGGAGAAACAGAGGTTCAGAAATGTCACAGTACAGATATGTCCACAGTGACAGCTTATAAACGGGAGACCCAGGACTAAAACACATGCCTTGTGAATTCCATTCCATGTTCATTTTTCCTCTCTGACACTCCATCAAATAAAAAGTGAAAAATCTTGGTTTCGACTCTAAGGCAAACCATATTAGAAGACTTTTTTCCCTTGTTCTAGTCTAATCAGCCAAGCACAGGTGCACACTGCATGAGCAGATGGAAATGCAATTAAAACAGATGTGATGACAGTTTATTCACAGACTCTAATGCTTTAAAACCCCAGTGCTGGTCTGAAAGCACGGAGCACAGCAGGCATACTACAAGAAGAATCAAATGTGGGCACAAGATTTGTACAAGCTGTAGGTCTTTCCAAATTTTGAAAGTGAAGTGGCATTTAGTGATTTTGAAATTCTACATCTATTCATAACTTCCTTAAGTAGTGAATATTTTTTACATTGTTGAATATAATTTTTAAAAATAAAGGTAAATGCAGGCTCATTGATTATTTTTCTACTAAAAGCCCTGCATGAGATAAGTCAGAATGGTAGTGTGACAAAAGCCTTGGTCTTCAGAGTGCTAGCTGTTATATCTATATTATGTGAAGAGCCTAGATTAGTGCCTGGGGCAGGCATTCAGTATTACTTTATTCCATCTTCCCTCAGGAAAACCATTAGACCTTAGATATTATTTTCAACATTAAAAATTGCTACGTAGAAAAAAAAATGCTACGTAGGACTTCTGGTTGGGATAAAGTACAGGCACTGAGGAAAGAGCTGTCAAGATGAACATCTTCATGGGTCCAGTGTGGCAAAGCTGTAGCCAACTGGTGGTTATGCTTGAGGCTATGCCCTCAACCTTCTTATTACTTGGGAGACAGCTGTAAGAAGGTGCAGAATAGCAAGAACCTACAGTCATATAAAGATCTCCATCCACCTCTGTGTGTCATTGTGCAAATCTCTTGACCTCTCTGAATGTCAGTTTAGTTGACTTGTCTGTTGAATAGTAATACTGCATTTTTCTAGCTACCTCACATCATTAAGAAGCTTGTATAAGTTAATAACTGTGAAAGTCTGACTGTTTTTAGTGAGTCTATATAATTTCCTACCATAATGTTTGAGCTCTAACACCTGCCAGGAATTAATAAGCATAGGAAGACCAACCCGCAGATACTGCAGAAGGACAGTAATAGGAGGTCATAAGAGAGAGCCAGAAAATAATTTAAATTTATGTATTTCTACTAACAAGTACCTACTGTTTAGCACAGGGAACTCTACTCAATACTCTGTAATGGCCTATATGGAAAAAGAATCTGAAAAAGAGTGTATATATGAATATGTATAACAGATTCACTTTGCTGTACATCTGAAACTAACACAATATTGTAAATCAACTATACACCAATAAAAATATTTTTTAAATCTATCTACTTCTTCCTCTCACTCTGCAGTGGTTTTAAAGTTTAGTGTGCATAAGACTCTCCTGGGAGTAATGCTAAAATGTAAGTTCCTGGGCCACATTACCAGAGATTCTGATTCACCCAGTTTAGGCAGGAACCAGGATTGATTTATCATTAAATACCCTATGTGGTTCTGAAGGTGACTTGAGGACCATAATGTGAGGAATATTGACTAAACCCTTCACCTATGATGCTTTCTCACCAGATGGATAATAAGTGGCTTAGGAGAAAAATTCATAATTAATTGACTTTTGCAGACTCATAGAGCATGAGGCAGTAGGTGGACTAATGTTTTCAGCTGAAAAAAGTGCTTCTCGTGTGTTCTGCTGATTAACTTTAGTACTAAAGATTTATTATTTACCAGTTTCACTTCCTATTTTAAGAGTTAAGATCCAGGTTCTAAATTAAGGTGAGAGAGGGTGATTAAATGTGGCAAATATTGATAGTTCTTCCCCAAAGCTGTTCTCTCTGTTCTAAAAAGATACTCTACTTTAATCTGAGCAAATTGACACCCAGAATAAACATTTCCTAACCTCCTTTTCAACTGTCTGGGCCATGTCCCAGCCCCATGTTCTGGCCACTGTTCCATAAACAAAGGAGATATATGATAGCTTCCAGGTTGTATCCATAAAGGAAATGAGTTTACTCTTCTCTTTTTTCCCCCTCCTTTGATGGTAAAATGTAAATATAGAGGTGAAGACATCATGGACCAAACAGTCAAGGGCACCATCAGAGAAGTGGCAACACATCAAGTGAGAGGAGTCTAGCCCTTAACACCCTCAAGGGATAGAATCACATGGCTTTGACTTATGCGTCAGAAAGGCAGAGAAAAGAAACTTCTATCTTGTTTAAGATTCTGCTATTATGAGTCTCTATCACACAGAGCTAAACCCAGTTTATTCTAGTAAATGCATCAAATAAGCACGCAGGATTAGGACAATGCAATATCACAGTGTGAAATGCAAAGTCTTAGTTATCTAAGTTGCAAAATGATTATTCTAGCACCTCCTAAGGCTATTAGAAGAACCACAAGATAAAAATATGTGTGCAAATTGCATAATAAAATGCCTATGACTTTCTAAATGAACAGTCTTATATTGATTTTTATTACTACTGAGTAATTTATAAATCATTATTTATGACTATAAGTCATCGACTCTATGATAAAGATACTATACGATGGTTAGTAGAGTAACTGAGATAGAAAAAAACTACCTTCAACTCTAAGCTTTGAGACTTGAGTGAACTCCAAGCCAAAACACCTTGAGTGGGAAACACTAGCCCAGTCTACATTTGACATCAGACCCCTGATGAGTTTGCTGGAAAACATAACTGCAAGTCAAGCAGGGGCCATGTTGAGGTTCAAGACCCTTACAAAATACAAAGGGAATGTCTGTGAAAGTGGACACTAGAAAGGTTATTTGGCTCGCTGGTTTACTCTTCATGGAGAGTATACAGTGCAAGGTTTATGTTAAAGGCTTTTTGAATCATATTCCCGTCATCGTGAAAAATAACCCCATCACAGTACTGCAGCCAGAAAGATTTATGTGTGTGCTTTTTACCATATTTGAGCAGGCTGCTCAGTAACAATACTAGGGTAGCATTTGAAGGTAGCCATGTGTCACTCAGATAATCTGTATTATTTAAAATCATTCAAGGTGGGGTGGTGAAGGTGAAAGAATGGGAGTAGTCAACTTAAAATATTTCTACATGATGTGAACGAGAGAGATTTAGCTGTGAGCACAAACCCAGAAATGGAATGCCGGCTAGATTGTGTCTGTATAACTCGGGGGTGAGTTATTACATTTGCTTTCAGCAGTGCTTCTCAAACTTGCGCGAGCAGCAGAATCACCTGAAGTGCTTGTTAACATGCAGACAGCCAAGCCCCACTCTCAGAGTTTCTGTTTCTGATTCTGTGAGTTTGGGTCAGTTTGGGCCCAGTAAGTATCCAGGTGATGCTGCTGCCAGTGAAAACATATTTTGAGACCCACTGGCTTATAGGAAGTCCCTAGTAAGGTTTGGTAGGTAAGTAAGTAGGTGATGATATCTTTCAAGGTCGTAAGGTTCCCCTCATTCTCTACCCACATAGGGGTTAGACTGTAAAATCCTAGATGGTGAAGACTGCATCTCGTTTGTTATCGTAATTCAGCCTTTGCCTAGCACTGGACATTTCTTAGCTACTTTGGGATTTTTTTTTTTTTTTTTTTTTTTTGCCTTCTTTCTTCTCCTTTACCGTGGCAACCCTCCAGGCAGCAGTACGTTCTTTGAAACGTGTCTGCATTGTGGAAAGTGCTCTGTATAGCATGACAGTAATTGCTTCACAGGAGAGAATTCCTCACGCTATGTTCATAGCTGCATTTTGGGGTCAGAGGCAGGGGTAAGGCTTTTGTGAGCCTGGGCCATGGAGACAGGGGATCTGATGGAGGTCAAAACCTGGGTTTGAATCTTGGCTTTGTTTTTTATTTGCCCTGTGAGTTAAGAGATTCACTTATTCTATGTGTCCTTACTTCACTGTTACATGGGTTTTATTATTTGGAATATTCATAACTTACCTTATGAATGATACATCAATACTTAATGAGTTAATGCATTTAAAGTTCAACTATATTTTCATTCAGCTGAAAGATTTTTAGTTCTAGTTTAAGGGAAATAAAAGTTATTCTTGGTAAAGATATTTAGCAATAATAAAAAGGAATGACTGGCTACTTGCAAAAAAAATAGAGGTGGAACAGATGTCTTATCAAGATAGGTTTGTACAATGGAACAGAGATGAAGCTAGATCTGACTATCTCTCTGTGTCTATAAGGTGGGCAGGATGAGTGAGTAATGTGTAGGGGGGCTGTTGGTATGTGCATAACGACCAGAGAAGATAAATACAATCGATTGTAAAATTTTACTTGCTTAAAATTGTACATTTGGGGGCCTTCCCTGGTGGCGCAGTGGTTGAGAGTCCGCCTGCCGATGCAGGGGACACAGGTTCGTGCCCCGGTCCGGGAAGATCCCACATGCCGCGGAGCGCCTGGGCCCGTGAGCCATGGCCGCTGAGCCTGCGTGCCCGGAGCCTGTGCTCCGCAACGGGAGAGGCCACAACAGTGAGAGGCCCGTGTACGGCAAAAAAAAAAAAAAAAAAAAAAAATTGTACATTTGTAAAAATATCTCAATTTGAAAAACTATTAATATTTTCTTTAGTGTGCTTATTCATTATTTTTAATAAACAACAAAAATGATATTTATAGTTTAATTTGTGATCTCTGTTATACTGTCCATTATTTCAATAGTTCTTAAGTTCTTACCTATTAATCTGCTACTTTAGGAACTTTCAAAGAGCTCTCTATAAGACCACTTTATGAATATTAAGGTAGTTTTATTATAAAGTTTTAAAAATATTTTTATTAATAACCATCCAGTTACACAATCATGCTGATATTCCTCAAGGAATATATATTTTATATGCAAGATCCAATATACTTGGTTTAAGTGGTGAATATACTGATTATTTGTCTATTGCTTTGTTGATTGTGAGGTCAGATATTGTTTTGTTTTTAATAAAGTTGAACAGATTTGTTTCCTCATTTTCATAGATTTTATATTTTATAGTAGTTTCAGTTTCACAGCAAAATTGAGCGGAAAGTACAGATACCCATATATACCCTATATCTCCATACACCTGAGGCCTCCTCCGCTATCAACATCCCACACAAGAGTGGCACATTTGTTATAATCAATGAACCCATGTTGAAACCTCATTGTCGCCCAAAGTTCAAAGCTTACATTAGGGTTTACTCATGGTGTTGTATATTCTATGGGTGTTGACAAATGTATAATTACATAATCTATCCCTGCAGTCTCATAGAGAATAATTTCACTCCCCTAAAAATTTTCTGTGTTCTGCCTATTCATCCCTCCCTCCCTCAAACCCTTAGCAAATAAAAATCTTTTCACTGTCTCCATAATTTTACCTTTTCAGAATGTCATATTGTTGGAATATTATAGAATGTATACTTTTCAGATTGACATGTAATGTTCATTTAAGTTTACTCCATGTCTTTTCATGGTTTGACAGCTCATTTCTTTTTAGTGCTGAATAATATTCCATTGTCTGGATATACCACAGTTTATTTACTCTTTCATCTACTAAAAAATATCTCAGTTGCTTCTAATTTTGGAAATTATGAATAAAGCTGCTATAAACATCCTTGCAAAGGTTTTATGTGAACCTAAGTTTTTAACTCCTTTGTGTAAACATTGAGAAGCACAATTGCTGGATCATATGTTAGAGAATATATATAGTTTTATAAGAAACTGCCAACTGTCTTCCAAAGTCATTGTATCATTTTATATTCTGACAACAGTGAATGAGAGTTCCTGCTGTTCCAAATCCTTGGCAGCATTTGGTGTACTCAGTGTTTTGAATTTTTGCCATTCTAATAGATATGTGGTGGAATTTCACTGCTGTTTTAATTTGCAATTCCCTAATGATATATGACGTAGAACATCGATACATATATTAATGCCTTTTTTTACCTACCATACATGGGTTACAGGAGCACTTATTTAATATTTAAAGAATAAATAGATGAATGATTAAATTAATAAAATCAAAACCAAGGTTCTGACTTTAGTGGTGAAATTTCTGACACCACTAGAGGCCAAAACTGAGACGGAGAGAAGTAAATTTGACATGAAATCCTTCAGCAGCATCATGTGAGCAGCTGCCTTGTCCACAGCATTCAGAGTACACTCTGAACACAGACGTTTCCTCCAAGAGCAGAATACTCATTCACCTGCACTCTAAATAGTTTTGATAATCATAAGTAGGGGAGCTGTCCCTCTGTGAACTGTCCTTCTGTGAACACCCTTAAAATGTTTGATCTAAGCCACAAGATCATGAGTTCAAAGCATACTTTCTTTTAGTATTATAAATATTAGAGAACCTGAAGAACAGGTAGAGCCAACTGGACAACTACTAGGCAAGTACTGATGAGCAGAAATAAAGAAAATTAAAACATAAATAAATAAATACTCCATCACAAAATGAATCTGCATACCAAATTCCAAAATACATAAAAATCCTAGTGCTAAGAAAGGCAGTAAAAAAAATTAACAAATAGAATTCAGTGTAGATAATTTTATAGAAGAATCTGACAAAAATTTTATTTCATTTTATTTTACATGAAGAGGACTTATTGGTGGCTGTGAGTAAGGAGGGGGCAGTGTCAAAGCCCTTACTAGTGCAGAGCTTGCCATTTGTCCAAGGGGTCACAACTGGGGATATGTGTGACTCGAGGTCCTTCCTGGAAGAGCCACTTTTCAGACACCATCTCTTCAAATGCATTCACATTAAACTGGTAAAGCCCTGCTTCTTGATGATGTGGAATTTATGGCAGCCAGGGGACTTGAAGTTAGCCCTGCATAGAGCCTCAGTCACATTGTTTTCATTATGCACGTTGGTGTGGATGGACATGATGTCTTAGTCAATGTGAATCCTAGCCACTGTGCCCTGGTGGTTTCCAAAGGCATCCTGCATACCTGTCTAAAGCCTAGATTGGGAACAGCATGAGGTCACATATGGATGTCCACTGGAAAGAGCTATTTCCATTGTCCCTTAGGGCAACCTGTATAAGCAACAGGCTACATACACTACTATTTGTAGCCTTTGCACCCAGGTCTCTATGGGGAAAAAAGTACAATTGCCTTAATCGGCTGCACAGATAAAAATGCTAAAATAAGCGTTTCAGGTAAATCTAAAAGATAAATGCAAGAATATGAAAAATATCAATTCTTTGTAAAAATGTTAAAAGAGAAAATAAAGGAGGGGGTGGATATAAAATTTAAAAGTTATTAACCTTGAAAAAAATATGCTTATAAACACTGGAATAATTTAAAATAAAAATAAAACTATTTTAGAAACAAATACTCTTGTCTGGACAAGTTTGAAAAGAGAAATAGTAACTCATAGCATAATTTGAGGAATTAGAATTTCACACAAATAAAAAGGTATGTTTGTGCGTGTGTATGTGTCTGTGTGTGTCTGTGTATAAGTGACATGGATAAAAGATTGAGAGTCTGTAATATGTCTCTAACAGGAGTTCTTGTAAAAGAGACTGGAGAGAATGATGCAGATGCAATATTTAATTCTGTATATGTATCTTATCATGAAGCCAATTATATGTGTTGAGTAACTTATGTACATAGTGACAAAATGGGAAGAGTCAAGAATGCTCCAAGATTTTTAGCAGGAAAAATCAGAAAGTTGGTACCATCCTTAACTGAGAGAGAGAAGACTGTAGTTGAAGAAGACTTGGGGAAAAGATGACACTAATTTTGCATACCTCAGATTTGAGATGACTACATATGATGGATGAGTTAGCTGTTTGATTTGAGAAGAGATTGTATTTAAAACCATGATCGTGGATGAAATCAATGAGGTAGTGAGGATAAAGAAAGAAAATGTCCTAGTACTCAGCCATGAGTTACTCCAGAGTTGAGATGTGTGAGAAGTGTTGGAGATTGACAAAAGACCATTGAGAATCTTAAAAAGAAAGAAAGAACACAAAACAAAGAATGAGGCGTTCCATAAGACAAGTTGAAAAAAGAATATCTCAAGAAGGGGGAACGTGTCAAACCTTTTTTTAAAAAATTATTTTCTATTGGAGTATAGTAGCTTTACAATGTTGTGTTAGCTTCTACTGCACAGCAAAATGAATCAGCCATACCTATACGTATAACCCCTCCCTTTTGGATTTTCCTCCCATTTAGGACTCCACAGTGCATTAAGTAGAGTTCCCTGTGCTATACAGTATGTTCCCATCAGTTGTCTATTTTATACATAGTATCAATAGCGTATATGTATCAATCCCAATCTCCCATTTTCTCCCACCCCACCCCTTTCCCCTTGGTATTCATGCATTTGTTCTCTATGTCTGTGTCTCAGAAATTTCTGCTTGTACCATTTTTCTAGATTCCACATATATACGTTAATATATGATACTTGTTTTACTCTTTATAACTTACCTCACTCTGTATGACACTCTCTAGATCCTGATAATAAAACAAAAAAGACAAAAACCAGGAATTGTCCCATGAATTTAGCAGCAGTGAGATCAAACATTTTTAAAAAGTGCAAATATTGCTTATGGATATATATACATATTGAATTGTATACCAAATTCAGGCTAAAATATATGAAAAAAACTTGGTCTCTTTTTCACTTTAATAAGACACATCCCTTATTAGTGGAGTCAGATTTATGGTAATACTAAAACAAAATAATTATTCTGTCAATGCCCCTATCACTTCAATGTGTAAAACCGTCAACAGGACTAATTTATGTCAGCTTGGAGCATAAAAGCAAATGGTAATCCTATTCTTCCTGCCACACCTCACAGGAATTTTCCAGTGATCCTGGGAGGAAAACAGAAACCCCAAGTATTAAATAAATTATCTTCCTTTGAAGTTTTAACAGTTAAACTTTATTGTCTGGCTTGAACTATAGTATCAGATCTTTGTTAGTACTAACTTTAAAAGGAATTGCTTACAACAGTCAATATTTGGCAAGCTTCAATTAAATCATAAATAATAAACTGGGTCCAAATTTATTCTTGTAAGTAAGATTTGATGACCTTTAGTCATTACAAATGCAATGGTGACTGATTAGCAAAGATGGAACAAAACAATTTTTAAAGTTAATGACATTAGCTTTAAATGTCATAGTGTTGATATGTCTTATGCAGTTGTACCACTTGTATTTGAATGTGGAAATACGTTCCAACACTTTTTTTTTTTAAATCCCGAGGCTGAGGAAATGGTAACATAAATTTTTGTAAAACTCCAAAAACAGAGTTTTACTCAATTGCTATAAGTCTCTCAGGTGGATTCCTAGGACAAACTGGCTTTTTTGGGCTGGGAATTCCCAGAATTGCAAAGAGAGGGTGGCAGGTGTTCAAGTATTAACTGGGCAAATCAGGAAGAGAATATTCTCAGGAGTAATTACAAGTGAATTAGCTGATCTTTCCTAATGATTTCACAACAAATTTACCTTGCCTTGTTACTGCTCTAGGGGCAAAGCTAGTTTATAAACCATAATTTATTTTATTGCCTGGAGGGGTTTTACTGGCTGGTGAAAGTGCATGTGTCTGGAATTAAAAACTCAAAGACTAATTCCATGTTTATGTACATTTTGGTTATTGCCCATGCATTATTCAGTAGAAATCCAGGACTTGTCTTTATTGTTTTGTGCTTGTTTGTTTGTTTTTCCACAAGCAGGGAATTAGTAAAAACTTCTACCAGAAGATCATGGGTTCTGGTAGAGGTTAAACCTGGACAAATCCCAGCTCTACCACTTAGTAGGTGCTTGAACATGGGCAGGTTAAATAACGTCATTAAGCCTCAGGTTGGCCATTTCTAACATGGAAATGATTAAGAATGTTTTGCCTGTAGGGCTGCTGCAAAGATTCAATGAAATAATATATGTAAAGCATGTTGTACAATACCTGGCACAAAATAAGCATTTAACAAATGCTAGTTTAAATACACACACTCAACACTCAGTGATTTTTTCCAGTTTTATTGAGTAATAATTGTAACATTGTCTAAGTTTAAGGTGTACAGCATGTTGACTTGATACATTTATATATTGCAGTATAATTACTACCATAGCATTAGCTAACACCCCCATCACCTCACATAATTACCATTTCATTTTTTTGTCGTGAGAACATTTAAGATCTACTCTCTTAGCAACTTTCAATTATATAATACAGTATCATTAACTATAGACCACAATATTGTGCATTAGATCCCCAGAACTTATTCATCTTCTAACTAGAAGTTTGTATCTTTTGACCAATATCTCCATTTTCCCAACTGTCCAGTTCCTGGTAATCACTATTCTACTCTCTTTTCCTACAAGTTTAGCTTTTTTAGATTCCACATATGAGATATTATGCAGTATTTGTCTTACTCTATCTAACTTACCTTACTTAGCATAATGCCTTCAAGGTCCATCTATGTTGTTGCAAAAGGCAGGATTTCCTTCTTTCTTATGAATGAATAATATTCCAAAATGTATGTGTGTATATATGGATTGGCCAGAAAGTTTGTTTGTTTTTTTCTGTAAGGTCTAATGGAAAAAACCCAAATGAACCTTTTGGCCAACCCAACATCTAGATCTATACTCAATATAATACATTCTTTATCCATTCATCCATTGACAGACACTTAGGTTGTTTCCATATCTTGGCTATTGTAAATAATGCTGCAGTAAACCTGGGAATATCTTCTCTATCTCCTGTTTTCATTTCCTTTGGATATATACCAGAAATGGGATTGCTAGATCGTAGGGTAATTCTATTTAAACTCCATACTGTTTTCCATAGTGGCTGCACTAATTTCCATTCCCAGCTTTAGTGCACTAGTATTCCCTTTTCTCCACATCCTCAAAAACACTTGCTATCTCTTATATTTTTGATAATGGCCATTCTAACAGGGTGAAGTGATATCTCATTGTAGTTTGTGGTTTTGTTTTGCATTTCCCTGATAATTAGTAATGTTGAGCACCTTTTCATGTACCTGTTGGCCATTTATATGTTTCTTTGGAAAAATGTCTATTCAGTTCCCCAAGTCTTTTTTTCTTAATTCTTTTTTTAAGATTTTTATTGGAATGTAGTTGCTTTACAATATTGTGTTAGTTTATACTGTACAGCAAAGTGAATCAGCTATATATATATATATATATCCCCTCTTTTGGGGATTTGCTTCTCATTTACGTCACCACAGAGCACTGAATAGAGTTCCCTGTGCTATACAGTACGTTCTCACTAGTTATCTATTTTATACGTAGTATCAATAGTGGATATATGTCAATCCCAATCTCCTAATTCATTCTACCCCCTCTTTTCCCCCTTGGTATCCATACATTTGTTTTCTACATCTGTGTCTCTATTTCTGCTTTATAAATAAGATCATCTATACCAATTTTTTCAGATTCCACATATATGCATTAATATACAATATTTGTTTTTCTCTTTCTGACTTCCTTCACTTTGTATAACACTATCTAGGTCCATCCATGTCTCTACAAATGACCCAATTTCATTCCTTTTTATGGCTGAGTAATATTCCATTGTATATATGTACCACATCTTCTTTATCCATTCCTCTATTGATGGACATTTAGGTTGCTTCCATGTCCTGGATATTGTAAATAGAGCTGCAATGAACATTTTGGTACATGACTCTTTTTGAATTATGGTTTTCTCAGGGTATATACCCAGTAATGGGATTGCTGGGTAGTATGGTAGTTCTAGTTTTAGTTTTTTAAGGAACTTCCATACTGTTCTCCATAGTGGCTGAACCAATTCACATTCACACCAGCAGTGCAAGAGGGTTTCCTTTTCTCCACACCCTCTCCAGCATTTATTGTTTGTAGATTTTTTGATGATGGCCATTCTGACTGGTGTGAGATGATATCGCATTGTAGTTTTAATTTGCATTTCTCTAATGATTAGTGATGTTGAGCATTCTTTCATGTGTTTGTTGGCCATCTGTATATCTTCTTTGGAGAAATGTCTCTTTAGGTCTTCTGCCCATTTTTGGATTGGGTTGTTTGTTTTTTTTAATATTGAGCTGCATGAGCTGCTTGTAAGTTTTGGAGATTAATCCTTTGTCAGTTGCTTCATTTGCAAATATTTTTTGCCATTCTGAGGGTTGTCTTTTTGTCTTGTTTATGGTTTATGCTTTCCTTTGCTGTGCAAAAGCTTTTAAGTCCCATTTGTTTATTTTTGTTTTTATTCTCATTACTGTAGGAGGTGGGTTAAAAAAGATCTTGCTGTGATTTATGTCAAAGAGTGTTCTGGCTATGTTTTCCTCTAAGAGTTTTATAGTGTCCAGCCTTACATTTAGGTCTTTAATCCATTTTGAGTTTATTTTTGTGTATGGTGTTAGGGAGTGTTCTAATTTCATTCTTTTACTTGTAGCTGTCCAGTTTTCCCAGCACCACTTATTGAAGAGACTGTCTTTTCTCCATTGTATGTTCTTGCTTCCTTTGTCATAGATTAGTTAACCATATCAGAACTCACTCAATTTTAATCAGATTTTTTCTTTTGTTACTGAGTTGTATGAGTTTTTAATTCTCTGTACAAAATATTGCCTAAAACTTAACTGCTAAGTAAACCTATATGGTGACAATCTTTAGATGTTACTGAATTTGAAATCCCAAATTCTTCCTACTTTATTTTTCTAAAGAGTAAATCTGATCATGTGACTTTCATGCTAAACATTCAGTGCCATGGCTTCAATGGCATACAGGGCCCTGTTTGACTAACCCCAAAGCTCCTCTCCCATCTTATCTCTCAACTCTTTTGAGCATCCTGTGGTCTAGCACACATACTATTCTTTCTCTTTTGCCATTTCTTATTATTTGGCTGCTCCTTTACACTTCTAAAGATAGTTCAATATCATTCCCTGAGTAGGTGCCTCTCTAGAGACTTTGAGTGCCACTGTCAGACTCCTTCATGGATTGTGAACTCATTGAAGAGAGGGATTGTTTTAGCTCCATTACTAGTACATAAAAAGTTTGTATAACTTGACAAGAATATTAATGCTGGGCTTCCCTGGTGGTGCAGTGGTTAAGAATCCGCCTGCCAATGCAGGGGACATGGGTTCAAGCCCTGGTCCGGGAAGATCCCACGTGCCACAGAGCCAGTGCGCCACAACTACTGAGCCTGCACTCTAGAGCCCGTGAGCCACAAGTACTTGGCCCGCATGCCACAGCTACTGAAGCCCATGCCTAGAGCCTGTGCTCCGCAGCAGGAGAAGCCACCACAATGAGAAGCCTGTGCACCACAGCAAAGAGTAGCCCCTGCTCGCCACAACTAGAGAAAGCCCATGTGCAGCAACGAAGACCCAATGCAGCCAAAAATAAATACATTTATTAAAAACAAAAAAAGAATATTAATGCTCTCTTTCATGAAGTTATTTCTGGAATGAATGGCATTTCATATTTTAGCAAAAATTTTTAACCCGTTAGAATGAGAGCTCTCTGATAAGGGAAGGGGGTTTTAATGACAGCAGAAGCAGGTTCTATTTCCAAGAGAATTGTCTATTTTAAAGGAAGACCAAATCAGACATAAAGAGAAATACTACTGAGAGCAGTAACTTCCACAATAAACTTTTATCTGTATGAGAAATTAGAGGGCTCAAGAGCTAGAATCTTATCTGTCATCTTCTAAAATAATAGTATATATAAAAATTGAGATGCCAAAACTCTGAATCTTCTTGGAATGCTGTCATAATCATCAAAAAGAGTATTCTCTATTTTTGCAAGACAAACTGAATTTTATTGAAATAATAAGAGCTAATATTTATTGAGCACTTACCATGTGACAGTCATGTTATAAATGTTTTGTTTATATCATCTCACTTAATACAACCACCCCATTTGTCATGATAGTTACCTCATTTTATGAGTGGAAAAACAGAGGCACCAGAGGTTATGAGATGCATCAAAAATCACAGAGCTTATGAAAAAGTGGGATTTCAATACAGTTGTTCTGTCCTAAGAGCCCAGCCACTGTGCCATATTATATCCATACTATTTGAAAAGGGATCTTGTAGGTATGGGATATTCTCTGTCCTGACTGGCACAGAGAATAATTACTATACTTGGTAAATTGGACTGTATTATAACTATATTTTAACTGACATCAGAAAAAATCATCATCTCACGTCCCTCATGTCCCCTCTCAGTGGTCCTGAAGCTGCAAGAAATCTGAGATATTCTTCATTATTTCACACATGTTGACACTGAGTGTCTAGGGATTAAAGGACTTACACTAGATATTAGAGCTAGTTTTGTGCTAAGAATAAAACTCTCATGAATCACTCTTAAATTTTCTAATGCATTAGAGCCAAGTTCAGTATCTCAACCTGTTCCTGAGATAACCTCAATGAGGAAATCTTTGAGCACTTGTAAAACTTTTGTTACACCTGCAACAAATTTAGAATTCACGTTGGCAAGGCCAACACTCATCTGGGGTATCTGCCATCACTTGGATAATTTCATGGCTGTAGGGTGGTTTTAAGTGTTTATAGGATGATCCTATCACTCATGTCTACTCAATTCTAAATCTTTCTGTAAAAATGTAAATCTTAACTAAAGTAGAAACAAGTCCACATATAGATTTTAAATCATAACATTATATTTAAACAAAGGAATGATTTTTAAAAAGTAGTGTAAATATTTGGTTTTCAACGAAGTATCTTTCTTGCTGCCTACATTATATTTTACTATAATTAAAAAGAGAATATCTAAGGGTTTTTTTTTGACCAAAGGCCTAAAGCTCTGTATTTTTATTTTAATATATATAGGTGGCTGATTCCCTTTGGCCTTTTTCTCCATTATCGACTTGAAACTATTTTATAGACAATTTTATCTTTATCCATTTTGAAATTCTACTTTTTCCTTCTGTGTGGCTTAGAATAAATAAAAAGACCTTATACAAATTTCTTATTTTCCCTAGTTCCTATGCAGCTGAGTGTTTCTCCCCTTTATTGATCTCTTCACCCCTTATTTTAGAACAGAAATAATCTTTAAATTTTAAGGAGTCATCAATCGTTAAAGTGGATTGTGACTTAACAACTTCTTGGGGTAGAGGGAACCATAAATACTAAATGAAAAGTGCATAATGTTGTAGATTATGTCCTGATTTTAGAAACATTAAAAAGAGAAAAAATTGTGCATCCCAAGAATTGATGAAATACGCATTCATTGTTTAGATTTCAGTCCAGTAACCCATCCATTTCCTGAGCTGTTCTCAGAAAGAGACTGTTAGGGAATTTATAAAATATTATAACATCTGCCAATATTTTAGAAGCAAAGTATTTAAGTCACATCTTACCCCTAAACTCTATTGCTTTTCTTTATATGGGTTATAAGTTTTCCAGTTGCAACCGTATTTGAAAGGACATGCCCATTTTTCAGGCATTTTAAAAACACATTTAAATTGAAACAAATGTGCCTCTGAAGCATTCATATATAGTGGTTTATGCACAGTTTTAGGAAGTTTTAAAATAGGAGATGCTTCCTGCAGTGAGACGCAGAAATCTCTGGTTTTATTTTGAATACCACTTGCAGGTGTTTTTACTTTTGGTTTATACTTAATTGCACTTTGGAGACATTAACACACGTTTTCAGCTGCCTGTCAGCAGTCGTATATTTTATTTAAGTCCAGAAAACAATGTGACAAACACATTTACATTATTTATTATATTTGACAATCCTAAGTGTCCCCAGATTTTGACTTTTACCATGAAAATTCATTGAGACCTCATCAACCCACCTTGTAATTAAGTACACTGATTTACAGCCTCTCATTCAACTGTCACAGTAACTATTCCTGTCTTATAATTATGGATACCTCCTCCTACTTGGTTCTTGCCTATTTTCTGAACCTTATTCCCCAAGTTTTCTCTTTATCCTACATGAAATCTTCACAATAAATTCATGCTTTGCTTGATTTAGCCATTATTAGTTTCTATTATTTGCCAGCAAAAATCCTGATTAATACCTAATTTCATTTGAAAGAACAATGTAAAATGGAAACTCCTAGTAGTTTTGGAATTTTTACATTTACGTATTGCAAGATTATAGAGATTTATATCTCTTTCTGTTTTGGAACCCAGAATGTCTGTTGGGTTTGAGCTACCAAGTAAGCTATACTGAAAATGTGATGTTTTAAGTTCCCAGGCAAAAATCAAAGCTAGATTAGCAGATCTAACTATTAAAAATATTTTGTTACTATCAGATTTGAGTTTGGGTTTTATCATAGAGATAAGGGGAGATATTAAATGGCATTTTAGGTAGATTCCCAAGAAGCTGGGTTCCTAGGAAGGCTGTAGGGACATTTGTTTTAAGCCACCCCAAATTTGTACGGAATCCAACGGGGAGACATTCCTTTAGTGGGTGGTAAGCAGAGCCTGCCTTTTATTTGGAAAAGCTAAAATAGGTGGATATATTCTCTGCCCACATCCTGATAAGCATGAGCATTAGATATAAGCTTGGATGTTTGTTTTTTTGTTGGAGGGAGTGGCTACTCTGAATCTTAGGGCAGTGACAGAATTAACGATTATGTAGGGATAGGTGGAAAAAAAGATTTAAGTATGGTGTCAAGAGAACAGAGCAGCTGGTGCTAGAAGCATGTAGCTGAAAAATCCAGGCGTATACACACTAGCTTCAGGCAAGTGTAGAACAGGGGAGAAGGACCAAGAACATCAGTAGAATTCAGTATTTCTCTATACTCGTGTGTTCTTTTTCTATGTTTATATTCAGTCTCAGGTGAGTTCTGACATAGTGATGACCCTTGGCACATTTTCCTCAATAAATCTTGAAAATGAGAGTTTTATATTTGAGTCTCACCAGCAACTTTTATGTTAACTTTACCAACTCTGGATCAAGCCTCTGATTGGCTGAGCTTGAGTTTCATCCTTTGCCTTGATAGCGTGGGTAAAGTTAGTGTCACACAAGCCACGTGGAATTAGCATGGAAAAATATTTTTCACAAGAAAAAGCAAGGTACAGTTATTAGAAGAAGGGATAGTAGAAGTATGACAGGCAAGAAAAACAGACATCTAAACGTTTTATAATTCTTTTAATCTACTTTTTCTTATGTCCCCTCAAGCGAGGCATAATCATTATTGGATCCTAGCATTTTGGGCATAATTACATGTGTACATTGTTATTTTAGACCTTGTAAAAGTACCATTAAGTTTGATAGGGATGAGATCCATTGTTTAGAAGGTAGATAAAATGATACAAGTCTGATTAAACTGTAAAGGCTATGTTCTTTTTTTTTTTTTTTTTTTGTGGTACGTGGGCCTCTCACTGCCGTGGCCTCTCCCGTTGCGGAGCACAGGCTCCGGACGCGCAGGCTCAGCGGCCATGGCTCACGGGCCTAGCCGCTCCGCGGCATGCGGGATCCTCCCGGACCGGGGCACGAACTCGCGTCCCCTGCATCGGCAGGCGGACTCCCAACAACTGCGCCACCAGGGAAGCCCAAGACTATGATCTTAATGCCTAAATGATAACAAGTCAATTCTTTCTGGGATTAAAGAAGAATATGATCACTAACATTGAGTAGAAAGGTTAAATCAGTGAATTGTCTGAGAATCAGCATTCCCTCTCCAATGTTCTGTGCCATCCGTGTTTCTGAAAAACATGCCAGCTAAGAACTATCTCAATAAGGGCCTTGATAAGTCTTCCTTGTATCTGACAATTGGCCCCATTATGGGTGATTATAGTTAATATCCTCATTTCTGGATTTATTTCAAAATAGTGAAATAGTCTAATTCTTAAGCTCTGGAAATGACATTTATCTTAATGGAAACATATTGTTTACACAGTTGCCCAGAATTATCAACTGCCACAGCAGACTGTGGACACACAACATAATCACTGCTCATTTTTGTTGTGGCCACAGGATATCCATGTAGGACAATCTTCCTTGTGCTAATCCAGTTGCATTGTCCAAGTCTATCACACATATTTGAAGAGAAATATTCACTGCTTTATCTATCACTTCAGCATTGAACAGAATGAACAAAAGGAAAAGAAAGAAAGAAAAATAAAGAAAGGAAGGAAGAAAGAAGGAAAAAGAAAAAAGGGAATAAAAACTTTTAACTGAAGATGCAAATTTTAAGTAGTATAGATTACATACACCAATTCTGAGATATGTTATTAACTTTATTATCATTTCTAATAAATTTACTCATGTATGGATGGTTTGTGTTAACACGTAAGGCCTCATATTAGATGTACTTCACTAATCTTGTCTCAATTTTGTTTATTTATCTTAATTTTATTTTTTAGCTATTTTAACTTCCTATTTTGAGATAACTGTTCCCAGTTTTATTGCGAAATAATTGACATACATCACTGTATAATTTAAGGCGTATATCATGATGGTTTGATTTACATATATTGTGAAATGATGACCATGGTAGGTTTAGCCCATCCATCTTCTCATATAGATACAGTAAAAAGCAAAGAAAGAAAGAAGGAAAAATATTTTCCTTGTGATCAGAGCTCTTAGGATTTTCTCTCTTAACAATTTTTCTATATATCATACATCAGTGTTAGCTATAGTTATCATGCTGGACATTACGTCCCTAGAACATATTTATCTTATAATTGGAAATTTGTACCTCTTGACCACCTTCCTCCAATTACCCCTCCTTGTACCCTTCACCTTGGTAATCATAAGTCTGTGAGTTTGGTTCTTTTTATTTAGTTTCTCTATCTGACTTATCTTCCTTCAGATTTCATTCATGTTGTTACTAATGGTAGTATTTCCTCATTTTAATGGCTGTTTTACATACATATATATCACAGTGTCTCTGTTCATTCATCCATCAGTGGACACTTAGGTTGTTTCCATGTCTTGGCTACTGTAAATATTGCTGCTATGAACACGGGGTGGGGCGGGGGGGCTGTACAGATATCTTTTCAAGTTAATGTTTTCTTTTTCTTTGGTTATATTCCAAGAAGTGGAATTGCTGGATCTTATGGTAGTTCTATTTTTAATTTTTTGAGTATCCTCCATACTATTTTCATAGTGGCTGTAGCAATTTACAATTCCACCAGAAGTGCACAAAGATTCCCTTTTCTCTGCATTCATGCCAGCATTTATCTCTTGTCTTTTTGATGATGGCCATTCTAACAGGCATGAAGTGATATTTTATCATTTCAATCTGCTTTTCCCTAATGACTAGTGATGTTGAGGATTTTTTCATGTACCTGTTGACCTTTTCTATATCTTCTTTGGAGAAATGTCTATTCAGGTCCTTTGTCCATTTTTTAATTAGGTTATTATTTTTTTTTTTTTTGCTATTGAGTTATATGAGTTCTTTACATGTTTTAGATATTAACCCCTTATCATCAAATATATGGTTTGCAACTTTCTTTTTTTCACCATTTCGTAGGTTTTCTTTTTACTTGTTGATGGTTTCTTTTGCTATGCAGAAGTTATTTAGTTTGATGCAGTCCCACTTGCTATTTTTTTGCTTGTGCTTTAACTGTCAGATCCAAAAAGACATTACAAACATTGGAGTAGCAAATTAATACAGAATGTTCTCATGTACCTTTACCCCAAACCTCTAATGTAACATCATACAATGATACTACAATTATTAAGCCAGAAAATTAACATTAATACAATATTACTAAACAAACTATAGACCTTATTTGAATTTCACCCATCTTTCCACTAAAAAACTATAGCCATAAAAATGATGAAAATCAAAGTGAATAACAGATCTCTAGAGATAGTAAAGATATATCCCTTATGTAAAAAAACAATAAGAGAAATCAAAAAAGAAAAATAGACAATTTTAATAGAAAAAATATTAAGATTACACATGTCGAAAATATCATAAATAGACATGTACAGAAGGAAACTTAGGGTATTTTTTTTAACCTACAGACTGAGCAACACTGCAGAGTTAGAACATCAATATGTATCTCGTTATTATAGTTTATGAGCTTTTAAATACAGGAATACTGTACATTAAATACTCTTTAAAAACCTTAATCTTGTGTTTTGTTGTATAATGAGTACAAATATTTGCAAAAAAAACATTACTAAGTGAATCAAGATAACTCCTCATTTGTGTAAAACATTTCAAGGTATTAAAATTCTAAGTAAGTTTTTTACAATTTCAACTCTTAGCTAAGGAGGAAAAGTTAGACAAAGGATTCTTTCAAACTGAGGCAGCTGTACGCACTGTCTGCATGACAGGAAAATAAAATAGGAAATGGTGTGCATAATCAGGTGAGCATTGTGTGTGAAGAAGTCTTTTTTTTTTTGTACATTTTATTTTTTTAATGTATCTTTATTGAGGTATAACTGCTTCACAATACTACGCTAGCCTCTGCCACACAACAAAGTGAATCTGCCATATGCATACATACATCCCCATAACCCCTCTCTCTTGAGCCTCCCTCCCACCCTCCCTATCCCACCCCTCTAAGTCGTTGCAAAGCACTGAGCTGATCTCCCTGTGCTATGCTGCTGCTTCCCATTAGCTATTTTACATTTGGTAGTGTATATGTGTCGATGCTACTCTCACTTCGCCCCAGCTTCTCCCTCCCCTCTGTGTCCTCAAGTCCATTATCTATGTCTATGTCTTTACTCCTGTCCTGCCACTGGGTTCATCAGTAACAGTGCAGTAAGTCAGAAAGAGATAAACAAATACCGTATGCTAACGCATGTATACAGAACCTAAAAAAAAAAAGGTACTGATGAAGAAGAAGTCTTAAATTTGATGTATTCATTCATTCAGTTATTCATTCACACTGCATAAATTTAATTCAATTTGCTTATGATGCTCATCAAATTGACTCTCTTTAGAGCCATTATATATGAGATGTACTTTCCATTACATTGTTTGCTCCTGTAGAGACAGTACAAAGTCTAAATCCTGTGGGTTTTACAAAGTTTTCTGCTCTCCTTTAGCCTGCCTGTCTAAAAGAAGAGTAGTACTCAGTTATGGGACAAAGAAAAGCCTGAGTGTAATGAGGGATATATAATTGACTCACTGTAAGGGTTTAGATTCAGATGGCTAACACTTTGCTTCCATTTCTAAAGTAACATTCTTTCTATGAAAGAATGTTTCTACGTCAAGTCCAGCAAATAGAATACATTTTTGAGGCCTGGAAGAAGAAATAGTTTCTGAGCATCAAGAAGCACTTTGAGTGCAATGCACAGGTGTCAGGAATATAAGTGGACTCTAAACCCATAACATTTAAAGGAAATTCAGACCCTAGAGTGTCTGTGACTATATTAGACTAGATTCCAAGGTGACCAGCATCCAGATGATGGTAGAAATAAATGTTTGCTGTTTAGAGGGGTGCTTTAAGAAACTAGTACCAACTACACATTTGAAACTAAAATTATTTTATAAGACAACATACATGAATATAATAAAACAGAGTTAAATGTAAGACCAAAGAAAGTTCCATATTTTCTAATAAATGTGTTAATGCTAATACATCAGATTTTTTATTAAATAAAGGAAACATTCTTTTACATTACAGATTCAACTCAATTTATTGCAAATCCACTACATCTCATATCATGAAGGACTTATCTGTGAACAAGACATAGAGAAATACTGCTGACGTATTTAAGGAAATTTTTAATATTTTATAACTTCTTAGCAATAAAACTATGTTTCTTTCTTCAGAATAAAAGCTTGAAACACAAACTCTTGTCAGGAAACAAGCTATGTGGAATACATGCAGAAGAGGTAAGTTTTCACTTCTTATAGTTTCAACTGAATAGAAACAATATTAGTGCCAATTTTTTTTGTTAAACCCAGACATCTGGTGACGGTTTTCCCCTAAAACATAAATGCAAACATTGGAATAAGAAAATAAAAACACATTTTAAACTTCTAGGTATTTTTGGATGTTTTGACAGTTCATCTCCAAAACGAAAAAGAAAAATTTTAAGCCAGTTAAGTGTCACTTTCCTAAATGATATTCTGGATTCCTTCCTTAACTGGATTATCAGGATTTCCTCACTAGCAAACACGTGGAAGGCCATGAAATTTTCACTTTTGGTACCTTCTATGTGATGTCTACACAGTTTTGCAGTGACAATCAAGTGTCAAAATGAGGATCTAGGACTGACCATAAAACTTAAGAAACAAATAGAGTCATTGGTTCTGTTTGCTGGACAAGAATATCATCTCATACATTTCTTAGGGGGAAAAAAGTCATTCTGTTTAGTCCAGGTTTAATTAAAATCAATTTTTTGTCCTCTTGATCTTCCAAATCAATCTGTACTTTATTTAATGTTGTAGAAATATAGCTCATAGTCAACAATTCTTAGTAATAGTAAAGACATAGTAGAAATAGTGCCATAGTAAGTGATTCTTTATACCTCAAGGAGAGGAGACAGCATTCAGTGTATTAGCTGGAGCCTCAAAGAAGCATACACAAAGAAAAGATTAGTCGTGCAAATTTTTTTTAGTGGCAAAGCCTGTGAATGATAAGGAACAGGCGTGTTAGCCTTCAAACCTCAATGAAGACCTGATGTCTGTGAAGGGGAAAGGAAAGAGGTTTAGTTAGAACAAGAACAGTGTCTTACACAAGTTTACCCCTTTTCCCATAGCAGACTAGAAGCAAGTACAGTGCTGGTGAACTACTTCTACCGTCTCCTAAATATGGAGCCGCCTCTCATTCAAAAAGCCTTTTCCTGGGCTTCCCTGGTGGCGCAGTGGTTGAGAGTCTGCCTGCCGACGCAGGGGACACGGGTTCGTGCCCCGGTCCGGGAAGATCCCTCATGCCGCGGAGCGGCTAGGCCCGTGAGCCATGGCCGCTGAGCCTGCGCGTCCGGAGCCTGTGCTCCGCAATGGGAGAGACCACAGCAGTGAGAGGCCCGCGTACCGCAAAAAAAAAAAAAAAAAAAAAAATCATTATTATGAGTGCTGGAGTTAGAGTCAACATGCAATATAATAATCCATTTATAATGTCTTTACAATGATATTATACATGTAATGAATAGAACTTTTTAATACATGGAAACTAAATGTTGATGCCCCATAAATGAATAATCAAACTGAATGGCATATAGATATGAGCCTGTGCAGTGTTGTTTTTTCATTGTATTTTTCTATTTGGATATAAATAAACTCTTTATATTGTTGATATTTGCTAGGTTTCTAGAAATATTGCGTATGTAGCATGCAGTTTCTGAATGTTACTTGTAAGAGCGTAAGCAAGTGGATATGAGTTTTGAAACCACCTGGATTGAAGCTGTATTCTGAGATGGTTGACATGTTCCCAGATCCCCACCCATGTACAGGAAAAAGAGGTGTCTCCTAGGAGAAGGTGTCTGTGGTGTTTATAAACAAACAGAAGAATGAAAAAACAAACAGCAACAACGACCTGGAGCTACCTATATTTTTTAGCCCCTTAATTCAAAAAGATTCATATTTCTCATCTCAATTCCTCAGAGGACATATTATTTCTGCATTCTTATTTATGAATTCCTAGACTTTTCATAGATCAGTAATGTATAACGTTAAAATAAATTGAAATATGTTCGTTATAATTTATTCATTTGCTCTATTTCCTTATTTATTTATTTCAACTTCTTGATTTAATAGGCCAATGTAGTTGGCTCCTGACAGGAATATCTGTGAAAAACTGTGTTTCTAGTGTTTGAACCTCCCAGGGGTGTATCATTTACAACACTTACAAGAGTATACTCTAATTGATGACGGTTCCAGCATTAGATGATGATTTAGTAATTATAACACCATCATAACACAGTCCCCCACTTTGCAAAATCCACTACCTTGCATAGTTGGAAACATTTTGAATGTAATAAGAAACTGAATCACAGTTGCAGTTTATTCACTGGAAGGCTCATAAACATTCCATGTAGTCTTGGAAAAGTACAATATTTTAAACATATGAGAGGGCTTTACATATCAAAGAGGAGTTTTGTACCAGTACTGTTTACTAGGATATAATAATCCCATGAGGATCCTGTAGTTTATTAGGTACTATGGCCAGCTACTTTATTTATTTATTTATTTAACATCTTTATTGGAGTATAACTGCTTTACAGTGGTGTGTTAGTTTTTGCTTTATAACAAAGTGAATCAGTTATACACATACATATGTCCCCATACTTCTTCCCTCTTGCATCTCCCTCCCTCCTACCCTCCCTATCCCACCCCTCTAGGTGGTCACAAAGCACTGAGGTGGTCTCCCTGTGCTATGCGTCTGCTTCCCACTAGCTATCTATTTTACATTTGGTAGTGTATATATGTCCATGCCACTCTCTCACTTTGTCCCAGCTTACCCTTTCCTATCCCCATCCCCGTGTCCTCAAGTCCATTCTCTATGTCTGCGTCTTTATTGCTGTCCTGCCCCTAGGTTCTTCATGAACTTTTTTTTTTTTTTTTTTTTTAGATTCTATATATATGTGTTAGCACACGGTATTTGTTTTTCTCTTTCTGACTTACTTCACTCTGTATGACACACTCTAGGTCCATCCACCTCACTACAAATAACTCAATTTTGTTTCTTTTTATGGCTGAGTAATATTCCATCATAGATATGTGCCACCTCTTCTTTATCCATTCATCTGCCAATGGACACATAGATTGCTTCCATGTCCTGGCTATTGTAAACAGAGCTACAATGAACATTTTGGTACATGACTCTTTTTGAATTTTGGTTTTCTCAGGGTATATGCCCAGTAGTGGGATTGCTGGGTCATATGGTAGTTCTAATTGTAGTTTTTTAAGGAACCTCCATACTGTTCTCCATAGTGGCTTTATCAATCTACATTCCCACCAACAGTGCAAGAGGGTTCCCTTTTCTCTACACGCTCTCCAGCATTTATAGTCTCTAGATTTTTTGATCATGGCCATTCTGACTGGTGTGAGGTGATATTGCATTGTAGTTTTGATTTGCATTTCTCTAATGATTAATGATCTTGAGCATTCTTTCATGTGTTTGTTGGCAGTCTGTATATCTTCTTTGGAGAAATGTGTGTTTAGGTCTTCTGCCCATTTTTGGCTTGGGTTGTTTCCTATTTTGATATTGAGCTGCCTGTGCCGCTTGTAAATTTTGGAGATTAAACCTTTGTCAGTTGCTTCATTTGCAAATATTTTCTCCCATTCTGAGGGTTGTCTTTTCATCTTGTTTATGGTTTGTGCTTTCCTTTGCGGTGCAAAAGCTTTGAAGTTTCATTAGGTCCCATTTGTTTATTTTTGTTTTTATTTCCATTTCTATAGGAGGTGGGTCAAATAGGATCTTGCTGTGATTTATGTCATAGAGTGTTCTGCCTCTAAGAGTTTGATAGTGTCTGGCCTTACATTTAGCTCTCTAATCCATTTTCAGTTTATTTTTGTGTATGGTGTTAGAGAGTGTTCTAATTTCATTCTTTAACATTTAGCTGTCCAGTTTTCCCAGCACCATTTATTGAAGAGGCAGTCTTTTCTCCATTGCATATTCTTGCCTCCTTTATCAAAGATAAGATGACCATACGGGCCTGCATTTATCTCTGGGCTTTCTCTCCTGTTCCATTGATCTATCTTTCTGTTTTATGCCAGTACCATACTGTCTTGATTACTGTGGCTTTGTAGTAAACTCTGAAGTCAGAGAGCCTGATTCCTCCAGCTCCGTTTTTTGTTCTCAAGATTGCTTTGGCTATTACGGGTCTTTTGTGTTTCCATACAAATTTTAAATTTTTTTGTTCTAGTTCTATGAAAAATGCTAGTGGTAGTTTGATAGGGATTGCATTGAATCAGTAGATTGCCTTGGGTAGTAGAGTCATTTTCACAATGTTGATTCTTCCAATCCAAGACATTGGTACATCTCTCCATCTATTTGTATCATCTTTAATTTATTTCATCAGTGTCTTATAATTTTCTGCATACAGGTCTTTTGTCTCCTTAGGTAGGTTTATTCCTAGATATTTTATTCTTTTTGTTGCAGTGGTAAATGGGAGTGTTTTCTTAATTTCACTTTCAGATTTTTCATCATTGGTGTATAGGAATGCCAGAGACTTCTGTGCATTAATTTTGTATCCTGCTACTTTACCAATTTCATTGATTAGCTCTAGTAGTTTTCCGGTAGCATCTTTAGGATTCTTTATGTATAGTATCGTGTCATCTGCTAACAGTGACAGCATTACTACTTCTTTTCTGCTTTGGATTCCTTTTATTTCTTTTTCTTCTCTGACTGCTGTGGTATAAAATTCCAAAAGTATGTTGAATAATAGTGGTAAGAGTGGGCAACCTTGTCTTGTTCCTGATCTTAGTGGAAATGGTTTCAGTTTTTCACCATTGAGTATGATGTTGGCTGTGGGTTTGTCATTTATTGCCTTTATTATGTTGAGGGAAGTTCCTTCTATGCCTACTTTCTGCAGGGTTTTTATCATAAATGGGTGTTGAATTCTGTTAAAGCTTTCTCTGCATCTATTGAGATGATCATATGGTTTTTCTACTTCAATTTTTTAATATGGTGTGTCACATTGATTGATTTGCATATATTGAAGAATCCTTGCATTCCTGGAATAAAACCCACTTGACCATGGTGTATGATCCTTTTAATCTGCTGTTGGATTCTGTTTGTTAGGATTTTGTTAAGGATTTTTGCATCTATGTTGATCAGTGATATTGGCCTGTAGTTTTCTTTCTTTGTGGCATCTTTGTCTGGTTTTGGTATCAGGGTGATGGTGGCCTCCTAGAATGAGTTTGGGAGTGTTCCACCCTCTGCTATGTATTGGAAGAGTTTGAGAAGGATAGGTGTTAGCTCTTCTCTAAATATTTGATAGAATTTGCCTGTGAAGCCATCTGGTCCTGGGCTTTTGTTTGTTGGAACATTTTTAATCACAGTTTCAATTTCAGTTCCTGTGATTTGTCTGTTCATATTTCCTATTACTTCCTTGTTCAGTCTTGGAAGGTTGTGCATTTGAAAGAATTTGTTCAATTCTTCCAGGTTGTCCTTTTCATTGGCATATAGTTGCTTGTAGTAATCTCTCATGATCCTTTGTATTTCTGCAGTGTCAGTTGTTCCTTCTCCTTTTTCATTTCTAATTCCATTGATTTGAATTTTCTCCCTTTTTTTCTTGATGAGTCTGGCTAATGGTTTATCAATTTTGTTTCTCTTCTCAAAGAACCAGCTTTTAGTTTTATTCATCTTTGCTATCGTTTCCTTCATTTCTTTTTCATTTATTTCTGATCTGATCTTTATGATTTCTTTCCTTCTGCTAACTTTGGGGTTTTCTTGTTCCTCTTTCTCTAATTCCTTTAGGTGTAAGGTTAGGGTGTTTATTTGAGATGTTTCTTGTTTCTGAAGGTAGGATTGTATTGCTATAAACTTCCCCTTAGAACTGCTTTTGCTGCATCCCATAGGTTTTGGGTTGTCGTGTTTTCATTGTCATTGGTTTCTAGGTATTTTTTGATTGCATCTTTGATTTCTTCACTGATCTCTTGGTTATTTAGTAATGTATGGTTCAGCCTCCATGTGTTTATATTTTTTACAGATCTTTTCCTGTAATTGATATCTAGTCTCATAGCATTGTGGTAGGAAAAGATACTTGATACAATTTCAATTTTCTTAAATTTACCAAGGCTTGATTTGTGACCCAAGATATGATCTATCCTGGAGAATGTTGCATGAGCACTTGAGAAAAATGTGTATTCTGTTGTTTTTGGATGGAATGTCCTACAAATATCAATTAAGTCCATCTTGTTTAATGTATCATTTAAAGCTTGTGTTTCCTTATTTATTTTCATTTTGGATGATCTGTCCATGGGTGAAAGTGGGGTGTTAAAGTCCCCTACTGTGAATGTGTTACTGTCGATTTATGCTTTTATGGCTGTTATATTTGCCTTATGTATTGAGGTGCTCCTATGTTGGGTGCATAAATATTTACAATTGTTATATCTTCTTCTTGGATTGACCTCTTGATCATTATGTAGTGTCCTTCTTTGTCTCTTGTAGTAGTCTTTATTTTAAAGTCTATTTTGTCTGATATGAGAGTTGCTACTCCAGCTTTCTTTTGATTTCCATTTGCATGGAATATCTTTTTCCATCCCCTCACTTTCAGTCTGTATGTGTCCTTAGGTCTGAAGTGGGTCTCTTCTAGACAGCATATATATGGGTCTTGTTTTTGTATCCATTCAGCCAGTCTATGTCTTTTGTTTGGAGCATTTAATCCATTTACATTTAATATAGTTATCGATATATATGTTCCTATTATCATTTTCTTAATTGTTCTGGGTTTGTTATTGTAGGTCTTTTCCTTGTCTTGTGTTTCCTGCCTAGAGAAGTTCCTTTAGCATTTGTTGTAAAGGTGGTTTGGTGGTGCTGAATTCTCTTAGCTTTTGCTTGTCTGTAAAGTTTTTAATTTCTCCATCAAGTCTGAATGAGATCTTTGCTGGTTAGAGTAATCTTGGTTGTAGATTTTTCTCCTTCATCCCTTTAAATATGTCCTGTCACTCCCTTCTGCCTTGCAGAGTTTCTGCTGAAAAATCAGCTGTTAACCTTATGGGGATTCATTTGTGTGTTTGTTGTTTTTTCCTTGCTGTTTTTAATACTTTTTCTCTGTATTTAATTTTTGATAGTTTGATTAATATGTGTCTTGGTGTGTTTCTCCTTGTATTTATCCTTAATGGGACTCCCTGTGCTTCCTGGATTGATTAGCTATTTCCTTTCCCATATTACGGAAGTTTTCCACTATAATCTTTTCAATATTTTCTCAGTCCCTTTCTCTTTCTCTTCTTCTTCTGGGACCCCTATAATTTGAATGTTCATGTGTATAATGTTTTCCCAGGTGTCTCTGAGACTGTCCTCAATTCTTTTCATTCTTTTATTCTTTATTCTGCTCTGTGATAGTTTTTTCCACTATTTTATCTTCAAGGTCACTCATCCGTTCTTCTGCCTCAGTTATTCTGCTTTTAATCCCTTCTAGAGAATTTTAAATTTCATTTATTGTGTTGTTCATCATTGTTTGTTTGCTCTTTAGTTCGTCTAGATCCTTGTTAAACGTTTCTTGTGTTTTCTGAATTCTATTTCCAAGATTTTGGATCATCTTTACTATCATTATTCTGAATTCTTTTTCTGGTAGACTGCCTATTTCCTCTTCATTTGTTGGGTCTCGTGGGTTTTTGCCTTGCTCCTTCATCTGCTGTGTATTTCTCTGTCTTCTCATTTTGCTTAACTTACTGTTTTGGGGGTCTCCTTTTCACAGGGTGCAGGTTCGTAGTTCCTGTTGTTTTGGGTGTCTTTCCCCAGTGGCTAAGGTTGGTTCAGTGGGTTGTGTAGGCTTTCTGGTGGAGGAGACTAGGGCCTGTGTTCTGGTGGATGAGGCTGGATCTTGTCTTTCTGGTGGGCAGGTCCACGTCTGGTGGTGTGTTTTGGGGTGTCTGTGGCCTTATTATGATTTTAGGAAGCCTCTCTGCTAGTGGATGGGGTTGTATTCCTGTCTTGCTAGTTGTTTGGCATAGGGTGTCCAGCACCGTAGCTTGCTTGTCATTGATTGGCGCTGGGTCTTGGCATCGAGATGGAGATCTCGGGGAAATTTTCGCTGTTTGATATTACATGGAGCTGGGAGGTCTCTTGTGGACCAGTGTCCTGAACTTAGCTCTCCCACCTCCGAGGCCCAGCCCTTATGCCTGGTTGGAGCACCAAGAGCCTGTCATCCACATAGCTCAGAATAAAAGGGAGAAAAAAAGAAAGAAAGAAAGAAAGAAGAAGATAAAATAAAATAAAGTTATTAAAATAAAAACTAATTATTAAAAAAATGTTTTTTAAGTAATAAAATAAAAAGAATGAAAGAAAGAAGAGAGCAACCAAACCAAAAAACAAATCCACCAATGATAACAAGTACTAAAATCTATACTAAAAAAGAAAGGGGCTTCCCTGGTGGCACAGTGGTTGAGAGTCCACCTGCTGATGTAGGGGACACAGGTTTGTGCCCCAGTCTGGGATGATCCCACACGCTGTGGAGTGGCTAGGCCCTTGAGCCATGGCGGCTGAGCCTGCCCGTCTGGAGCCTGTGCTCTGCAAAAGCCTGTGTACCGCAAAAAAAAAAAAAAAAGGAAAAAAAAAAACTACGAAAGTAAAACCAGACAGACAGAACCCTAGGAAAAATGGTAAAAGTGAAGTTATACAGACAAAATCAGAAACAGAAGCCTACACATACGCACTCCCAAAAAGAGAAAAAGGGAAAAAAAAATATATATATATATATATATAGTTGCTCCCAAAGTCCACCTCCTCAATTTGGGATAATTTGTTGTCTATTCAGGTATTCCACAAATGCAGGTTACATCAAGTTGATTGTGGAGATTTAATCTGCTGCTCCTGAGGCTGCTGGGAGAGATTTCCCTTTCTCTTCTTTGTTCACACAGCTCCCCAGGTTCAGCTTTGGATTTGGACCCGCCTCTGCATGTAGGTCGCTTGAGGGCGGGTGTTCTTTGCTCAGACAGGACGGGGTTAAAAAGGAGCAGCTGATTCGGGGTCTCTGGCTCACTCAGGCCGGGGGGAGGGAGGGGTGCGCATGCGTGGCGACCCTGCGGCGGCAGAGGCCGGCGTGACGTTGCAGCAGCCTGAGGCGCGCCGTGCGTTCTCCCGGGACGTTGTCCCTGGATCACGTGACCCTGGCAGTGGCGGGCTGCACAGGCTCCCGGGAGGGGAGATGTGGATAGTGACCTGTGCTCGCACACAGGCTTCTTGGTGGCGGCAGCAGCAGCCTTAGCGTCTCATGCCCATCTCTGGGGTCCACGCTGTTAGCCGCAGCTCACGCCCGTCTCTGGAGCTCCTTTAAGCAGTGGTCTTAATCCCTTCTCCTCACGCATCAGGAAACAAAGAGGGAAGAAAAAGTCTCTTGCCTCTTCGGAGGTCCAGACCTTTTCTCGGGTACACTCCCGGCTAGCCGTGGCGCACTAACCCCTTCAGGCTGTGTTCACGCCGCCAACCCCAGTCCTCTCCATGGGATCCGACTGAAGCCCGAGCCTCAGCTCCCAGCCCCCGCATGTCCCTGGGGGTGAGCAGACAAGCCTCTCGGGCTGGTGAGTGCTGGTCAGCACTGATCCCCTGTGCGGGAATCTGTCTGCTTTGCCCTCCGCACCCCTGTTGCTGTGCTCTCCTCCGTGGCTCCGAAGCTTCCCCCCACCTCTCCTCTGCCACCCGCAGTCTCCACCCGCAAAGGGGCTTCCTAGTGTGTGGAAACCTTTCCTCCTTCACAGCTCCCTCCCACTGGTGCAGGTCCCGTCCCTATTCTTTTGTCTGTGTTTTTTTTTCATTTTTCTTTTGCCCTCCTCAGGTACGTGGGGAGTTTCTTGCCTTTTGGGAGGTCTGAGGTCTTCTGCCAGCGTTCAGTAGGTGTTTTATAGGATCAGTTCCATATGTAGATGTATTTCTGATGTATTTGTGGGGAAGAAGGTGATCTCTGTGTCTTACTCTTCCACCATCTTGAAGCTCCTCCTCTATTTTTTGTTTTTTTAAATAGATTTTCTGTTTTTAGAGAAGCTTTAGGTTCACAGCAAAATTGAGCTGAAAGTTCGGAGAGCTCCCAGGTACTCCCTGCCTCCACACAGCCCCCCATTAGCAGCATCCTCCACCAGAGCAGTAAATCTGCTATAATCGATGAAACTGCATTGACACATCATCATCACCCAGAGTCCCTAGTTGAGTTTAGGTTTCATTCTTAGTTGTTTACATTCTATAGAGTTTGACAAACGTATAACATATAACCACCCTTACAGTATCGTATAGAATAGTTTCACTGACTTAATCTGTGTTTTAGGAAGCCTTCCAGGGGCTTCCCTGGTGGTGCAGTGGTTGAGAGTCCGCCTGCCAGTGCAGGGGACACGGGTTCGTGCCCCGGTCCAGGAAGATCCCACATGCCGCAGAGCAGCTAGGCCGGTGAGCCATGGCCGCTGAGCCAAAAAAGAAGCCCTCCAGGTGATTCTTGTGCACATTAAAGTCTGGCAACCATTTTATTACAGGATTCATGTTTTTAAAGCTAAGTTCAAAAAATAGCCAAGAAATTAATACTGTATTAAATCCTACATCTAAACTGAAGGTGTACTTGGTTTATCCTACTCTCCTCTTTTGTTTTTTATTGAGGTGTAGTTGATTTCCAATATTATATTAGTTTCAGGTGTGCAACATAGGGATTCAATATTTTTATAGATTATACTTCATTTAAAATTATTACAAAATAATGGCTATATTTGCCTGTTCTGTACAATATATCCTTTTTACTTATTTATTTTATGCATGGTATTTGGTAACTCTTAATCCCATACACCTGTCTTGCCCTTCCCTACCTCCTCCTCCCCATTGGTAACTGCTAGTTTGTTCTCTATATCTATGAGTCTGTTTCTGTTTTTTATTTAGATTTGTTTTGTTTTTTAGATTCCACATATGTGATAACATAGAGTATTTGTCTTTCTCTGTCTGACTTATTTCACTAAGCATAATACCCTCTAGGTCCATCCACCATATTGCAAATGGCAAAATTTAATTCTTTTTTATGGCCGAATAATGTTTCATTATATATATTTATACCACATTCTTTTTATCCATTCATCTGTTGATGGACACTTAAGTTGCTTCCATATCTTGGCTATTGAAGTAATGCTGCTATGAACATTGGAGTGCATATATCTTTTTGAATTAGTGTTTTTATTTTCTTCAAATATATACCCAACAGTGGGATTGCTGGGTCATATGGTAGTTCTATTCTTAGTTGTTTGAGTAAGCGCCACATTGTTTTCCATAGTAGCTGCACCAACTTAAAATACCAGCAACAGTGTACCAGGGTTCTCTTTTCTCCACACCCTTGCCCACATTTGTTATTTGTAGACTTTTTGATGATGGCCATTCAGACAGGTGTGAGGTGATATCTCTTTCTGGTTTTGATTTGCATGTCCTTGATGATTAGCAGTGTTGAGCATCTTTTCACGTGCCTGTTGGCCATCTGCATTTCCTCTTTGGAAAAGGGTCTATTCAGTTCTTCTGCTCTTTATTTAAAAACTTTTTATTGGAGTATAGTTGCTTTACAATGTTGTGTTATTTTCTGCTCTACAGCAAAGTGAATCAGTTATACACATACCCCTGCTTTTTTAGATTTCCTTCCCATTAGGTCACCACACACCATTGAGTAGAGTTCCCTGTGCTATACAGTAGGTTCTCATTAGTCTTCTGCCCATTTTTTAATAAGGTTGTTGTTTTTGTTGTTTGATGTTGAGTTGTATGAGCTATTTGTATATGTTGGATATTAACCCCTTATCAGTCATATTGTTCGCAAATATCTTCTTCCATTCAATAGGTTGTCTTATCGTTTTGTGGTTGGTTTCCTTTTCTGTGCAAAAGCTTTTAAGTTTAATTAGGTCTCGTTTGTTTATTTCTGCTTTTGTTACCTTTGCTTTAGGAGATGGATCCAAAAATTTATTACAATGATTTATGTCCTGCCTATGTTTTGCTCTAAGAGTTTTATAGTATCCAATCTTACATTTATGTCTTTAATCCATCTTGAGTTTACTTTTGTATATGGTGCTAGAGAATGTTCAGTTTCATTTTTTACATGTAACTGTTATGGCCAGCAACTTTTAAAATTAAATTTTATTGAGATATAATTTACATAGAATTTTATTGAGATGTAATTTACATAGAATTCATCATATATACTTTAATGGGTTTGATCAGTATTCAGGATAGAGGATATTTTCATCACCTACAAAGTTCCCACTTGATATTTTATAATCTCTACCACCAACCCCCAGTCCACGTCAACTACCAACCTGATTTATGTCCCTAGTCTTTTGTCTTTTCTAGAATATCATATATATGGTATTATACAAAATATAGCTTTTTGTGACTGGATTCTTTCACATACTCTAATACATTTGAAATACATCTATATTGTTACGTTTCAGACTTAATTTATTTTAAGAAATGCCTAACCGTATTTTGGTGTTTCATTTCATGGATGTACCATAATTTGTTTACTATTCATCAGTTAATGGACATGTGGGATATTTCCAGCTTTTGACTATTATGAATAAATATACTGTAAACATTTATGTATATATTATAATTTCTCTTAGGTAAATACCTAGAAAGAATTTCTGTATAATTTATATTTATAAGAAACTGCCAAACAGTTTCCCAAACTGACTAAACCATTTCCAAACTAGTTGAGCTCTTTTTACTTTGGCTGCAAAATTCATTCTTATGCAGTTTAAAAGAATTTTAATCTTCAAGTTTGAAAATATAAATGAAATTAAGTCACTAATCCTTTTTTTTTTTTTTACAGTCAAAAAAAATCCAAGCCCAGCTGAAGGAGCTTCGTTATGGGAAGAAGGATTTATTATTTAAGGTAAGCATCTTCCTCCCTACCCCCTCCAACTGGCTAGCTCAATACCTAAACTATCTAAAATATCATTTAGCTTAAATTTAATTTCCAGATTTTCACAAGAATTAAAGTTGTATTTGACTGAATTGAAGGTTTGTTCATTTTATTGCCTACTTAATTAGTGGAGATAAACACAGTTATGGTTTCCTAGGTACATTCTTAATCAAAGGCAGGCTTCATTCCAAAGTGTTTAAAGTCCCTTTGTAAGCTTCAATTACTTTAATTCAACATTGAGGCATGTCTTTCAGAATATTTACATTAAGGAGAGCATATACTGAACAAGTTTCCACAGATGAGGTCCACTGGTGACTTACATTCTTGACTTCCAGAGATGCCTATATAAATCTTCTTATTATAGTCTTCATGTTTAATCATGGTTGATTGATTTTGGTTATTGATACTTTATAAGACTATCAATGCCTATGTATAGGTAGACATCTATCACAGACTATGGTTATGGTTGACTGACTAATGGCCTCCCAAATATATCCACTTGCTAATCCCTGGAACCCGTGAATGTTATATTTTATGGCAAAGGAGAATTTGCAGAGGTGATTCAGTTAAGGATCTTAAGATGGGAAGATTATCCCAAGTTATCTAGTATAATCGCACAAGTTTTTAATAGGAGTAAGACAGAACTGCCTAAGTAAAAAGAAGATTATGTAACCACGGAAGCTGGGGGCGGAAAGACAATGTAAAGGATTTTTCCCCTATAGCCTCCAGAAAAAACAGCCCTTTCAACACCTTGATTTTGCTCCATAAAATTCATTTCAAACTTCTGACTTTCAGAACAAAAAGAGAATAAGTTGTGTTGTTGTTTAAGCCACTTAGTTCATGGTAGTTTGTTATAGTAGCAAGAAGAAACTAATAGAGATATTTCCTTTTATCTCCGTTGAGCAGAGGAGATAGAAGCAGGTGCCTTTAATTGTGCCATCTGCGTTCCCAAATGCAGTAGAGTGATAGAGTATTAGGCTCTTAGTAGTAGGAATAATAATTTGTTTAATAAATAAGTGCAAATTACTTTGTGCGTAATATCTATTTTTCAAAAATGTGTTCACTACAATGATCATCCCAATCTATGAATATCAGGTTTAAAGTACAGAAAATTATTCGTGTTATCTAATGGTTGGAAAATCCTTTAATTTTTCTGATTAAAACAGTAAGAAATGACTTCTCTTCTTTGACACATTTATTTTTGGCTTAGAATCATGGGAAGGTGTTCCTGTTATGTAAACCAATATCTATTAAATCCTTATTCCATGCAAGTCATGAATCTGGGCACATTTTGCCATTTAGTCTTTCATAAATATGCTTCCTGCCATTCCTTTAATCTCATCTATAACAAGATATTCTCCAGCACACCAAGAAAACTTTGACTTTATTCTCATTAATGCTTACTGACTCTCAGCACTGCTCATTGCATGTGATAAATAGATAAGATAAAAGTATAAAATCCAAGATATTTGCCTGTGTACCTTCAATCTTTCATACTGAGACTCTTAAGCTCAGGGTATCTTAACTTTTACATTCAGCTTGGCCTTAGCTTTTTGCAGTCATCAATAACAAATAATTGAAATTGGCAAAAAAAACCACAAAAAAACCTAGTGTGTGTGTGTGTGTTCATATTTGCAAAGAAATGTCTAGTTCTCTGATTTGGTTAACTTAATAAGATCAGGAATATAATAAGAGAATTCCAAGCTCCCTAGAGCTGATAACTTTTAGGTATTAGGCTGGGAGATTTATGTAAAGATAGAAGATCATATGAGGCTTTTTAAATTTTTTGAATTTCATTTCTCAAATTGAAGAGTTATAGAAAGAAAAGTTGGGAGAAAAGAATGAGATCCAATAATTTTCCATGATTTACTTCTTTGTAATATGACAGTTGTTAAATATAGATTAGTAATTTATCAACTTTCAGAAATTACCAAAATTAAGATTTGTTGCATATCTGTATTATTTGAAAAACTGAGACATTATTCGTAAGCCTTGTTATTTTAAGCCACTTTGAGAAGAGCACTTTTGTATGAAATCAAGTGAATTGGGTATGAATAGACCATGAAGTTGCACAAATTAGGATGTCTTCCCATATCCTCTCCCCAAAACACTGTTTAATTTTTATTAACTCCAATAACATGAGATCTAGAAGCATGGCAATTTTAGTAGTTAAATTAACTTATTCAGTAGCTAAACAATGTCAACAAGGACCCAGAGTTTTTTGTTTGTTTGTGTTTCAGACTTTTTCATATCATGGTCCTCACATAACTGACTTGTTCTAAGCTTTGATTCCTCATTATATAGTGATAGTGTCTAAAGAGCTATATACCTGTGTACAAAGTCAAAGAAAAGGGTGCGGGGGGAGACGCTTGTCCTTGAGTGTCATAATTTTTGTAAAGGAGGAACATTTTTTGAGAAGTCTCCCCAAACTTGGGCATGACCCTATGCAAAAGTGAGACTTTAGTGTTTTCAGCTTCTACTGTGAAAGGTTGCTTCTTTTTAGAAGTAAAGAAATCTAATTGTTCATGGAGAGGCAACCAAAAATTTCTGCTATAATGTACTCATCCGCTCATCTTGATGACAACTTACATTTATATCATCTCATTTGCTTAGTTTTATATCAACAGTGCACATTTTAGGTATTGTATAAACATACGTTAAATAAATGAATGAATACATACATACATACATACGTATGTACATGGATACATAAATAGATAGGTCAGGGCAGTAGAGAGTAGAAGCTAATGTCTGTGAGCACAGGAATCCATCCATGCACCTATTAAAATGAGTCCACAAATATTTTTGGCAATAACTTGCTGAATCCTGAGATAAGTAGCAAAATATTTTATTTCCCTGAAAGTAGTTTCCTGAGACTCTATTCAGTTTTGAATAGATTTGACGGTTTTTAGTGAAGATAATCTTTGAAGGAGCAATGCCTGCCGCTAAAGCACGTGAATTTATCTTAAAAATAATGGCATGTGCTGACAATTGCAAGACATACTGATAAATTCAGTGTCCTTATTAATGTTTGAGAGCTGGCTTTTGATTAGGGAAGGCTGCCAGCCGCAGTAAACATTCTGTACTAAGGAAAGAATTGAGGCCCTGCGGATTGTTATTTGCCCAGGACTTGAGTTACTTTTTATCTTCCTTGATTCAATTTGGAGTTGATATTCTCTGAAATACCTACCCTCCATTTTGCTCCTCTATTTTACTTTTACATATACTTATTTTTTTAATTTCAGAAGAATTATTTTTTCAGTATAGAACAATTTCAAAACATGTCTAAATGTATAAGGCCAAAAAAAAAAAACACTTAAAATCCCATCACTTGGAGCACACTCAGTGTTTTGAAATATTTTGTATTTCTGTTTAGTTCCTTTTGTATTAGGCATAATCTGCTTTGTGATTAACATATGTATGTTAATATAGATTATATATTATACATATTCTGCTTTTTTAAAACATAAAAGTATCCTTTAGTTATAATTTCTTCATAAAAATTTAAAAGTGTAATTTTATGATATGTGTGCCAAAAGTGAATTTTTTCCTTATGAATATATGTGGATAGAGAAGATGTGGCACATATATACAATGGAATATTACTCAGCCATTAAAAAGAATGAAATAATGCCATTTGCAGCAACATGGATGGACCTAGAGATTGTCATACTGAGTGAAGTAAGTCAGATAGAGAAAGACAAATATTGTATGTTATCGCTTATATGTGGACTCTAAAAAAAGTGATACAAATGAACTTATTTACAAAACAGAAATAGACTCTTAGAGGACAAACGTATGATTACCAGGGGCAAGGGTGGCAGGGGAGAGATAATTAGGGAGTTTGAGATTGACATGTACACACTGCTGTATTTAAAAATGCATAACCAACAAGGACCTACTGTATAGCACAGGGAATGCTGCTCAATATTATGTAACAACCTAAATGGGAAAAGAACTTGAAAAAGAATAGATCCACGTATGTGTATAACTGTATCACTTTGCTGTACACCTGAAACTAGCACACCATTTTTAATCAACTATACTCCAATATAAAATAAAAAGTTAAAAAAGTGTGTGTATGATGATTCTAATTAATGCTCTGATGAAAAATGTGTTCTTATTTTTATCTCAAAGTGTAGTTTTTTATTGAATGTGTATGTAACTATAAAGTAATTCACTAAAATTATTGAAAAATTTTAATGTTATTGAAACCTAATAGACATTATTTTTGGAGTTTGGATTTTTTAACTTGAATGAGGAATAACTGACAAATATAATCATATATATTTAAAGTGTACAGCATGACGATTTGATGTACAAATACGTTGTGGAACGATTACCAAGATCAAAATAATGAACACATCCCTCACCTCACGTAGTTAACTATTTGTGTGTGTAGTGAGAAAGATTTAGATCTACTCCCAGCAATTTTGAATGATAAATACCCCGTTATTAACCACAGTCACCATGCTATACATTTGATCCTCAGAACTTATTCTTCTTATAAATGCAAATTTGTACACTTTGACATCCATCACATCATTTCCCTCCTCTCTGCTCCTTGCAGCCACCATTCAATTCTTTGTTCCTATAAAATCAGCCTTTTATTTTTTTGAAGATTCCACATATAAGTGACAACATACAGTATTTTCTTTCTCTGTCTGGCTTATTTCACTTAGGTTGTCACAAATGGCCTGGCTTTGGTAAGGAAAGACTTTCCCCAAATGTGGTTGTGAGGGTACCTTTTATTCCTGAAAGAGCACAGCAGAATAGTCTCCATGCAGCTCCATCAGCTGAGGTCAACGTTAGCACAGACTATAGGGGTCCACTGTGCTCAAGACGGCCAAGGTCCTGTGGTTGGTGGTGGTGGCTAAGGTTATTGACTTCCTGAGTGGCAAAGACTGCTGAGATTCTCCTATTCTCCTTTTTCACTTGTGAGAACACGTTCTAGCCAAGCTGATCCCTCTTATTGGCTGGTCTGGTGTGCTGGCACTCAGAGAAGTAGTGGAGCCAGAGTCCTAGGATCAGATGTATGTGGAACTACAACAGTACCAGGATCCTGAGGCACAGGTACACTTGTGCAGCAATGGCATTGGTGTCCATTGTGTAAGTATCTGCAGATCTCTGGGGAACTGTAGTCTGAGTCTCTGGGACTCTCCACAGTGACTCAGATTGGGGGTAGGCAGGGAGGATACAGCAGCAGCATGGACCCTGGGGTGGTAGGGTGTGCAATGGCTTGGGGTCAGGGTACAGTAGCAGCACAGTCTTGGGATGATGGAACAAAGTCCCAACTTTGGCCCCAGGGGGCAGTCACAGAAGAGCAGTAACATATCCCTGGTGGTGGTCCATTAAATCTGTGTTGGACCTAGAGGATGGGGCTCAGACCAGCAGCAGCATAGCCCTGGCACTAACAGGTCAGAGCTATGACCTGGGACCCTGGGGTGGGACTCAGAGCATCAGTCAGCCGGCCCCCAGAAATGATGAGTCAGAGCTGGGAACTGAGAACCCAGCAAGGCAGATCTCAGAGCAGTATAGAAGCTCTGGTCTCATATGAGGCAACATGCTGGGGCATCCCAATCCCAGAGAATGGCTACTGGGGGCCTTTCAGGGCAGGTCTCATGCAACAATAGCCCCAGCCCTGGGGAGGAGATTCAGCAGCAGAGACTCTGAGATGCTCCATCATCAGGATCAGTGTTGGTGAAAATGATACGAATCTACAGTGGTGAGGCTTGCAGGGGTTCTCCTGCTCTCCTTTTACCTATGCGGTGAAGTTCTTCTGTGGGGACCCCTCCTGGCACTAAGCTGCTCTAGACTGGGAGATGGAGTGCTGAAGGTAAAATGCTTCCTATGCTTTTCTATGCAACCATCATCAGTTTTTGAGCTCTACAGTGTTTTTGCTACTTCCTCATTGTAGTCTAGAGCTTTTCCTGATATTTTCATCAGTTTATAGTTCCTTTACTATTTTTGCTGGGTTTTTTGAGAGGAGGAGAAAAGTGTTGGGATCTCCTAGCCCTTCATCTTGCTGAGGTCAACTTTCTTAAGAAAATTATAACAGTTGACTACCCATCAGTGTAGTAAGAAAAAAAAAATGTTGTGTTTAATTAAGACTTTAGGAATACCCAGAGAACTGGGCATTCTCATTAAAGAAACAAGAATAAATGAATAGGTAAATAAATATGTTAGTCTGCTCAGGATGACATAAAAAAATACCATGGACCCAGTGGCTTAAACAACAGAAATTTACTTTCTCACAGTCTGGAGGCTGGAAAGTCTGAGATCAAGTCTGGCAGGGTTTGGTTTCTAGTGAGAGCCCTCTTCCTGGTTAGCAGCAGCCACCTTCCCACTGTGTCCTCACACGGAGGAGAACTAGTGAGCTCACTTATGTCTCTCCTTACAAGGACACTAATCCTACAATATCAGGGTCCCACCCTTAGGACCTCATTTAACCTTAATTACCTCCTTATAGGCCCCATCTTCTAGTAAAGTCACATTAGGGGGTAGGCTTTCAACATATGAGTTTGGGGGGAGACACAATTCAGTTCATCGCAGTAATTAACTAAATAATACATGCAGTAAAGCAGTAACAAACTTTGTTGTTTGAGAAATTATAAAATGAAAATTACTGTTTTAATTTGCCCTAAATATGATTACTGCGCAGCTTAAACATTTATTTTAAAACGTAAGCCACTCAATTTCACTTACGTACTTTTTTGTTGTTGTTTTGGTCACTTCAAAACAATTTACGTAATGCTCCCTAGTCACCAAAAATTAAATTTATCAACTTGCTTATTGAGGTAGGGAATGCGAGACTGTTTGAGTTTTGATACCAGATTTTCAGAAGGAGACGTTACTGAGTTTAAATGGAAATTATCTCTGAACTCACTTTCATGTTCTATAGGCTAAAGAATAGATACATTCTGGGTGGGAAGCCTTTTGAACGTATATTTTGGCCATGACAGCTTCCTGGACTGACTTTTCCTGTGTGGAGACCAATATATTTATGCCTTTGCTGAAGGTTCTGTTCCACATGTCATGTTGCTAACATTTGGTCTCTTTAAAGAGCATCATAAGTATCACGTCAATCCTCATTTAATATTGTGTTTATAGTACATATACAGAAAATAATACATGATATGTTGATGGTAAATATGCCCAAAGAATGTGTTTCTTTAAAAAATTTTTATTGCTTCATTCTAGATATGTAACCTTGAATCTGTAGAATTAAAAAATCTCTAGTAATGATAACAACTGATATATATTGATGCTTACTCCTCAAAACAACTTAGGTATATACGTATGATGCATTGAGTATTTGTGTGTGTATATGTATATACACACATGGTGTGTGTATTGGGGGGGACGTGTGTGTGTGTAAAGTGAGGCCAAAAAGTTAATGGTCCAAGCTCATCAATAGAGTAGATATTGTGTATAACTGAGAAAGGATTTACATCTATCATATACATTCATGTTCACAGTCTGGGTCTAATCCTCTCCCCTGCCTTTTTTTTTTTTTCTTTCTTTATCTTTCTTTCTCTTACTTCCTGTGGTCTCCCTGGTGACTGGCTCTTCATTTTGTTATTTGTCCGTTCTTCACTCTCTAAACTCCTGACCATCTTTCTATTGCTTACTAGTTGTAGCACATATTGAATAATCCATCTTGCTTTGTCCTCTGGTACTTGCAAAATCTTTGCCGATGTCCTGACCTTCAAATGCATAGACGTTTTTGGTCCCAGTATCCATCTTTTTCCCTGCGTTCCAATCTTCTGAGACATTCTATTTGGATGCATCTAGCTGTTTTATGAAAAGAACTATGACATATTAGATTTCCAGTGAGGGATACCGATATTGCAACTATTTCTATTAGTTATTCAATAAAACCAACTTCATAAAAACTATATGTTATTCAGTGTTTCAAATACAATAATGAATTATTTAAATTACTGCCTACATGAAGTTTATAGCCTATCGATAAAAATAATGCCTTATATGTATTTAGCATTTTATACTGTACCCAGTGCTGTGATGTACATTATTTCATTTGATCCTCACTACAATCTCTATGAGACAGAGAGGAGAAGTTGTAGAATCCATTTTATCATAAGGGTATTGAGGCCTTGAGAAGTTTGAAATTACTCCAGGCCACCAAAATATTTATTTGCGAAGCTAATTTATTAACAGATTGAAACCATCACTATTTTATTTATTTTAATATTTATTTAGTTATTTATTTAAAATTGAACTGACTTAGAGTTTCTTGGCTCAAGTATATTTGACAGAAATTTATAGTTATTCCTTTGATAACTATTTCTATAGCATAGTTTTACCACTGTATCAAAATTCTGACAATTATTCTGCCGTGTTTGGTGATAGACCAGATAACACTCATTTTGAAACTCTGACATCAAAATGGCATGTGTTCTCATTGGTATTTTCTCTAGAAACCAGATGTGTTCAACTGGTATCTGCTTCTGAAAACAGGAATATTGCCACATGAATTCCCAAGTATGGATCCAACAAGTGTCAGATTATTTTCTGATGATTTGAGTCTTCTATAAAGGAATTTTGTGAAGCAGTTGTCACTTAATTTTTAAACCCTTGTATAAATTAAGATAATTTTTGTGCATCTGTCTTTCATTAACTTACGTTTATCTCATCCACGTGTTAAACCATTTTTTTTAATGAGCAAAAGCATTTTCAGTGCCACGCATTTGTTATGTGTCAATTTATCTCCAGTTAAGTGAGTTTTGGCCCTAAAAATATAGACACCTTACAGGAGAGGTTAAAGGGGGTACTGATTTTATTTTCTTCCATGATTTAACAAATTTTAATTTTCAAAACACATTCATTTGTGCCTCAAAATAATTTTATGAGTCAGTCAGGGCAGCTGATACTGTCACCTTAGCGTGTTTCAGAAAAACAAGGCCTAGAGAAGGTAAAAGACTTACCTGAAATCATAGAACTAGTAAGTGGCAGAGTTTTATTCCAATCTAAGTCCTGTGACTCCACTGTATCACATTTTTCAGTTATATTTCTACTTTGCTTCTTAGGGGGAATCTATGGATTATACTTTTCAGAAATATTTTCTACTGTACTAATTCAAAGATTAAAAGGGCAAATATGCTTAGCTGGAAATATAACTTGTTGATGTAAAAAATAATCTGTTGGTAACTAATATTCAATGCATTTGCTTAAAAAATAAGCATTTTCAGTACAAAAATAGGCTGTTTTCAGTTTAGAGTTTGCAACTGCTTGAAACAGAGTTTTTTTTTTTCTGACTCCCTATATTATTATTATTATTATCTAACCTACTCATTTTTAAAACTATAGTATAGAGGTATGTTCTGTGGTAAGAAACAGGAGAAATTTAACTGACCTTGTCCAAATCAACCCAACATTTCAGGCTTGCTCCTTCCATGTTTTAAAGCACAAAAGCCAACTAGCCTCACTTATTTTCTTATTATTCACCAGATAATGGAGTATATATGCAGGTTTTAAAAGGACATGCTTCTTATCAGAAGTCATAGCAAATTTAAATTTATTAAACATTAATTTTTCTCTGAAAATGTTGAGAATATTCCAAATACTGAAAATCACTAAAAGTACAAGATTTCTTAAGAAACCAAGCCTAGAGCTTTAAAGTGACTTATCTATGATAACACAACTTCAATCTAAGCTTCCTGACTTCATGTTTGTTCATTTCTCAAAAATTATTGATTGAGCACGTGTTATCTGTCAGGCACTGAGCAAAGTGTTGTTTTATTTGTTTTTTTTTTTTTTTTTTTTCCCATTTCAGCAGGATTTCTTCACACTTTAGCAAGAGATTTGAAGTCAATGGATGAATTTCAGGAAGATATTGACTCCTCAGAATATTTTCATATTTTTATAGGTTTACATATGGCATTTTTCTTGGAGAGGAGCTTATATAATTTATCAGATTATCAAATGGTCTATACCTATCCAAAGTTTAACAGTTTAGGAATCATTGCTTTACATATTGGCCCTCACCTTCTACCATGCTAAGCACTTTTAGGCAATGGTAAGCAGAGTTTTCTCTGGTTGTTATTGAGAATACTGTGCTTGTTTCAAGTTTCTGTCTTTTTCTTTCCTACTCTGTTCACTTATTAGAAAACTGAGGTGTATTCTATAACTGCCAGGCTGATGATTATGTTAGAAATTATTTTTAGAAAATGTTTATAACTTTAAATATGTTTTTAAATTTTACCATTTTAATGAAATTTTATCATTAATTTGAGATTTGAAAAAAAAGTTATGACTTTTCCCATAGGAAAATAAAACATGTTAAGTGATTTAAGCCAGATATTGTAAATACATTTTAAAAAGTGAATATCTTTGTGTGTCCCTACCCCATACCCTGTGCCTGCCTATCCAATACCTTGCTAAAGGGTCATGGGGTTATTTTCCACTGAGCTTGGGTCTAGGCTTGACATCATCCTCATTGCAAGCAGCTCCTAAAAGTCAGTCATGGTTGGTACCTATCTGCCATCCCTGAATGAGCTCTAAATATTTTGCCTATAGCCAGCCTTCAGTCTCTAGAAGGACACTGCAGTATTTGCTCACCAGCGTCTTACCATTGTAGCAAATGATAAATGTTATATATTTGCAAAGTCTTTGTAGAGAAATGCTCTAAAGGCTAAGAAATGTTAGGAAATAAGGCATAAGTGTGAATTTTTCTGCAGAGAATCAAAATGAAGACAATTAACTTTATTTTTTTAAATGTCTTTATTGGAGCATAATTGCTTTACAATATTGTGTTGGTTTCTGCTGTATAATAAAGTGAATCAGCTATACGTATACATATATCCCCATATCCCCTCCCTCTGGCGCCTCCCTCCCACCCTCCCTATCCCACCCCTCTAGGTGGTCATAAAGCACCGAGCTGATCTCCCTGTGCTATGCAGCTGCTTCCCACTAGCTATCTATTTTACATTTGGTAGTGTATATATGTCCATGCCACTCTCTCACTTCGTCCCAGCTTTCCCTTCCCCCTCCCCGTGTCCTCAAGTCCATTCTCTACCTCTGCATCTTTATTCCTGTCCTGACCTTAGGTTCTTCAGAACCACTTTTTTTTTTTTAGATTCCATATATATGTGTTAGCATATGGTATTTGTTTTTCTCTTTCTGACTTACTTCACTCTGTATGACAGACTCTATTTGTTGTTTTTCCCTTGCTGCTTGTAATAGTTTTTCTTTGTATTTAATTTTTGATAGTTTGATTAATATGTGTCTTGGCGTGTTTCTCCTTGGATTTTTCCTGTATGGGATTCTCTGTGCTTCCTAGACTTGATTGACTATTTCCTTTCCCATGTTAGGGAAGTTTTCAACTATAATCTCTTCAAATATTTTCTCTGACCCTTCCTTTCTCCCTTCTTCTTCTGGGACCCCTATAATTCGAATGTTGGTGCATTTAATGTTGTCCCAGAGGTCTCTGAGACTGTCCTCAATTCTTTTCATTCTTTTTTCTTTATTCTGCTCTGCGGCAGTTATTTCCACTGTTTTATCTTCCAGGTCACTTTTCCGTTCTTCTGCCTCAGTTATTCTGCTAATGACTCCTTCTAGAGAATTTTTAATTTCATGTATTTGTGTTGTTCATCATTGTTTGTTTGCTCTTTAGTTCTTCTAGCCCCTTGTTAAACGTTTCTTGTATTTTCTCCATTCTATTTCCAAGATTTTGGATCATCTTTACTATCATTACTTTGAATTCTTTTTCAGATAGACTGCCTATTTCCTCTTCATTTGTTTGCTCTGGTGGGTTTTTACCTTGCTCCTTCATCTGCTGCATATTTCTCTTTTGTTTAACTTACTGTGTTTGGGGTCTTGTTTTCACAGTGTGAATGTTCATAGCTCCTGTTGTTTTTGGTGTCTACCCCCAGTTGGTGAGGTTGGTTCCATGGCTTGTGTAGACTTCCTGGTGGAGGGGACTTGCACCTATGTTCTGGGGTGAGAATGGATCTTTTCTTTCTGGTGGGCAGGACCATGTCTGGTGGTGTGTTTTGGGGTGTCTGTGAACTTAGAATGATTTTAGGCAGCCTCTCTGATAATGCATTGGGTTGTGTTCCTGTCTTGCTAGTTGTTTGGCATAGGGAGTCCAGCACTGGAGCTTGCTGGCCGTTGGGTGGAGCTGGGTGTTAGTGTTGAGATGGAGATCTCTGGGAGAGCTCTCAGCAATTGATATTACATGGGGCTGGGAGGTCTCTGGTGGTCCAGCCCTGGACCGGCCTCTCCCACCTTGGAGGCTCAGGCCTGACACCCAGCTGGAGCACCAAGACCCTGCCAACCACACAGCTAGGAATAAAAGGAAGAAAAAAAAAATGAAGAAAAAAATAAAATAAAGTAAAATAAAATAATAATAAAATAAAAATAATAAAATTTTTTAAAGATAAAAAAATAAAAGAAGAGAGCAACCAAACCAATAAACAAATCCACCAATGATAACAAGCACTAAAAACTAAACTAAGATAAATATAAAAATCAGAAACAAATCAGTCTCAGACAGCTAATCCCAAGTCTACTTTTGCTCCCAAAGTCCACTGCCTCAATTTTGGGAACATTCGTTGTCTATTCAGGTATTCCGCAGATGCAGGGTACATCAAGTTGATTATGGGGATTTAATCTGCAGCTCCCGAGGCTGCACGGAGAGATTTCCCTTTCTCTTCTTTGTTTGCACAGCTCCTGCGGTTCAGCTTTGGTTTTGGCCCTGCCTCTGCATGTAGGTTGCCCTCAGGCACCTGTTCCTGCCCAGACAGGAGAGGGTTAAAGCAGAGGCTGATTAGGGCTCTCTTGCTCTCTCAGGCTGGGGGGAGGGAGGGGTACGGTAGTCATAATTGGAATGCGGGGCAAGCCTGCGGCGGCAGAGGCCAACACGACATTGCAACAGCCTGAGGCACGCCGTGTTTTCTCCCAGGGAAGTTGTCCCTGGATCACAAGACCCTAGCAGTGGTGGGCCGCACAGGCTCCTGGGGGGTATGGATAGTGACCTGTGCTTGCACACAGGATTCTTGGTGGCTGCAGCAGCAGCGTTATCGTTTCATGCCCATCTCTGGGGTCCAAGCTGATTTCTGCGGCTCACGCCCGTTTCTGAAGCTCACTTAGGCGGTGCTCTGTCTTCTGTGGGCACACAGGGAAGGAATACCCTCTCCTCACGTACCCCGAAACAATGGTCTCTTGCCTCTTCGGCAGGTCCAGACTTTTTCCCTGACTCCCTTCGGCTACTTGTGGTGCACTAGCCCCCTTCAGGCTGTGTTCCTGCAGCCAACCCCAGTCCTCTCCCTGGGATCTGACCTCCAAAGCCCGAGCCTCAGCTCCCAGACCCCTCCCACCACAGTGCGTGAGCCGACAAGCCTCTCAGGCTGGTAAGTGCTGGTCGGCACCGATCCTCTGTGCGAGAATCTCTCCGCTTTGCCCTCCGTCCCCCTGTTGCTGCACTCTCCTCTGGCTCCGAAGCTTCCGCCCTCTGCCACCCGCAGTCTCCGCCCGTGAAAGGGCTTCCTAGTGTGTGGAAACTTTTCCTCCTTCACAGCTCCCTCCCAGAGTTGCAGGTCCTGTCCCTATTCTTTTGTCTCTGTCTTTTTTTTTTTTTTCATTTTTCTTTTGCCCTACCCAGGTACCTGGGGAGTTTCTTGCCTTTTGGGAGGTCTGAGGTCTTCTGCCAGCATTCAGTAGGTGTTCTGTAGGAGTTGTTCCACATGTAGATGTATTTCTGATGTATTTGTTGGGAGGAAGGTGATCTCCATATCTTACTCCTCCGCCATCTTCCAAACAGCTCGACAATTAACTTTAGACCAGCCCTAGAATGTTTCTCCTTGTGTCTGAGATGCTGGGATGAGCCTTGTGTTGCTGACCTTTTCTACCTATTCTTCTCCTGTCCATCATGTTGCATGTATGTCTTGGCTTAGCCAGCTGTCCTCCCATTCTGAGGGGCCCTCAGCCTTTACTAAGTTCAGCTGACTTTGCACAGGTCCTTGCTTGGAGCATATATAGAGCAGTGGCGCCATCGTGAGACCTTTGGGGAAAGTCACTCTTTTCGTGGGACTTGCCTGGTATACTGCTATTTCAGTTCTAGGCACAACAGCCACTAATTGATGTACTGGTTTCTTTAGGTCCTAAATGCTTCTATTTTTTAGTACATTAAAACTTTTTTTTTTTTTTCAGTGAGAAACATGTTTCTTCTGGGCACACTGAAAGTTCAACATGTGCTTCTGAGCAGAAATTGTCTTCGGTTCTGAAATTATAGATTAGAAATTATGACCTTTTGTAGAGTCAAATTTGAGCACCTAGAAGCACTGCTCAGGGACATATTACATCCTCAGATAGCTTTTCATCTCTAATTAAAATAGAAAGCAATTACAGTAAGATCTCTATTCTAAACATAATTCTTTATTTTGAATATAAAATTAAAAGAAAGAACAGTGAAGAAAACACACAGCAATTTCACTCATACATTTTTTAAATGCTTTGTTTTCTATATCCTTTATCTTAGTGGTGATGCCAACCATAATTTCAGAAAACAAGGGCAAGTTATTTTTCTCCTTTGAGTACTTCTTCTTTTGGTAACACATTTAGATGTTCTCCTTTGTCTTGGCAGGAGACATTTGAGAAGCATATTTGTGAATTTACTTTACTCTTCATTTCATTTCATTGCTTTTACTCAGTTACAAGCGTGTTTGTTGACCTACCCATAATAAAAGAGAAGAAAGCAATTACCACTGAAGGTAATTGCATGGAAAGCTGCTGCAACCGATACAGTTTAGAGGAATTTTAAATAGAACGGTTCTCCATAAATTTCATAGTTTATAGAAAGGAATGTACAGCTTATGACGGCAAGAGCAGAATCCATAAGTAGTATACACTGGGAGTCTTTTACCATGGCAACACTATCCCTTCAATCATTGACCCTGATATGTCTCTAAAGATTTCTTCTTTATCTTCTTCCCTACCATTATAATTTGAATTTAACAAACCCTATTTGAGAAACAAGTCAGATCAACTTGTTACATAAGTTTTCAACAATGTAGAACCTTCACATTAGAAGGATCTTGTAATACCTCCAACTGTAGTCTCTTGCACAATATTGGCTAATCTCCCTGACCACATTGTCTCTGATTGTAAATGTTCAGTGATTAAGATTCACAATATTCTAAAGCAGGGTTTTTTCCTTCTTACAAAATTCTGATGAAGAATCCCCTTCTCACGCTCAATTATAGTTGATTTTTTGTATATCTATCTGATTCCCACAGAGATTCCAAGCTCATTCTATAAAGTAATGTGTTTTTCCCCACAGTCTCTTCTTTTGGTTCCCTCTTTATTCTTTGTCTCTGTATTCTTTGCCCTTTCTATTCTTCATGCCCACACCAATGAGACCCTTTCACAAAGAGAATTTAACGTGATGTAATTGTTTTTCAGTCCCAGGAACATTTGTGGTTTCTTAGCCAAGAGTAGAACTCAGTTTACTCCTAATGATGAAATAACCTGGGAAGGCAAAGTGGGGTGCATTATTTGAGTAGGCAATGAAAATCATTTCAATGCTTGCAATTCATGCTACTTAGCCAGATACCAAAATTTACAGTCACCAGCACACATTTTTCAGTTTTCTTCCCAATCGCATAATCTCTTCTTTTTTTTAAATTAAGGTGTAATTGACAAATAACATTACATTGGTTTTAGGTGTACAGCATAATGATTTGATATTTGTATATGTTGCAGATTGATCACCAGAGTAAGTCTAGTTATATCCATCACCATAAATATTTACAATTGGATGTGTGTGATAAGATCTTTTAAGAAAGATTATTCTCTTAATAACTTTCAAATGTGCAATACAGTATTACTAACTATAATCACCATGATGTACATTATATCCCCATGACTTATTTATTTTATAACTGGGAGTTTGTATCATTTGGCCCCCTTTACCTATTTCATCCACCTCCCACCCACTGCCTCGGGCAACCAGCAATAATCTTTTCTTTTGTGAAAGTCACAACTAGCATATCCTCCCACCCTGTTCCAACCATTGCTACTCCAACTCCTCTAGAAGCAGAAGTATGAAAATTCCCCAAGGCTGGGAAAATCCATATGGGATATATTATATGATGTGCAGAAACTCTATGATCATATTTTGGGTAAAATCTTTTGGCGTCATCATTGCTTCTTGCAGCAAGTCAGATAAAACTTATAGCACAATTACGAAGCACCTACTATGGGACCTGAGTGCTTTGCATGCTGCAAGAGAAAGGGAAAGGCACTTCTATTTCACAGCTTTGCCTAATCTATATGTAAAAAGTCTTACTTATATCAACCCTAAGCCATCATCTACTGAATGTTTTGTCCATTTCTTCTTCCTTAGTGAATGTAGCTTGATGTGGCAGAAAGAATGTGTGGTTGCAGTCAGGGAATTGGGTTCTTTATTATCTTTCTCTTACCTGCAAACTGAGGTTAAGTAGTCACTTAGCCTTGTTGGTTATCAATTCCTCTTTTAGTAAACTATGGATAATATCAATACACGCACTTCAAAGTTATTTAACAGAATCAAATGAGATTATATATGCAAATGAATTCTGCGAAATATTTTACACACATTCCATTATCAATGAATTTATTTTGTTTTTGTTTTTGTTTTTGTTTTTCCAGAGGGAAGTATGCTTCTTAGGATAATACCAGGTCACTTTTTCAGAGTCTAAACAAATGTTTTTCTTAGTCTCATTCAAGAAATGTGTCACATCTTTTCAACTCAGGCCTTCATACTTTGCAGTCTCTGGGATGTATAAAACTGTATTCCAGGCCCTTTTATTACTCCTTTAAGATACAGAGTTGACTTGGAAGCCTGGCGCAGATCAGTTCATCTCCTTCATTTTAGGCAAATATATATTTTAAAATTTTATTTATAAACAAAGGCAAAAGGATCTTCAGAACATTCTACAGAGAAAACAGCTCATGCTTTTTAGTATTTATATAGCAATCAAGGACTAAAGGCATAATAGCTTTTCAGAAATGAAATTGTTGGGGTATATATATATTTTTTCCTAATAAAGTTTTACATGAGTCTTTTTATTAAAGCAATGGATATAGAGGCCAAGAGCTAGATGCAATTTCTTAATATAATTGCAGTTGACCATTGTCTGGTGTCAGAGAGGTGAAAGATTACATTCTCTTTTCCAACTGCCTTTAACATATTGTTTGCAGGAATAATAAATGGAAATTGTCTCTAATCTAATCTAATTAGTTGTGTAAGAAGCCTTTGCTATAATAATTTGGTTTCGTGCTTGGGTTTATCTTGGACAAATTTGATATGCCGATATACTGATAATTTATTCATTAAAATCTGTAAAATCTTCTAAAATAATAATATTGAAAATAGCCCTCTGGATTTTTTTGTTTCAAGCTGGGCAGAACCTTTGTTAACTTAATATTACAATTCTCCCCCTTTCTTCAGGTATTGAATTTGTTTTTACTTTAGATACATTGTGGATAACAGCTACCTTATATTTAATGTTTTCACTTATTTGAGCCCTTTTATTTGCATACTGCTTAGATTTTAATGTTATCTTAACGTGTAAGAGTTTGGTAGCAATCAAGCACAGTCTTATAGACTGCCTATTCAATTTTGGCTGTTTTAATAATAGTACCCAACTTTACTGAATGAGGATGGTCTGTTGGTGTTTCATACATTTTAACATGTGTAGGGATCACCTGTGTGTCTTGTTAAAAGGATATTCTGATTCAGTAAGTCTGGGATGGGGCTTGAGATTCCGCATTTCAAACAAGACCCTAGGCAGTGCTGACTGTATTGGTCTATGAGCCACACTTTAAATTACCAGGCCCTAGGGCATTTAATTAATGATGTGAAACTTTTCTTTTTCTCAATTTAAAAATTCTATAGACATTGGTGTTGTGAAAAGCAGCATTTGAAATGAGGTGATTCGAGTTCCCTTTCAGACTTTTCACTTAACTTACTGATGTTTCTTTTGTATATGGACCTCTGAAAGAGGGTATTTGCATCTGTTATTTAACATCTCTGGCCCCCCCTACCCCGCCCTCTTTTTCACTCATCACAGCTGATATTTTGTAGCAGGCACAGGGAAAAAAAATTGGATGGTAAGTTGCCATGCCCTGTCAGTAACAGTGATAGGATAGTTTACAATTAATTTTAATACATTATGGTAAGTGTTGTATAAGCACTTTATCTACCACTCTTGGGGGAGGGGTCGTGAAGGAGGGCCAAAGATCAATAGAATAATTACTACATTGGGACCAGCTTCATGCAAGAGTGACACTGGGTTAGATCTTGAGGGCATTGCGTCAAAGTCTACACTTGGTAGTTAGTAAATATTTGTAGAAATGAAGGAAAGAAGGAAGGAAGGGAAGAGTCAGTGAGTAAGTGAGGAATGCTGTCTTTCTTGAGAAAACAGTCTAACATGCATTACTGTTTAATAAGTTGTCAGAGGAACTTGCTGAAATGTATGGTAAATGTGGAAAGAGGCCAGAAGATACTGGGGAAAGAAAAAATGGTGCCAAATCATGAGGGGCATTAACGGTGATGTTAATAATTTCGAGAGAAAAGTGTCAATAATTTTATGAATAGTTTCTTCTCTTTGTTAGTGGGAAAAATGTTCAAGTTCCTGCTGACTTGTGTTTGGAAATCGGCTTCCCACTCTGATTTGTTCTTTTCCTCCATGGGGCCTGGGCATGGCTTATCTTTCCAGTCAGCAAGGTATATGTCAGTGACTACTCGGCACCATGTAGGTGCTTCTGACTGATCATCAGGCCCACAAGGTTCTGGTTCTGTTTTTGTTTTCATTTTTGTTTTTTTTCTTTTACTAGTTACCAACTTAAATGTCTTTTGACTTTAAAGTAAATATAGGACAAAAGGAGAGAGGAAAGGAGGCTGGTGATATAGAAGCATTATTCTCAGACAGTACACCAAAAAAAAAAAAAAACCCACATTACAATCTAAAATTTTCATATTTCTTTTTAATAAGCAATTTAATGAAAATGGAAACTGTATTGCTACTTAATGGGGCATAAACATTTTCTCATTTAAAATTATCTACTAGGCTGTGAAAAGAGAAGCACAATCAAATATTCTGAGTAATGGGGAAAAAATGGGAGCACTTGGATTGGTCTTACCTATTTTAGGCATTTATTAAGCCTGTATTTTATTCACAACTGTTCTTATATCTTCATTTCCAACCCATATAAGAGGAAGGATTGTGCATCAATTAAAAGCAGAGACTCTGGATCCAGGCCTCTGTGTTTAATACTGTCAATTTCAGTATGGATTTGAACAAGAGAAGAAACATATGTCTCTTCTTTTCTCACCTGTAAAATGAGATTAATGAGATAGCTTCTGTATAATACAGTTATTTTGAGAACCTAGTGAACTGATACAAGTAAATTATCAACTTACAATAGTGTCTGTCACATATTAAATTCACAATAAGTATTATCTATTATTGTTTAAAAAAAGGATCATTCTTTTTGAGCATAATATTGATAACCAAGTGTTTGTAGTTCTAACACTAACTTGGATAGAATCCAGGCTCTTTCTACTCTTGAGTTGAATAAACTCTTTGAGCTATTTTCCCAGCTGCAAAATGGTAATCATTACTACACTATAGAAGTGGTGGTTGTATAGATAGTGTATGTGGATCAGCAAGTGCTGATTGCCTTCATCTTCCCTTCTAGTATTTTCTTTTAATATATGCAGACAAAAATATAAAGATAAACTTTTTGTCCCCGTTTTTGATGTTGCTCATAAGCAAGCCTGAGAGAAGATTGAGAGGTACCATTGTGTTTAGGTGGGAGGGACATAAATGGAATCCTCAGGGTATCACACTGGGCACAGCATCATGAATTCTCTCGTTACCTCAAGGGAAATGTGGGAAGTCAATTTTTTTCCCCCAGTATTCATGTATGACAGTGCTGTGGCACCCTGAGGTGTCAGCAGTCAATGCATTATACTTCCTAATTCTACCAAGTTTTTTCTCATATCACATTTGGGTTTTACTTTGCTAATTATGATTTTCCAAAAGAGCGCTAAGATTTTCATTCAAAATTTTATACAGTAAATTATAATAGTTCTTATTTTGAAGTTTACCTCTTTAATCTCTCTGTTGAGCAAAAAGTATATTAATCTCAATTGCTAATTGCACAGGTATGACAAAGAAAAACCAGTCTCTAAATTAGAGCTAATCGACTAGAGCCAAGCAGAAATTAAAGAATTCAACAGATGTTTCTCAAATAAAATCTATGTGTCAGACATTATATTAGATGCAGTTTATGTAGCAGGAAACAATCCAAATATAATACTTTCTACAGGGGGTTTATGTCTATTTCAGATAAGTAGAGGCTTTGGGTAATGGCTGGCATTCCAAAGCAACATCATTTGTACTCTGTTTTTGAGATAGAACCTCACACCTCTAACCGTGAATTCCCACAAAAAAGAAAATTTCTTATTATTTATTTATGTATTCATAATTAGGTCTATTGAAGTATAACTTGCATTCAACAAAATTCATCATTTTTATTGGACAATTCATTGACTTTTGAAATATATACTGTGTAACTGTCAACATAATCAAGACATATTCCATTGCCATAATCTCAAAAATAAAAGTTACCTTAGGCCTCTTTAGTGTCAGTCCTCTCCCTCACCTCCAAACTATTGTTTGTGCCTTTTCTAACATGTCATAGAAATAAAAATAGTATAATGCTTTTGAATTTATCCATGTTGTTGCATCAGTCAATCATTTGTTCCTTTTTAGTTTCATTTCATCTAATTTAATTTTCCTAGATGGATACACCACATTTTAAAAAAAATCACCAGCTAATTATTACTTTGGTTGTTTCCAGTTTGGGACTATTGTGAATAATGCTGCTATGAATGCTCAAACGGAACTCTTTGAGTGCACATATATTTTCACTGTTCATGGGTAAATTTTGAGGTAGAATAGTTAGGTCACGTGGTATGTTTAATTTTGTAAGAAACTGCCATATTGTTTCTAAATTGAATGTACAGTTGCATTCCCATTCAATGTACAGTTGCATTCCTTGTATAAGATATCAATGCACTCTACTTTCCTGCCAGTACTTGGCTGGGTCAGTCTTTTAAATTTTACCTTTTCTAATCATGTATAATGGTCAAGCATGTATTTATAGTTTGCATTCCCCTAAGGTTAATGATGCTGAATACTTTTCATACGCTTACTTTACATTTATATATCTTCACGGTTGAAATGTCTATTTAAATGTTTTATTCTTTTTAAAAAAGTATTTTATTTTTGTATTGGATTGTTATCTAATAATTGAATCATAATGGTTATTTATATATTCTCGGTATAAGTTCTTTATTAGATGTATATTTTGCAAATGATGTCTCCTACTGTGTGGTTTGGTTCTCATTTTCTTAGCTGTGACTTTCATAGAGGAAAAAAATATTCTTTTTTAATTAAATCAGAGTTATAAGTGTTTCCTTGATATTAGAACTTTTTATGTCTATCTAAGAAATACTTGCCTGATCTAAGGTCCTAAAGTGTTGCCTCTTTTGACAAGGTTTGTGTTTTCTTTTAGATGTTTTATATTTTCTGGCCCTTATAATTATATCTATGGTCCACCTCATTAAGCTTTGTATAAAGTATGGATTAGTGGATTGGGAAGATTTTTTTTTCTTTGTTGATACTCAGTCGTTTCAGTTTCACCCTAATTTTTTTTTTTTTTTTTTTTGCGGTACGAGGGCCTCTCAGTGTTGTGGCCTCTCCTGTTGTGGAGCAGAGGCTCCGGACGCACAGGCTCAGCGGCCATGGCTCACGGTCCCAGCCGCTCCGCGGCATGTGGGATCTTCCCGGACCAGGGCACGAACCCGTGTCCCCTGCATCGGCAGGTGGACTCTCAACCACTGCGCCACCAGGGAAGCCCCACCCTAATTTATTTTTAACATAGTAATGACTGAGCTGAGAATTGACCAACTGATTGTATAGAAGCATGCCCAGAGTCGTGCACCAACTCTTAACACCACTTAATCCATGGGTTCCTACATAGGAAGTCCATATACAACTTGTTGATTAGAGGTATGTGGTGACTCCTTGCTCTTACACTGCAGCACAACGCTTAAGTACTCTGAAGCTAGGGAGTCGCTGACCAGAGTGATTTTAGTCAAATTATTTCAACTTCTGGGTCTTAATTTCTTTATCTGTAAAATTGGGAAAGTTCATAGTTTTGTGCAATGCCGAATAAATGTAAGTTCCTCTTCTCCTCCTCGTCTTCCTCCTTCATCTTTTTCATTAGCATCTTGTTTAAATCAGGGAAAATTTATTTGCCCAATTTTCCTCTACACTACTACAATGTAGTGCTCTGAGCTCAGTTGTCCCATGCTGGGTTTTACTGTAGTTACCTGTGTGTCTGCCACCTTTCTTTATAGAACTGAAAGCTCCTTTGTTTTTGTGAGGGGAATTCATCTAATATTGATGTATTCTAACTTACCTAGTAAAGAAATTGAGTGCCACTATCCCTGTACTAAGTACTTCACCTATGTGCCATGGGCAAAAAAATAAGATATGGCTTTCAATCAAAAATTCCACAAATCATAATAGCAATTACTATTTAAATGTCGAATATTGACCAATATGCTGCTAACACACATACATGACTGTATATAATCCTCCCTTTAAAGCAGTAGTTTCCAAACTTATATGCCCATTAGAATCAGATGAAAATTTTAAAAAAAATTCTAAAGTCCAGGCATCACTCCATACCAATTAAATAAAATGTCTGGAGATGGAACAGAGACATAAGAACTTTTTGAAGCTTCCCAGTTACCTTCAATGAGCAGACAAGTTTGGGAACCACTGCTTTAAGGTTAGTCCTGCTATTATCAACCACAGATTTTAGATGAGGTAATTGTGTGTCTCTAAGAGATTAAGGCATTCTGACTCCAGGACCCCATGCACTCAAACATTATATTACATAAATTGCAATTTAGTTAAAAACTCTAGATATATACATATGATTTATGTATGTAAGATCATATATTCACAGAAATATACTTATAAAGTACATATATGTGCAAATATAAAAACAGATTAGAAGTATATGAGAATTGATATAGAGTGGAGAATAGGAAAATTGGAAAACCTAGTATCGCTTTCGGCGATGGTTGGTCCTGTTGCGGTTGGAGCATTTGAGAAGCATTTTGAAGACAAAGTTGAAGTTTCATCTGAGTTTGGAAAGAGAAGTAGTTATACAGGTATAAAATTAGAGAAGTTCCTTTGAGGGCGTATGGAGCGACTTGGCTAAATGGCCTGAGGTATGAGAGAGCATGGGAAGTTTGAAATTGGCAAATAGTAAAAGAAGCTAGAAATGACCTGGGAAAAGCTGAGACATGGAGTCAGAGCTGAAAGAGGTACCTAAGTCAGGTATTGGAGTGTCTTGTATTGCAGGTTAAGGGCTTTAAACTTTACCATTTATTAGCTTTGCTGAATTTAATTGAAGATTAATATGGGTAGAGTCATCATTAATGCACATCATATGCTCATATCTACATTTATGCAGTTTTGATTTTGAGTACATTGCTATAGACAGGCGTGAGTACCAATACTTCTCTTTAAATCTTGCAGTGAAATCCTAAGTTCTTTGCGGCTGGAAAGCACATTTTAGCATTAATTGCCAGATGCCACTGGCAAGAAACACATTTCCCTGAATAGACTCCTATTTGCCAGTTCCAGAGATTAACAATATAATTGGATGTCAAAATGCATCCTTTCCACATCTTTCTCCACTCCTCATTGCTGTTTTTATAATAGGAAAACCTAAAAGGAATGAAGCAGGTGATCTTGCTTACCTAATTCTGGAACTCAGAATCCTACAAGAATAGGCAGAGAGATGTTTCCAGCATGACTACACATTTACTTATAACCACACAGAAAAGTAATGGTAAAATTTTCCTTCTAAATATTTTTCTTCATTTTCACATTCTTTGTGTTGGTTCAGACTTTCTTCACCTCTCTAGAATCACTGGCAGAGTTCCCTGACTTCAACATTTTACTCTTTCAATCTATCTTCCACACTGTCAAAAGAAGGGTTGTCTGTTTAAAGTTTAAATTTTCCCATTATTCCACTTCTAAATCCATCATTGTCTGTCTAGTCATTATAAGATTAAGTCCAACCTCCTTAGATGGTTTGCAAGGCTCATCTCTACCTATCTATCTCTTCAGTCTGATCAACATCAAACCCTGAATCATGAAAGTCTTGCATTTCTTGTAGTTTTCCATTTCTTACCTCTGTTTTTCTTAACAATTTCTAAAAGTTTTATTGAGATATACTTCATATAGCATAAAATTCATCTATTTGAATTGAAAAATTCAGTGGTTTTTATAATATATTCACATACTTCTGCAACTCTCCAATTTTAAAACATTTTCATCACTACAAAATATACTTATGCTCATTAATAGTCACTGTATATTCCCCTTCCCCCCAGCCCATGGCACCTGCTAGTCTAATTTTTGTCTCTGTTGATTTTCACATTTTGAACACTTCATATAAATAGAATCATATAGTACTTGGTATTTTGTGCCTGGCTTCTTTGACTTAGCATAATGTTTTCAAGGTTCATTCATGTTAATAGGCGTTAGCTGCACACCTATTCATCAAATTGTAGACATTAGGTTGCTTCCCCTTTTTTGATATTACGAATAATGCTGAGACACAACAGATTTCGTTCTTCCTTTTTATCCAGTCTGACAATCTCTGCACTCTGATTGAATTGTTTTATCCATTCACATTTAGTATTATTATTTATATGGTTGAATTTAAGTGTGTGTCACCTTTCTTTTTGTTTTCTGTGTGTCTCATGACTACTTTGTTACTCTTTTGTTACTCTTTTGACTATTTTGATACTATTTTATTGCCTTCTTTTATATAATGCAATGTCTTCTAATGTAACATTTTAATTCCTTTTTATTATTTAACTATATTTTGATCTATGTTTCTAAAGCTTCTTCTAGGGCTTACAATATATATCAAATTATCAGTATCTACTTTAGATTTATATTAACTGATTTCCAGTGAGGGATAGAAATCTTATACCTACACAGCTTCACTCCCTCCACAAACACTCTTTTCTTTTCTATTATTTTTATTCATATTATGACTATACATGTTATGTCTTCCAAAGAAGTTGAGAGGAGAAAGTAGAGCAATTAAAGAATTTTAGAATGTATTTTATTATCCTTCTTATATGAGATTTCTGCTTCTCTTTATTCTCATTATTTCTTCCTGTGAATTCAAGTTACCAAAGTTGTCATTTTATTACTAAAATTCAGTTTTGTTTCCACTCTTCTTGTATGCTATTATTGTCAAATGTATTATATTTCTATATGTTACAGGAGCAACAATACAATTTATAGATATAATATGTATATATCAAAAATCTTACAAATATACATATATATATAATGTATATATGTTTGTGTGTGTGTGTATACAGGTTTCCTTTGCTATTTGAAAGTAGAGCATTCCTATGAAACCTGTTCTGAGCAAAGAAACAATTACCTTAGGACACATCTTGCCAATGGATGCACAAAATTAATTGAGATAAAGCATTCACATTTCTTTCATTTAGGAAAAGCAGGTACTAATGGAGGTCTTTTGTAAAAGTGAAGTAGCATAAAGTGAATTTTTGAAAAGTGAGGGATACCTGTATAGTTTAAGCAATTGTTTATAATTAGTTAAAAGAAGAAAAGAGAGAGATGTAAATATATTCTTTTATAATCACTAATTACCTTTACCAGTGCTCTTTTTTTTCCCCATATGTATTTAAATCTTTCATCACTTGCTTTCAGTCTAAAAATCTACTGTTAGTGTTTCTTATAAGGCAGACGTGCCAGCTCAAATTCTTCAAATTATTTGTTTTCCCTTTATCCAGGAATGTGCATATTTTGCCTTCATTTTTGAAAGATAGGTTTACTGTGTATAAGATTTCTGGGTGACTTTTTCTCCTTCACTCCTTTGGATATGTCATCACACTACCTTCTGGCCTTCATTATTTGCTTTTTTTTTTTTTTAACACCTTTATTGGAGTATAAATTGCTTTACAATGGTGTGTTAGTTTCTTCTTTATAACAAAGTGAATCAGCTATACATATACATATATCCTCAATCTCCTCCCTCTTGCATCTCAGTGGTTAGTTTTATTGGGGTGGTCTCTGGTACTTGATGAGTTGTTCTCCTCTTGGTGCTTTTGATAAGTTCTTGTTATGTTTGCCTCTCTAGATTTTGACAGTGATATGTCTGAACTTAGATCTCTTTGAGTTTATTGTATGTGAAGTTTGTTGAGTTTATGGATGTGTTAATTAATTTTGTCTTCCAATTTGGGAGATTTTCAACTACCATTTCTTTGAATAGTTTTTCTTCTCCTTTCTCTCCTTCCAGTATTTCATTTATGTATATGCCAGTGTGCCTAATTATTTCCCACATTTCTTTAAGGCTCTGTTCATTTTTATTCATTTTTTTCTCTCTGTTCTTAAATTGTAAAACTGCTATCAATCTACCATCAATTTTTCTGATTATTTTCTTCCTCCAGGTCAAATACAATATTGGGCCCGTTAGTGATTTTCTTTTTTCCATTTGGTTATTGTACTTTTGACTCCATAATTTTCATCTTGTTCTTTTGAATAATTCCAATCTTATTATTGCTATTCTCTATTTGATAAGGCATTGTCATCATACTTTCATTTAATTATTTAAGCATTGTTTCCTTTAGTTCTTTTCACATATTTATAATCCCTCTTCCGAATTCTTTGTTTGCTATGTCCACTGTCTGGGCTGCCTCAAAGGCAATTCCTATTGCCTTTTTTTTTAACCTAAATATGAGTTATACATTCCTGCTTCTTTGAATGTCTTACAATTTTATTGTTGAAAATTAGACATTTTAGATAATATATTATACCAAAGCTCAGTATTGATTCCCTTCCTCTCCTGAGGCTTGCTGCTATTGTTTACTTGTTCATTTACTTCCTTGTTTAGTGATTTTGCTAAACTAAATCTATGAAGCCTATTTCCTCCCTCACTGTGCAGCCTTGGATGTTCCTGCTCAGATTTTTCTTTTAGATTGATTACCCAGGGGCCACTCCTGGTTTAGCATAATGAACTTGTTGGTTAAAGATGTTCACCCTTTACTGTTGAACCTGTAAAATGTGTAACTTGTAAACTGTGTTCATAATTCAAGGAATTTCAAAGTTTGTCTCATGTTCATCCAAGAACTAGTACCTTGGAAGTTTCCTTTTTACTTCATCTGGAGAGGGTATAGCCTTTAGCATGGACAGTCTTCCATTGTTCCAGATCATCAGTAATGATTATGATTTATTCATAAACCTTGCTTCCTAGGAGTTGTCCCCGGGTCAGAGTAGCTTGTCATTTTTTTTTAGTGTTTGGTCAGAAGTTGTACCTAAGTCCTTTGTGCCGTTGAGGATTCTGCGCTTGGCTGATGAATCTGCTTGTGGCTTAGGGAATGCTTCCAATCTTCTATATCCCACTCTAATTGTTCCTAAGTCAGTGTAGCCTAATTCATGCGTATATAGCCTTGACATCCAGATTTGTTTGTAATCCCAGGAGGACTCTTTCAGACTGTCTTTTCCCTGGTTTTCTTTGTGAAACTTCTGGCTGCTCTGCTGTTTCCCTTTTTCTTAGGAGTATCAGGAGGCTACAAATTCCTTTTTAAACCTCTTCATTATTTTCTACAATGGCTTTGGGCATGAAATTATTTTAGCTCCCTTCTGAAATCAGCACTTTCAGGTATATTTGCAGAGCTCATGATCCTTAAGGCCTGCCTCTCCCCTTGGGCAGAAGCTGTGTACCACTACACCTGGGCTGGAGGTGAAGACAACTGCCCTTTTCTCCCTGAGTGACATCCTAGCTCTACAAGTGGGTGTGCCTGAGAGTAGTAGCATTTGGTCCTCTTGGCTTGTCTCTCCCTGGATAGAACCTCTGTGTTACAAATGAGCTAAGGTGGAGGGGTTGGGGAAGATCAAGCCCCAGCATTCTTGCTTTGTCATACTCAAAACAGAGCTTTTACCACACAGTCCTACAGGGTAATGAGAAACACCGCTTGCCTGCCCCTGATGGGGTGAAACCATTGTCATAGACTGGAAGCTTAGAGGAGAGGGAACTCTGTCTTCTTGGCTTTACTCTTCTGAATTAGCACACTTAGAGTTTCCATTACACAGAGCTGGGGAGGATTAGAAGAGGGTGGTTCAACTGCCACAGACCTAGCTATTCTGAACAAGATTTAGTCATTTTTTTAAATATATGTTTATTAATTTTCTCTATGCCCTTAGGATGACTTCCAGTGACTTTATTTTATCTTTATATATATTTTTTGCGTACGCGGGCCTCTCACTGCTGTGGCCTCTCCCGTTGCGGAGCACAGGCTCCAGACACGCAGGCTCAGTAGCCATGGCTCACAGGCCCAGCCACTCCGCGGCATGTGGGATCTTCCCGGACCGGGGCACGAACCCGTGTCCCCTGCATCGGCAGGCGGACTCTCAACCATTGCGCCACCAGGGAAGCCCTCCAGTGACTTTAAATGGCTCTTCTAAAAATAATTTTCACCTGTCAGATAACTACTTCACTGAAGATGTCACAGAACTCATCACGCCAGTATTCTGGAAAATTTGCTCAATTCTTACTCATTGTTAAAACTAGAACTCAGGTGTTATCTTTTCCCAGAAACCTTTCTTTATTCCCTAGGTTGAGGTATGGGGCCATTCTCTCTTCCTACATTATACTGAATGCGTTTTTTTTTGTTTGTTTGTTTTTTTAATGTTTCTATTCTCAAGTTCTAAGTTCCTCAATATTTTTCCTAGTCATCTAGCTCACCAACCCTTACTTAGCCTTCCAAATGCAATCAAGTTCCATACTCATCAGCACTCTCTCCTCTTTCTTGGCTCTCCAGTCTGGAGATAATCCTCTATTTTCCATAAGCCATATAAATATAAATATATACACATATGTATATTTCAGTGCTTACTACATTACATTGAAATTATACATTTCTTTCACCTCACTAGTGTCTGTAAGCTTTTCAATTACATTTTATTTTCTTTGTGTCTCTAGTATCTAGGCAAGCACCAGACACATAGTAAATACTGATGAATTAATTCAACACATGCCTTTTAAGAGAAAACTATGTGCCAAATACTGTACAAAGTATTGGAAAGACAAAGGTATACACTAACAGATGCTATACCGACCTTCATGTAGCATATGGCCTAACAGATGAAACAGGTATTGAGTAAACAGTTAAACAAATGAATTTTAAAAATGAGAAGTACTGAGGTGAACCTGCGCCCAATGTTCAGAGAGTTAATAATATCATCTGATGTCCTTGGAGTTGTGATGAGGAAGTGATGACTGACATGAAATAAAAAAGCAAATGCTATTTTACTAGGGAAATAGGATCAATGGGGGAAGAGTTCAAAGCAGAGAGTTGCACATGTCAACCACCCAGTGGTAGAGTGAGCACAGAACTCTAGGATATGAGAGTTTACTATGGCTGGAACAGGCATTGTGAAGGAGGGATAGAGCGGGAGATAGAGTGATAGGTAGTACAGTTGATCCTTGAACAGCATGGGCCTTGGGGGTGTCAACCCTGCACAGTCAAAAATCCACCTGTAGCTTTATAGTCAGCCCTCCACATCCGCATTTCTATATTCGCTGATTCAGTCAAGTGCAGACCCTGTAGTTCTGTAGTACGTATTTATTGAAAAAATTCAAGAATATTTTTTTGTTTTGTTTTCTTTCGTTTTTGGCTGCAGCACTCGCCGCTTGTGGGATTCTAGTACACCGACCAAGGATCGAACCCAGGTCCCCTGTAGTGGAAGTGCAGAGTTCTAACCATTGGACCGCCAGGGAATTCCCTAGCCAATTCTAAACCGTTACATATTTTTGTATAGCCTGTGTGTTAGAAATGGAATTCACGTTTTTAAATGACTTTTTAAAAATCAAATGAATAATAGTTCAGGATGGGTAAAAATTATATGAAATTCAATTCCAGTGTTCAAAAAAACCCCTGGTATTAGAACACAGCTATACTCATTTGTTTATGTACTATCTATGGCTGCTTTTGCTACCAGGACAGAGTTAAGTAGTCATGATAGAGACCATATGGCCCTCCAAACACTCTGGCCCTTTACAAAAGTAAGTTTGTCAACCCTGGCCCTACAGTAGTAGCATATACTGAAATGTTTGAATCAAAACATTTAAAGGGCATGTAATCACATAGCCATGTTTTGTTTTTGGAGGGAGGACAACTTAGAGGAAGGAAGACCAGTTCAAAGATGAGCCAGGAGTCCCCAGGACCATCCCAGGGTTGCATGAGTTGCTAGGAAGACTCATGAGACTCAGCATCTAGTCATACTCATGACTATGGTTTTATTACAGCCAAAAGATACAGAGCAAAATAAGCAAAGGGGGAAAAGGCATGAGGCAAAACCTAGAGGATACAAAGCACTGGATTCCAAGAGTCCTCTTTCAGTGAAGTCACATAGACATGCTTTAATTCCTGTATCAACCGGTGTGACAATACATGTGAAATGTTTTCTATTAGAAATGCTTGCCTGAGCCTGGGAGTCCTAGGTTTTTATTGGGGGCTGGACACATAGGCATGTGCACCTCTGCCTAGTTCATACAGTAATTCCAAACTCCCAGAAGGAAAGCGGGTTTTCAGCATAATCCATATTGTTTGCACAAAGAGTTTAGTAACTCTGAGCCACTCTTATCAGGGAGTGGTGGGAAGCTTACCAAAATCCAAGTTCCCAGATGGAAGTCAAGAGCCAACCTAGCCAGCCAGCGTTTGTAAGTGTAGCACTTTCAGTCCTGCCATTGTAACTATTTTTCTGCACTTGAGGTTATTGCAGCAATTGAAGTAGAAATTTCTATTGCAGTAGAAATTGCCCTTCTACTGCCCCTCCCCTGAGCAACTCAAACAAATAGTCTAAAAACAATACTCACCATAGCCCTGCTCTTACTCTCATTATTGGCAATTAGCCTGGCCTATGAACGAACCCAAAAAGGACTAGAATGAACTGAATATGGTATTTAGTTTAAAACAAAACAGATGATTTCAACTCATTAGATTATGATTGAATTCATAATTACCAAGTGCCTTTAGTATATATAAATATTATTATAGCTTTTACAGTATCTCTTGTAGGGCTGCTAATATGTCGATCCCACTTAATATCCTAACTATTATTTCTAGAAGGCATAACATTATCACTATTCGTAATGGCAACCCTAATGATCCTAAATTCACACTTCACTTTAGCCAGCATAATACCAATCATCCTATTAGTGTTCGTAGCCTGGGGGACCGCACTCGGATTACCCTTACTAGTGATAGTATCGAACACACATGGCACCAACTACGTACAAAATCGTAACCTCCTCCAATGCTAAAATTTATTGTCCTTGCGATTATATTAATACCCCTGACTTGTTTATCAAAAAGTAATATGGCTTGAATTAATGCTACAGCCCATAGCCTGCTAATTAGCCTCACAAGGCTGCTCCTCCTTAATCAGTTTAATGATAATCGCCTTAATTTCTTATTAATGTTCTTTTCCGACTCCTTATTTACACTGCTATTGATCTTAACAATATGACTCTATTAATAGCCAGCCAATCTCACCTGCTCAAAGAGTCACTGACCCGAAAAAAACTATACATCACTATACTAATCATATTACAGACATTTGTAATTATAACATTTAGTGTCACAGAACTAATTTTATTTTACATTATATTCGAGGCCACACTAGTTCCTACACTCATTATCATCACTTGATCAGTTAACCAGACAGAACGCCTTAATGCAGGACTCTATTTTTTATTCTACACACCTGTCGGGTCACCCACTTCTAGTAGCACTAGTATATATTCAAAACACTACGGGTTGGGGCTTCCCTGGTGGCGCAGTGGTTGAGAGTCCGCCTGCCGATGCAGGGGACACGGGTTCGTGCCCCAGTCCGGGAAGATCCCACATGCCGCGGAGCAGCTGGGCCCGTGAGCCATGGCCGCTGAGCCTGCGTGTCCGGAGCCTGTGCTCCGCAACGGGAGAGATCACAACAATGAGAAGCCCGCATACCGCAAAAAAAAAAAAAAAAAAAAAAAACGCTACGGGCTCTCTACATTTCTTAACACTGCAATATTGAACCAAAGCATTACCCAATTCTTGATCCAACGTTTTCATATGACGTTTCATCTCCACCTTTGATTACCCAAAGCACATGTAGAAACCCCCATCGCAGGCTCTATAGTCCTTGCAGCCATATTACTAAAACTTGGAGGCTACGGCATACTACGAATCACAGCGATACTTAACCCACTAAAAGAATTCATAGCATACCCCTTTCTTATGCTTTTCCTATGAGGAATAATCATAACCAGTTCAATCTGTCTGCGCCAAACAGACCTAAAATCACCTATCGCATATTCTTCCATTAGTCATATAGCACTTGTCATTGTCGCTATTCTTATCCAAACACCTTGACGTTATATAGGAGCCACCGCTTTAATAATTGCCCATGGCCTCACATCATCCATACTATTCTGCCTAGCAGACTCAAATTATGAGTGAGTCCATAGCCTAACAATAATCTTAGCCTGAGGCTTACAGACCTTCCTCCCACTAATAGCCACCTGATGACTGCTAGCAAGCCTAAGAAACTTGGCCTTACCCCCAACCATTAATCTGGTCGGAGAGTTGTTTGTAGTTACATCGTCCTTCTCATAATCAAATATTACCATTATCTTAATAGGAGCCAACATTGTAATTACAGCCTTATACTCTCTACATATACTAATTACAACACAACGCGGTAAATACACACACCATATTAATAACATTACACCCTCCTTCACACGAGAAAATGCCCTTATAACCCTTCACATCTTACCCCTCCTACTATTGTCACTAAATCCCCAAATCATTGTAAATATAGTTTAAAAAAAACCCCACTAGATTGTGAATCTAGTAACGGAAGGTTGAAACTTCTTATTTACCGGGAAAGTATACAAGAACTGCTAATTCATGCTCCCATGCCTAACAGTGTGGCTTTTTCAAGCTTTTAAAGGATAGTAGTTATCCGTTGGTCTTAGGAACCAAAAAATTGGTGCAACTCCAAATAAAAGTAACAAACCTATTATCCTCTTTCACTCTAGTCACACTACTTATATTAACAATCCCAATTATAATAATTAACACCAATCTTTACAAAAGCGATAAAAATCCATCATATGTAAAAAAAACACTGTTTCCTGTGCTTTCATTACCAGCCTAATTCCAACCACAATATTTGTTCACACAGGCCAAGAAATAATTATTTCAAACTGACATTGGATCACTGTTCAAACTCTTAAATAACACTTAGCTTCAAAATAGATTACTTCTCAATAAAATTTGTACCCGTAGCATTGTTTGTCACATGGTCTACTATGGAGTTCTCACTATGATACATACACTCGGATCCCTATATTAATCGGTTCTTCAAATATCTACTCCTCTTCCTTATCACCATGTTAATTCTTGTTACCGCCAACAACCTCTTCCAACTTTTTATTGGGTGAGTGGGGGTCGGAATTATATCTTTCCTGCTCCTTGGGTGGTGGTAATACCGGCAAACAGACGCAAACACAGCCGTTCTCCAGGCAATCTTATATAACCTCATCAGGGATATTGGATTTGTTATGTCAATAGCATGATTCCTATTTAACCTAAACACATGAGACCTGCAACAAATTTTTTTTTTCCTTAGACCCATCTCCCTTTTTATTTTTTATTTATTTGTCTATTTATGGCTGTGTTGGGTCTTCGTTTTTCTGTGCGAGGGCTTTCTGCAGCTGTGGCAAGCGGGGGCCACTCTTCATCGCAGTGCGCGGGCCTCTCACTATTGCAGCCTCTCTTGCTGTGGAGCACAGGCTCCAGATGCGCAGGCTCAGTAATTGTGGCTCACGGGCCTAGTCGCTCCGCGGCATGTGGGATCCTCCCAGACCAGGGCTCGAACCCATGTCCCCTGCATTGGCAGGCAGACTCTCAACCACTGCGCCACAAGCCCCCTGCAACAAATTTTTACATTCGACTTACATCACTCAAATCTCCCTCTCATAGGGCTTGTACTAATATCACTCAAATCTCCCCCTCATAGGGCTTGTACTAGCTGTAGGCAGGAAATAGCTCAATTTGGACTTCACCCTTGACTCCCCTCAGCAATAGAAGGCCCTACTCCTGTATCAGCCTTACTCCACTCAGGCACATTAGTCGTGGCAGGAATCTTCTTGCTTTTTCGATTTTACCCTTAACAGGAAACAACAAACATTCAAACAATAGCACTATGCTTAGGAGCCCTCACCACCCTATTCGCAGCAATAGGGACCCTCACCCAAAATGACATTAAAAAAATTGTCGCTTTCTCCACTTCAAGCCAGTTAGGCCTAATAATAGTAACAGTTGACATCAACCAACCCTATCTAGCATTCTTGCACATCTGCACACATGCTTTATTTAAGGCCATACTATTCATATACTCCGGATCTATTATCCACAGCCTGAACGACAAACAAGATATTCAAAAAGTAGGAGGCCAATTCAAAGCTATACCTTTCACCACGACAGCCCTTATTATTGGAAGTTTAGCACTGACGGGAATGCCTTTCCTCACCAGCTGTTAACACGTCTTATACCAACACCTGAGCCCTGCTAATAACGCTAGCTGCCACCACCCTCACAGCTGTCTATAGTGCTGGCGTTATCTTCTTCCCACTACTAGGACAGCCTCGTTTCTCTCCCTTAACCTCAATCAATGAAAACAACCCATTCTTAGTTAACTCCATCAAATGCCTACTAATTGGAAGTGTTTTTGCCGGATTCATTATCTCCAACAACATCCCCCCGACAACAGTCCCCCTAATAACCGTGCCCCCATACCTAAAATTAACTGCCCTTAATTTCAAGTGCTGGTACAGTGCCCTTTGTACCAGCACTTGAAATTAACCTTAATGCAGGTTAAATTTCTTAACACAGAAAACTTAAAGTTTATTTGCCCCTCAAATACCCTCAAGTTTTCTAGTCTTTTAGGATATTTCCCCACTATCATGCACCGCTTACCTCCCTACTTAAATCTATCAATAAGCCAAAACTCAGCATCCTCCCTCTTAGACTTAATCTGGCTAGAAAGTATTTTACCAAAAACCACATCCCTTATTCAATTAAAGCTCTCTACGCTAGTCTCAAGCCAAAAAGGCCTTATCAAACTGTATTTCCTGTCATTCCTTATTATCCTTATCCTTAGCATGCTTTTATTTAATTACCATGAGTAATCTCAATGATAACCACAGCACCAATAAACAGCGATCAGCCAGTAACAATTACCAACCAAGTACCATAACTATATAATGCTGCAGTCCCCATAGCTTCCTCCCTTAAAAAACCAGGATGACCAGTGTCATAAATAACCCAGTCCCCCAGCCCATTAAACGTAAACACGACTTCCACCTCTTCATCCTTTAAAACATACAGCACCATTAAAAACTCTATTATCGGGCTTCCCTGGTGGCGCAGTGGTTGAGAGTCCGCCTGCCGATGCAGGGGACACGGGTTCGTGCCCTGGTCCGGGAAGATCCCACATGCCACGGAGCGGCTGGGCCCGTGAGCCATGGCCGCTGAGCCTGCGCATCCGGAGCCTGTGCTCCGCAACGAGACAGGCCACAACAGTGAGAGGCCCGCGTACGGCAAACAAACAAACAAACAACAACAACAAAAAAAACTCTCTATTATCAATCCTGAAAGAAATGCCCCCAAAACAGTCTTATTAGAAACCCGAACTTCAGTATACTGCTCAGTAGCCATAGCTGTCGTGCAATCAAATGCGACCAGTATCCCCCCTAAATAAATCAAAACCACCATCAAGACTAAAAATGAGCCACCAAAATTCAACAGTCCCGCACCCAACACCACTACCCACAGTCAACCCAAAGCCCCCATAAATAGGTGAAGGTTTTGAAGAAAACCCCACAAAACTAATAACAAAAATAACACTTAAAATACATACATGTCATCATCATTCCCACGTGGATTCTAACCATGACTAATGGCATGAAAAATCATCGTTGTCATTCAACTATAAGAACACCAATGACCAACATCAGAAAATCACACCCACTAATAAAAATCATCAACAATGCATTTATTGACCTCCTAGCCCCATCAAATATTACGTCATGATGAAACTTTGGTTCTCTATTAGGTATTTGTTTAATTCTACAAATCCTAACAGGCTTGTTCCTAGCAATACATTACACACCAGACACAATAACTGCCTTCTCATCAGTAACACTCATCTGCTGTGGTGTTAACTACGGATGAATCATTCGATACATACGTGCAAATGGAGCTTCCATATTCTTTATCTGCCTTTACATTCATGTAGGACGTGGCCTATATTATGGATCCTACACCTTTCTAGCAGTTATAGCCACTGCATTCATAGGCTATGTGATACCAGGAGGACAAATATCATTTTGAGGAGCAACAGATATTACAGCCTGCTTTCAGCAATCCCATACCTTGGCACTACTCTTGTCGAATGGATCTGAGGCGGCTTTTCTGTAGATAAAGCAAGACCTATGTGATTTGTTGCCTTCCGTTTTATTCTTCCTTTCATCATTACAGATGGTAGTAACTTGGACCATCTACCATCATTACTATAGATGGTAGTAACTTGGACGGAGTTTCTGAAGTGTAAGTGGAGAGAATGGGCAGAGTTGAAAGATACCTAGAAGGTAACATACAGATGATTTAGCCATGACCTGGATATGATAGGTGAAGGGTAAGAAGATACCAAGGATTATGCAGGAGTCTGGCTTATGAGTAGATGTTGGTAAACTGATCTCTTCTACAGTTCCATAGTAATTCCAGCTGAAGAATAAACAGATGATGGAGCAAGCATCTCATGATCGATTTGGTCATGTCACATTTCAAGAAGTGCTGAAATTTTATATATGTATATGAATATATATTTAGTTTGGATATGCATATACATATATATACACATATACCTATGTGTATGTATACAAATATAACTTGGAGGTTTCCCTGAAGATAATATTAAAATGATACTTTTCATTTTTATGTTCTGAACAAGTTAAAAAACAGCACAGCTATCAGAAGAATGGAAATCTAATAGCATGCTTATTCCAGGATTGGAGGGTGGGATTATGACTACCAATAGCCAAATATGAGACCTTTAATACTGTCCTCACCCCAGGCCACTCCCTAAAGTCACACTTGCATAAGAGAAATTGGTGTGTGAGGCAGATATTAGGCTAGCTACAACGCAAACCACATCTTCATGTATAAAATCCCAAGAGCAGGGCTGGGTTGGCTCCACAACTGGTTACGAAAACCGGGCCCTGGGCCTTACATTTCCTAAAGCATAGCAGTCACAGGGTAGAAGGGTTTATAAAAGGCTATAACAGGACAACAGGAAGCAGATCTTAATCCTGCTGAGTACAGAAAAGGGAATTTTTAGAAGTTTCGCAGTTCACCACTCATAAAATCCACACCTCCCCCACTCCTTGAATGAAAAGCAGTGGAGAGAAAATCCAGGCAACTACTCCCTCTGTGTTCCTGACTCTTGGAGACTAAAGGGGAAGCTTCCTTCTGAAACCGCACGCACACCCACATGCAGGAACACATGGAGATTTGGTTTATTTTCAATTGACAAACACAGAGTGAGGCAGTTCCAAAATACATTGTTTTTCTCTTCACTGACACCAGCAGTTTACTGGTTTAATTTAAGCAGCTACATTTATGAAACATTTTGAGTGTACTGATGTTGAGATGACCTCTGTCTTGGGAACGTATGGGATTTATACTACTGTTAAGCATGAGTAAGAATGTGTGTGTCCTACTGGGGCATGTGCCAAGGGAATCACGATCCTCAGTGAAAGCCTCACTGTACCGCCTCAGAGGCAGTGCTTCTTAATGATGGATTTGAATTGAAATTTATGTGTAGATATTCAAAACACTGAAGCCCATGCTAAGCTACTTGAGATTCTGCCTCAGATGATTGGGGCTGGAGTGCAGTTATTTTCATATACAGTCACATTACTCTAAGGATTCCTGATTTAAATGTGTAGGAATAAGAAATGATTAGATCTTTGGAAATAATCTGAATATGCTTTTCGATTCTCTAACTGAAAGAGATTAAGTTTCTCTTCTTTCCTTCTCTGAGATGAGCTTAACGTAACTCTTCTTTGTGTCTCAAATGCCACCCTGAGCCGTTTGGATAGATTACTGGATTGAGTAAGTGAATGGGTGGATGCATAATGGGTGGATAGATGAGCGGAGACATGGATGATTTGGGAGGTAGATAAGTGGATGGATGGATGAGTAGGTAAATGGAGGAATGCATGGATAATAGGATAGGGGGTATGCAAGTGGAAGGATAAATGATGAGTGGATGAGGTGACTAGTAGCTGAATTGATGAATGAGATGAGTGAATGAATGCCGCATAAGGGGACACCTAAGGAAGAGGAACAGTAAACCTTAAAACAACTCCTTGCAAAGTTTAATTTACCAAATTGCCCAGAAAAAAAATTTTCCCATGTTCCATAAAACGTGTTATTTAGAAGAGATTTATTCATTCATTCATTATCCAGATATGAGTTTCTCAGAATTAGATGGTGATCACTGACACAGGAATACACTAAGCCCTCTGGAGGCTAAGTAGATAAAGCTAAGTGATAGCTTCAAGACACGTGAAATACACATTTTGACCCCCATTTTGACAGCTACAATTACAAGTCATGTAACCTCTCTAACTGTAAGGATAGACCAGTGACATATTAAGAAGGCCAACAGAAAATTTGAGGGTTTTTTTATTCTGTTTAGAGAAACTGTATAGCTAATGAATTGGGCTACAAAGCCCAATTTTGCTGAAACCAAAGTGACAGCTCTACAAGATAATTATTCCAAAGACCCCTCAAAAAAGTTGTGCATCAATTTTTTGCATTCATTACCTCATGTAAACTTTAGAAGAACACTTTGACGTTGTTAAACATCCTAGTACTATTTTACTAGAAAGGAAGTCCCACAGAGGGATTAAGTTAATTACCTTTGTCAGGTTCTTTGTAGCTCAAAATTTTTAAGACTATGCTATCCTCACAAGAAAATTTGATTAATCAAGACATTGATGAAAGTTTCTTGTTTTCTTTCTGTGTTATATGTTGTGGTTTCGTGAAACATTTCTCACATGAAAAATCCAGTTTGCATTTCAGCATTTTTGTTCTTAGTCATATAGAGGGAAGGAACAAGTTTAATGTCCCATTACAGTTTACTATCATTTGGGATACAATGAAGCCCCGAACAGCATAATTAATGGGGGAAAAGCTGTGCATTATCTTCTTATATAACCTCAGATCAATAGTCTTAATTAGATGAAGGTTTTGGAATCAGGCATATGAGTACCTACTGCCAGATTCTAGTAAGGTAACTTTGGGCCATAAAGGTAAAGCCTTTTTAAGGTTTTCTTGCCTCCTTTGCTGAGTGGTAGTAACAATAATACTTAAAGAGCTTTGCAAAGTTTAACAAAATAACATGTGAGTATCAGCACAATTCTTAGCACATGGTAAATATTCCATAAATTTTCACTGTTACTATTATTCCCATTTTACAGATGAAAAAACTGAAGATTTGAGAAAATAAGGGTATTGGTGATAATCTTAGAGCTAGTAAATAGAAAAGGAAAAACGAAACACAAGTATTTTAAATTATATTTCAGAACGCTTATCAATACCCTTAATTATAAACATTTAATAGTAAAGATTGGATAAAGGAGTTTATGTAACTGTTCCTGTAGATTTGTGCTTCGGAGCCAACTGTATTTGATCCTCACTGGTGATTTTAGTCATTATCCTAATTAGCTCAGTAAAATATATTTAAACATTAGGAAAATAAAATTTGTGTTGTTAGATTACAGAAAATTTTCAGTCTCCTTTTTTCACCCAGTAGTACAGTTTGGAAGCCAGTTTTTTTGTAGCATGGAAAGAAATTCTACATCCTTCTTGCCATTCGTAATAAAAGTAATTCAAAATTGAAAACCGCCGCCAGAACTTTATGCCATCCTCCATTGTAGCACATACCCTATTCACATGGGAAGTAATTGCTAGTTTATGCATGATATTCCCCCTACAGTACCTGTTCTTGGAGGGCAGAGTCTGTGTCTTATGCATCTTCATAATCCTCATAATTTGCATATTGACTACTACAGGATGAATGATAAATATTTGTGGAATCAAATTGAATTGATTTGAATAAAAGTCATCATTTTGTTAACAATTTGGCATTTGTACTGGCAACTGAGACTGGGGAGAATTTTAGATCTGCTAATAAGAAAACTAAATATTAAATAATGCAGCAGTAGCTTGACTAAAAAATGATAATATCTCTCTTTAATCATAATATAAATTATTATTGTTATCATCATTATCTTTCTCTTTTGGTGGACACCAACTATGTGCCTTGATCACATTTAAAAGTGTTTCCAGTCCTTACAAAGACCTTCTAAGTCATGTTGTAGTATAAAGATAATGCATTCGATTAACAAGTTTTTTTGAGAGATTAGTATTACCAGGCACTTTTCCAGGTGCTTATGAGATTCATCAGTGAACAGAAGTTTCCTACTTGGTTAGAGCTTATGTTCAAGTAGGTGTGACAGGCAATACTCAATAAATAGAAAAATAATTTATGTAGTATATTGGAAAGTTAAGTGCTAGAGGAAAAATGAAAAGTAGAGAGAAATAGAGGATGGGGAATTTCAGGCAGGAAGTAAGGTAGTTTGCAATGCTAAAAGTCTAGAAAAACTCTTTAAGCAGGTGACACTTGAGCCAAGAATTAAAAGAGGTGAAGAATTTGAGAGAGATAAGAGTGGGCTTCGGAATCATCAAAATCTGAGTTTGAATTTATTTCTTCTACATATTATCTATATAGTTTGCTGGACCTCCACAAACTTGTTTGCGCATCTAGTAAAACCAGTAAAGAACACTTACTTTGTTTAGCTTTTTACCCATTAAATATAGGTATAAATTGTTTAGAACTTGACCTGCATGTATAAGCACTACTTAATGTATGTTTTAAAAACAGAAGGTGCTTAAAAAATGTGGATCATGTTATATATAATTGCATGAGGGCTGAGATATTGCCATAGGTTGTGAAGCTCTTTGTTCCCTTTCTGGATGAATACCACACTTCTAGGACTTTGGGTATTCCCTAGAGTGTAGCTTACCCTGTAAATGCCAAATCCTGTGTCTTTTGTTCCACTTTTAAATTCAAGTGAAAGGAACAAAATAGGTCTGTTGGGAAAGAGGCCTTGGAAATATATTAAAACTCCCTACTAAAATGCATTAAAATGAGTTTAAAGGGGAAAAAAAAAGTACACATCTAGAATAGCAGGGAATTTGACAAGCTGGTATGTAGGCATTTCAATACCTGCTGCTGTCAACAAAATTCACTTAGTGGAATAAAAATTTTGAAAGGATGTTTGGAACATGTATCCAGAGCAGCTGCTGTACTTCGGCAGTGACAACATTAAACAACTGGCTTCATCCAGCCTTCAAATGGCAGGAAGATTTACACAAATAGAGGGCACTATGACATTCAGGCAGATTCACGTAGGAAAAAAAAAAAAAAAAAACTATTCAAAATATTTACCACGGACTTAATCCTGACACCTACAAAATTTTGTGCTGGGTTTAATCCACTGTCCCTTCAGCACTCCTGTCAGTAATGTTAATAAACCATCAATTCCTGTGCCTGTTAGAAGGAAGTGCAGCCATTGTCTGTCATGTCCATTAACTGCCAGAGAAAAGAGATTTACGTGATGGCCTGAATGGGCTCCTGGAGGAGCATTCTTTGGACTGTTAAAGTGAGGACTAGAAATCCTCAAAATGTTCAACTAGATAGTGAGTTTTTGTAAACACGGAGGCTCTTCAGACACACATCAGGAAAAAAAATAAAAGTGCTTGGAGAAAGATAAGAAACCTGTTATTTTAGTACAGTATGTGGTGTTAGCATGAAATTTACTCATTTGCCCATGTGTTGATCCAATATTTATTACACATCCACCAGGTACCTAGCACAATTTTAACAATTATCTCTTCAGTGGTTGGCAAAATGGAAGCAGTCCCTGTTGTGAACAAGACTGTTGTCTAGTGAGGGTATGAGACATTAACAATCAGATAAATGGATGGGTGACAACTATAAAAGTAGGGATTAAATTTAACCGGTATACATTAATATAGGTGTGTAAATTGTTTAACTATTAAAGCACTTATGTACCAACTGGAAAATAACCTTTGTCTCCTTCATCCTGGTCCTTCTCCTGGAATCCTGTACCTCCCCCCCCACACACACACTAAGCTGTCATTCATCGATAAATGGCTAACACTTATTGTAGCAAAATGGCTCTGCCATGACCACCTGATAGCCTTGCATATCTCCACATAAGTCACAAAAGCAAGGCTAATGTGAGTGTAACCCAAGTCTTGGTGGAATGCCCTGTGATCCTCCGTGGGACACAGAAGTATAGGTAGTCTTGTTAGAAGCTGTTGAAAGACTGCTTCTCATTTCCCTCTGTACCTTGCAGGAGGCTGTGATGGAGTAACTTCCTGTCTTCCTAATGCCAGTGAGGCATGGGACTTTCCATATCACACCACTCCCCCTTCTCTGGGTAAACCTGTAAGCTATGAAACTGCTGTCCTGTAGTTTAGAGTTGAATCACAGTGGCAGAGAGAACGACCACCTGTGTTGTCTGTCATGTGGCACCCCATGTTTGATGTCATCCACTGATACTAGAGATGTGGATTGCCAATGCCATGCTGATCTTCCTTATGCTTTAAGTATGCATAATAAACTGTCCAAATTGATTTTGGCTCATTTCTCTTTCCTGGCTGAATCTATGAGACTGTGGCAAGTCTCTTAGGAGCTGTCACAGTGCTGCTGCTTAGAGACTACATGACTGCTTGACACCCGTCAAGCAGAAAATTCCCAGGACGCTGCTCCAGCATTGAGAGCAGAGTCACATTTATTGGTTCATATCTGTACCATATCATTTTATATTTTGAATATCACAACTGGTGAAAGTACTAGAAAGGAAAATATAGTATCTCACAAGAGAATATAAAAAAGATGCTAAAATTATGTTTGCAATTCAGAACTGGATCTTGGTGAGAATTAGCATTTCAACTGTAATCTAAGGGGTGAGAAATAACTGACCAGGGGAAACAAAGTAGTGGGAAATTTTCCATGATTCCAGGCAAAAAGAACAGGTACACTTGATGACCCTGAGGTGTTTAAGAATATGCTTCATTCAGTGAACTATAAAGAAGGCCAATGAGACATTATATAGTCCATTAGGTCAAGGTATCTCTTCTCTTCTGACAGCCTAGTAAAATGCATGCAATTCTACTAGTAAAGTTGGAGTTCCTGAGACACTGCATAGAATGCCAGTATAATTTTGTTGTCTCACTATGTGGAAGGCACATTGATAGATTTAGTGGTGAATACAGAAATGTTTAAGAAGCCCTTTAGACTGTGAGCTTCATAAAGTTAGAGATGTTGCCTTGTGTTGCGTTTGTAACTGATCTCATATCAGAGCACAGAAAATAATATCTGGTAAATGAAAATGTGAGAAAGGGAAGGGAGGAAGGAGTGAAGGTGGGGAGGAAAGGAGGAAGGGTGAGAGGTCCTCTACTTAGAGGGGTATAAAGATTATTGGGCTTCCCTGGTGGCGCAGTGGCTGAGAGTCTGCCTGCCGATGCAGGGGACGCGGGTTCGTGCCCCGGTACAGGAAGATCCCACATGCCGCGGAGTGGCTGGGCCCGTGAGCCATGGCCGCTGAGCCTGCACGTCCAGAGCCTGTGCTCAGCAACAGGAGAGGCCACAACAGTGAGAGGCCCCGCGTACCGCAAAAAAAAAAAAAAAAGGTCAAGTTTGATTTTACACACACATATATATAATCTTCAATTCCTTTATCACCATTTATTGAAGTTATTGTTTTTTACACATTGAATTATTTACATTTTTATCTTTTTCAAAAGTCAAATGGCTATGTATGTTTTCAATTGACTATATTTGTTTGAGTAGATTTCTGGATTCTCTTTTAATTTATTTCAGTATATGTCTATTCTTATGCTAATACTACACTGTCCTTATTAATGTAGCTTCAGAGTTAGTCTTGAAATCAGACAGCGTTAACTCCTACACTCCAGTGTTTTTTAAAATATTATTTTAGATACAAGTTTTAGGACCAGTTTAGTAAATTTACAGAAAAAAAAAAAAGAAACCCTACGGGAATGCTAACCTGGTTTGCATTTTATCTAATAGATTAATATGGGGAGAACAGGTATAAGAATATTGAATATTTCAGTTTAACAGGATTTAATGTTTCAATTCATAGACATGGTATATCTTTCCACTAATTTAGAATTTCTGCCATTTCTGTCAGTAATGTTGCATAATTTACAACATACAGGTTTTTCACATCTTTCATTAAATTTTTTTCTAATAATTTTAAATGTTTTTTTTCCATTTTTTCACACTCTTCTTCCATTATTCCAATACAGATATTAGTGTTTTTAATATGTTCTAAAGATCTCTGAGACCCCCACCATTCATGTATTTTCAAGCTTTTTTTCCTTACAGCTTTTCAGAGTGAATAATTTCTGTTGATATCATTTCATATTTAGTAGCTCTTCTTTCATCTGCATTTTTTTGATAAGTCTATCCAGTGAAATTTTTCTTTCTAGAATTTCCATTTGGTTCTTTTTTTTTTAATTTATTTATTTTATTTATTTTTGGCTGCATTGGGTCTTCGTTGCTGCACGCAGGCTTTCTCTAGTTGCGGCGAGCGGGGCTACTCTTCGTTGTGGTGTGCGGGCTTCTCATTGCGGTGGCTTCTCTTGTTGTGGAGCATGGGCTCTATGTGCGCAGGCTTCAGTAGTTGTGGCTCACAGGCTCTAGAGTGGAGGCTCAGTAGTTGTGACGCACGGGCTTAGTTGCTCCGCAGCATGTGGGATCTTCCCGGACCAGGGCTTGAACCCATGTTCCCTGCAGCGGCAGGCAGATTCTTAACCACTGCGCCACCAGGGAAGCCCTGGTTCTTTTTTATAATACAGTTTTTCTGCTAAAATTACCTATCTCATCACTAATTAAGAACATGTTACCTTTAATTTTTTGATAGTATTTTTAATAGCTGCCTTACAATATTATGTCCAACACATGAGTCATCTAGATATTGGCTACCATTGTCTACTCTTTTAACTTCGGGTCATACATTTCATTTCTTTGCATACCAGTAAGATTTTGTTTTGTGCTAGACACTGTCACTTATATATCACAGAGATTCTGGATTTTATCTTCAGAAGAAGATAATTAATTTTTGTCCAATAATACAGTTAAACACTGATATTTATCTTGATGTAGAGTTGACTTTATATTTTGTCATTGCAGATATGTGAAAAGTCCGTGATAAAGCTTAAGCTTCTCTCACTTAACTGAGCTGAATCTCCAAAAATCTTCCCCCAGCCCCACCTCCCAGAATTGTATCTAGGTTTTGATTTAGACTTTCTTAAGGCAAGCCTAAAAGTGGACTTTATACTAGGGCAAGACGCAGCAAACTTTTTCTGTAAATTATCACACAGTAAATATTTTAGTCTTTGCAAACTTATATGGTCTCTATCTCAACTACTCAATTCCACCATGGTAGCACAAAAACAACTAGACAATACATAAATAAATAAAGGTGGCTGTGTTCCAATAAAATTCTATTTATGAAAGCAGGCAGGGACTTCCCTGGTGGCCTAGTGGTTAAGAATCTGCCTGCCAATGCAGGGGACACAGGCTCAAGTCCTGGTCCGGGAAGACCCCACATGCTGCAGAGCAACTAAGCCCGTGCACCACAACTACTGAGCCTGTGTTCTAGAGCCTGCAAGCCACAACTACCGAGCCTGCATGCCACAACTACTGAAGCCCGCGTGCCTAGAGCCCATGCTCCGCAACAAGAGAAGCCCCCGCAATGAGAAGCCCGTGCACCACAACAAAGAGTAGCCCCACTCGCCGCAACTAGAGAAAGCCCGCGTGCAGCAACGAAGACCCAACCCAGCCCCCAAAATTAATTAATTAATTAATTTTAAAAAAACCATGCACGTGTTAAAAAAAAAGGCAGTAAGCCAGATTTGGAATTTGGGAGTTTGCCAACCACTGCTCCTGTGCAAGGCTATTAACCTAAAGGCTGTCGCTTTGATGCCTGTGGTGTTGATAACGTTTATGAATGTAGAATGCTGGCATCCTTTTGCAGTGCTCAGCCTCTAGGGTTTCTGCTCTGCTGTGAGTCATGTAACAGTCTCTTTGTGATTAGCCTTGTGTCATGTATTGCTCTGTGTATGTGCAGTCCAACACTCAGCCAAGGACTTGCAGGAACATCTCCCAACAACCTGACTTTTGGAGGCCCTGCCCTGCTCACCTCACTTTTCTCTGCTGCTCTGCCCCATATACTCCAGCCATTTAATCTGCCCCAAACTCTGATCTCTGCCTCCACAGTTCTGCTGCTCTGCCCCATATACTCCAGCCATTTAATCTGCCCCAAACTCTGATCTCTGCCTCCACAGTTCAGTCCAACTACAGTGATCTGCTTGGACCACAGCCCTTTGCACTTAGGTCAGGAAATTGTCCTCAAGTAGAAAGCTGGAGTAGTCATGAGTCTTACCTAGTGAGGGTCCAATATTTCAAGGTTCACAGCTGGGCATGATTAGCTCATAATTGTTTAGGAGAGGAGGACTAGTCCAAAACCAGTTACTGTGTCATGTCAAGAATCTTTAATCTTTTTATTCTTAAATAACAAAAATATAAATATCTAATAATAATTTAATTAATAAAAATGAATTTTATTTACTCACAATAACCAAAAATACAAATAACCAGAAATACAAATTCATTTGACTTCAGATGTGGTTTGACTGTGAAGTTTTCTAAGTCACCAGATCCTATCCTATCTATTTTATATGCTTTGCTTTCGTCTACAGGACAAGTTTAACCTCATGTTGTCCTCTTTTATTTTATAAATAATGCCTATTAGAGCTTAGACTTAAACATCCTCATACTATACTACCAAGAAAAAGAGAATATACTTCTTATTCACTCAGATGAAGAGAGGCATCTTTCACTGCAGAAGCCACCAGTAAATATCTTCTTGTCTCTGGCCTGACATTAATTAGATGTCCAAACCCAATACAATCATTTGACTAGGGAGTTGATATAGAGTAATTGCTTTAAGAACTTGCATCCTCATCTCTGGAACTGAGTGTTGAGATATTTTCTCCTAAAATAATATGGCTGAGAAAGAGTGTGAAGCAGTCATCTCCAAAGTCTAGGCATTTTTGAGGGGAGAAAGGGAATCGATATCGAGAACATAATAAAAAAATTATTCACGATAAGTTTTCTTTAGTGACCATAATCACTACAATGCATGTACACATACACATAATGGCAATAATATATTTATAAGAATTTAACTTTGAGAAAAAATATGTATATCTTCTCTTATTTCCCAGTGAAAAGCCTTGCTGAACTTTATAATTTTTAAATATTAGCATTGACTTTTAATAGCACTTATAACCAGATGTTATGTAAGCTATTCCTGTACAATTTGAGGTCTTTGTTCCTTTTACATATATTAGTCATTCAATTCCAAGTCTCTCAGAATTATAACCAAGTTATTAATGTTGAAATGAACAGGTGCTGCATCAAACAATCCGATGGCCTAATACAATCTTGGTGCTACAACTTTATACTTTTATGGGAGTGAGTAGAAGCAGGCAGGAGTTTTTGACTTTCTGCTTCCTTTACTCAGTGGTAAAGTGGAACGTAGAGATGACGGTGGTGGTGTTTTGTTCTGTGTTATATCTCTTGAGTATTATCCACAGCTTCTAGGTTAGTGCTGCCGATCAGGGAGCATGTGCTTCATAAATACTAACAGATGCATTGAATCATGCATTTAAAAAAAGCAATCCTATTATTATCCTTTCACCAAATACCTAGTACACCCTACTGAGTATTTGAAAACATCTCTTATGAATTTATTATCCTCGTTGGATGAATAATCTTAAACACACAAAATTCCACCAGTCTTCTAAGTGGTCTCCAAACATTTCTAACCATAAAGCATATTAATAAACTTTAAACACATATAATTCGATATATGTATTGGTTATAAATTATATACACTCACATCTTTAGTGGTTAGGAGGACCAGCTTTGGATCCAAACTGCCTAGGTTTGAGTTCCAGATCCGTCATTCCCCAGCTGTGTGACCTTGAGCAAGATATTTAATAAATCTGTGTCTCAGCTTCCTCATTTAAAAAGGATGAAAGACATACTATGTACCAAATAGAGTTGTTATGAGGAATATATATCTCTCTCACAAGTTTAGGCTGTTGTTATCTTTTATTATCATCTTATTATTTTACTTTTATATTATGTACATTATAAACATAAACAAAATGAAAGGAAAGCAGTGGTGAAACAGAAAATATGTAAAAATAAGTTCTAATATTTTTATATTAGAACAACCACGGAATATTTTAGAATAAAAATGTAGACTACAGAGTATTTTATAATGCCACCTATTTTACATTTTTTAAATCTAAATTAAAATTTAGAATTTCTAATGTTTTCTTCCCACACTCCAATGGAACTTGTACTCACTATCCCTATTTCTGCAAAATTTGCTGCAACAAGCCTGATTGAGGGTTCTTATTGGTACCAAAATGTACAGCAAGTATCATCTTATTAATAACAAAGTAGCAAACATATTGTTAGAAAACTTGTAAAGATTTCTGACCTTGTTTTGCTGATGCCACCTAAAAGCTTATTGTAATGTTGGCTCTTACTTCCAGGCCCCTCAGTGACCCCCCTCCCAATCTAGTTCTCTACTGAGTTATATCCTCAACAAATGAGTCACAGCAGTCTTGTAAGATTGCTTATTATAACTCTGTAGTGGCTAAAACACTAGGAGATGGCTCTGTTCTGAATGCCGTATTCAGAGTCTGTAAAAACACTTCCCTGATCTGGCCCTAGCTGGGACCATGTCAAGGTTAGTCTTTCCAAGCAAGAAGCCCATGCCAGAGAAGAGTGTGGCTAGACATCATTATGCTGATACCCCTGTGGTGCTTCTTCTTCCTATGTTTTATCAGAAGATTAAAGAGCTGAGACCTTAATTAGCATTCAAAAGTCTGTACTGTCCCTCATCTCTTCTCAATTTAACCCAATATACTCAGGGATTTAATTTCTTTAAATGTTGTTGACTCATTATGTCTACGGCATTGCTAACCGATAAGACTCAATGGTGACAAAAAAAAAAAAAAGGTTTAATTTCTTTATCTTGGCATCTAAGCTATTTATCAGCCAATTGTATTTCAATCAATCTTATAGAGTATGTGAGAAAGAGAAGAATTATTGTGCATATCCTTAGAGCAAAGTCAATATATTTTTTACTTTTTTTAAAATTTATTTTATTCAAGTATAGTTAATTTATAATGTGTTAATTTCTGCTGTACAGCAAAGTGATTCAGTAATACATATATATATATATATATATGTTATTTTTCATATTCTTTTCCATTATGGTTTATCACAGGTTACTGACTATAGTTCCCTGTGCTATACAGTAGGACCTTGTTGTTTATCTATTCTCTATGTAATAATTTACATCTGCTAACCCTAAATTCCCAATCCATCCCTCCCCCCATCCATCTTCCCCCTTGGCAACCACGAATCTGTTTTCTATGTCATGGAGTCTGTTTCTGTTTCGTAGATAAGTTCATCTGGGTCATGTTTTAGACTCCACATATAAGTGATATCATGTGGCATTTGTCTTTCTCTTTCTGGGAAAGCCAATATTTTGACTTGCTCCTACTGCTTTCTGTGTCTCGGTGGAAAAACACACACACGCACACACACACATCAATGTAGCCTAGGTGTTATACTTAGTTTAAAATGAACTGTGATTTTGTGCCACATTTTCTTGGCTCCTGAAAAACAAATTGATTCTCTGAGTTGAATTATAAAATCTGTTTGTTATAATTTTATATTAGAACCTGTTGCTTGGAAAAACCCTGCCCCATGTGTGTCTCTGGTGTGTTTACTCTCTTTGGTGATGACAGTTTTGGAGCCAACATTTTTTTTTTTTTTTTAATACCTGGCTGCCGGAAGTCTTGGAACAAATTTGCAGCACAGTCAAGACAAATGGATAGAACTTCATGGCCCCATCATCAGTGCCTCCTTCTTCTGTCGCTACCCATAATCTACTTTCACATCCCATTCACAAGACATATATGCTTTCCATAGATCTCAAGTGTTTATGTTTAATATTCTAATACATTTAGTGTTAAACTTGTTTCAGGTCCTTTTTAGGTATAAATATTTTCATATGCTACAAATCTCAGGGAAATTCACCAGAAAATTAGAAAGAAGATACCTGGATATTCTCACCTAGAGGGGAAGTAGAAAAGGATTAAGATAATCCTTGTCCCAGTGAATTTTCAGAAATATTGAATTACACACCTAATGTATAAAAAATGAATTAGAACCTTGCAGATGTATGCATTTGCCAAAATTTTGTAAAATGGTTCATTAAAATTTTAGATAAAATTTAACTGTCTGCATTATGTCCTTTCTGTTTGCTTCATGCTACGACTATACATTTAGGTTGCTTAGGAAAAAAAGACAGTTTTTGCATTAAATACAGCATTGATTTCATCCTTCATAATCTAGCCCAATGTAAGGTGGATCCTCGAGGAAAACAGCAAGGAACAGCTCCAGAATTGATAGACCGGACGGCAGAGCCGAGCCAGGCTCCAGTGTTTTGTGGTCTATAAAAACCTGGAGCTGTGGAGCTTCACAATTTTTTGAGTAAATTAAAAATTATCATATGGACTCTAGCCTCTCATGTTATAAATCTCAAATGAGAAAATATACTTACATAAAGATTAAATGTTAGGGTTTTTTGCTGTTATTCTTATTAGGAAGAATACTCTGACTTCTCAGGCCTCCTCTGTTCTCTATTGCAGCTTAACACACTCTCAGCTTAGCAGTTAGAGTCTCATATTGAGATTTTCACTTTACGTGCTTGCTGCCTCGTGTGTATTTTCAACCTATGTACACAAATGATGTTTCCTTCTTAGTCTGAACAAAACTAATCACTTTATAGATACTTATTCAAAGATTGGATGTAAGTGAAAGCTACTCTAGATTCACGACTACCTCCCCTGAAATAACCCTATCCTTTTTTTCATGTGAATTAAATTGACAAAGCACATAAATGACTTAAAACAGACAAAATTCACAATCCAGTAAACCCTCCTGTCTTTCATAGGTTTTCTGATGCTTTAAAACCCACAGACCTGTTTTTATTTTCTATAATTTTATAAATACGATATATGATTTTTTTTTTTTAATGTAGCTTCTGATTTATTAGCTCTGGAATGGGACTGGAATGTTTACATTTCTTTTTTTTTGCGGTATGCGGGCCTGTCACTGTTGTGGCCTCTCCCGTTGCGGAGCACAGGCTCCGGACGCGCAGGCTCAGCGGCCATGGCTCACAGGCCCAGCTGCTCCGCGGCATGTGGGATCTTCCCGAACCGGGGCATGAACCCGTGTCCCCTGCATCGGCAGGCGGACTCTCAACCACTGCGCCACCAGGGAAGCCCCGATATATGATTTAATCCAGTAACTGATCCTTTCAAAACTAAGACTAAAGTATGATAATATGAGTCCAAATCTGCAATTCCTGTGGTTACTTTTCTTACTGTTTTTGTAACCTTTTGTATCCCACGATCTCTTGGCTAGATTTTACCAAGTTCAATGAGTTCTTAGAAGAGGTAAATACTTGAAATCCTGGGAACTAATGGCAATGAGCTTTCAAAGGCATATTTGCTATTTCTGTTGGAATTCATTCAACCTGTCCTAGTACAGGCTTCCTGGATGGCTGCACACCCTGAAGTCATCGTTTTGTGGAAGTCCCTTGGTGTGGATGACAGGATTTAGGCTGAAACCCACACACGGAGGGAGAGGGATGGAGGCAGGAGGACTTGTAACTATGCGGACCCCACCCTCTGGACTGCAGATAATGAATGACAGCATCTTGAGGAGAGAGGCTGCCCACCTAAAGGACCCTGAGGATGAAGATATCATGACATGCTTTGTGGGGGTAGAAAGGTGTTCAAGACATAGGCGATTTCGGGGCAGCACTAACGCCCTTCCAGCTGGTGACTGAGAATGTTGATTGGCACTGAGGCTGGTGCTGACACTCTTGCCCTCTTCCCACAGGAGTTCCCAGGAACTTGCCTACAGCCACCAGGGGTGTGGGGATGGCCACTATCCCACTAAGGCCCACGCGCTGCCCCTCCCTGTCTTCCCTAACTCCTGTCCTAGGCCTAGAGGCTGGGGACAGACAGAAGGGCCACTCTGCTTCCTTCTTTTGGGCCTCAGTCCTGTGGACAGAAGCTGGCTCTGGCAGGGCCTGCGGTAGCAGGGATTGTCACAGGGGAAGTAGAGTGCTCCGTGGTTGAGGAATGCAGCTGGACCCAGGGCAGCCGCAATGCAGGGCCAGCAGAGTGGCCCAAGCCCGGGCCAGGAATGCAAGACTGAGGCCTATGGTCCTGAAGCCCTCCTGATGTGCGGGCAGGTGGCCAGAAAGACAGAGACAGACAGGCCAAGGGGGGCCCACGGTTCAGAGCTTATGAGAGTCCACTCACTTGGAGGTGCCCTCAAATTGGAAACAACCCTCTTCATCAGTCCTCTCTCTCTCTCTCCCTCATTCACAATGATTTTATTTTCAAACATTATTGTATATTTAGAAATGCACATATATATTTCATGTACATGATTAGGTTACTGTTTAAGGGCAACAATTGCCTACTGGAAAATTATTGTCCACAAGAGTCAAGTGTGGAAAGTAGCACAGATCGATTTAGGGGATGAAAACTATGCATGGACACAAAGAATGGATATAGGTTTTCATAATCAAGAAAAATATCCTCACCTTCTCCTCCTGCCTAGGTGCTTACCATAAGGAAAGGGAAAAAAAAGGTTATTCAAGGACAATGGTGCAGGGCGCTATTTTCCAGACCGTGAGAGAGAGAAGGGAAGAGCAAAAGACAAGTAGGCACTTTGGTGATTGGCTACAGCCTTGCTACAAGCCCACAGCATTGTAACACCCAGGATGGAGATTCAGAATGGGGACGTCCTGGTCACTGCAGAAGTGATGAGCCCCTCTGCAGACTTCTCCCAGGCGAAGGCAAACTCAATCCCCTTGCCTCACAAGACCATCAGAACGACCCTCTGTTCCTTCCAGACTTAAATTCTTTTCGTTGGCTAAATGTAGGAGACTGACAAAAGCCAGAGGTGTAGCGAGGCTCTGAGGCATGAGGGGAGGCTGGCCCTTCTGCAGATCCTGTGTGAGCCTGCAGAGCATCTCTTTGTCAGTATATAACTATAGTATATACAGTAGCTAGGCATTGGTGGAGGCAGGACTTTAAAACACATCTTCCAAATCTGAGGCTCTTTTCTTTTAGCAGTACAGTTGTGACATTTGCAAAGATACAGAGATACGGTGGGATAGAGTTACACTGGTTTAAAAATAAAAATAGAAAAAGAGTGAATACTATTATATTGGGCTTCTCAGGGTGCCTTAACAAAATACAACAGAATGGGTGGCTTAAAAAACAGAATCTGTTTTCTCATGGTTCTGGGATCAAGGTGCTGGCAGATTCATTTTCTAATGAGAGCTCTTTCTGGCTTGCAGATGGTGCCTTCTCACTGTATCTTCCCTCTGTGTGAGGGTGGAGAGAGGTCTCTGGTGTCTCTTCCTCTTCTTATAAGGACACCAATTCTGTGGGATCAGGGCCTCACCTTTATGACCTCATTTAACCTTAATTACCTCCCTAAAGGCCTTATCCCCAAACACAGTTACATGGTGTGTGGGAGGAGTGTAGAGCTTCAACATATGAGTTTTAGGCAGGGACAAAATTTAGTCCATAGCAACTAGAAACATGACTGATGGATTTATACCACAAATATTTTCTGGGACATGAGCTGGAACTTTGCAACTAGACATTTTGACCCAGTGAAACATTTAGTGTATATTCATCCAGAACAACATTTTCTGCAGCTTAACCAAATGACCATGTAATAGAGTATTTTTAACTTGCATTCTAAATGAATTTCACAAGGTTTTTGTGTTTTTGTTTTTCTAATTCTTTGGCAATGAATGACAGATACGTAAAGTGGAGGGGAAAGGTTATAGAATTTACTACAAAGATGTACCTCTCTTTCATTTTACAGGCCCAACAGCTTACTGATCTGGAACGAAAATTAGCTGTGGCGAAAAATGAACTGGAAAAAGCAGCTCTTGACCGGGTAAGTTGACATCCATGAGCCATCAGACTTTGGTTGCAGAAGATGAAGCTAGGTGTGCTCATTGCTGCTCTTGATTTATCAATGCAATTCCAGATGCTGTGCATGTAATATGGTGATAGAATTCATGAGTGTTTGATACTTTCTTTGGAACCCAATTCTTTTCTTGTTTTTGCTGCTATAGTAAACCTACTCAAGGTTGAGGCTCTGTGATTGCATGGCTTTATTTTTCACTTTACTGGTACACTTGCTCTATAATACAGTGAATAAACATACTTTAAAGCATCAACAAAGATGTCATGTATTAACTTTGTATGAATGAGTTGTAAAGCAAATGGAAGTAGTCATTGACACTTTTTATTTTGGAAATCTTAAAGCCCTGGAGGAAGAGGCATTAAAAGAAGAAAGTAGCTCTCTCAAGCAACTCTGTTTATACAAAGATAATGCAAGAGTGGCTGACATTACATCTTTATAACAGCTTTATTGGAATAAAATTCACATGCCATAAAAGTCACACTTTAAAGTTCACAAAGTTGTACTATCATCAACATTAATTCCAAAAGGTTTTCTTTGCCTCTTTTTACCTCATTTCATCTACTTCATTTTATTTTTGTTAATGCCTCATTGTGTTTCAATTGTACATGCTCAGAATAAACCACAACTCCCATCTGATGCCTACCTTTGCCTGTCAATACTCTTCATATGAGACATGCATGGAGAATAAGGAGTTGGTATTTGAAAAGGGAAATATAATATGGAGGAAGGAATTAGTCATAAAATTTAGAATTATGGTTCTGCTTCTTTATAGTTACAGTATTTGGCAAAATTTCTTAATGCCTCCTTTCATTTTTAAATCAACTATATAAAATTGTGGGAAGTAAATATTCCTTTTTTCTTTAGTTCACTCAGAACAAAAGGGTAAAATGATTTTAAAATTATTTCTTTGTTCACTCAGCAACCCATTTATTGAATCCAATGTAGTTTTCTCTAATTCCTAGAACATATATCTAGAAAATATTAATACAAAAAACTCTAAATCTGAAAATGAAATCATAGTATTTTAGACTTGAGAAGACAAAAAACATCCACATTGCTCTCAGTCAGAAACATGAAAAGTCTATGATGTACCAACAGGGCCAATCCAAGAGTAATCTGCATTTTGACAAACATTCAATGCATCCCCTGCCTGAGATTAATTCTTGATTAGATTGGAGTTAGCCATCATTCGGTCTAACAATGGAAAAATAAACCTTCTCTATATATCATGTGGAGAATTTTTGGTTCATTTATACACAATATTTGGCATGTAATAAAAATATTTCTAGGGCTTCCCTGGTGGCGCAGTGGTTGAGAGTCCACCTGCCGATGCAGGGGACACGGGTTCGTGCCCCAGTCCAGGAAGATCCCACATGCCGTAGAGCAGCTGGGCCTGTGAGCCATGGCCACTGAGCCTGCGTGTCCGGAGCCTGTGCTCCGCAACGGGAGAGGCCACAACAGTGAGAGGCCCGCGTACCAAAAAAAAAAAAAATTTCTAGACATGTAAAGAGAGAATACAATCTGGCCAATATAAATAAAGAAGACAAGAGATGTACACCTAGAGCTGATTCAGATATTGGAATAAGAAAATAAGTACTCAAAAATTTAACAACTATTATATACATATATACATATATATGCATAATATTTCTATGGGCATGTATATAGCATTACATATATTACAATAGAAGAAATATAAAACAGGTAAAAAGACAAAACTTTTCACTAGACTTGGAATCTATAAAAAAATCAACTAGCTATTCTAGAATTAGAACAATATAATTCATGTAATTAAGAATTTAACTCATGTATTTAATAGCAGAATGGATGATTGGACATAGTAGAACTGAAAACTAGTGAAATGAAAATTAATATCAAATACCTATACTAATGTATAGAAAGTACAAATAAATGGAAAGTAAGCAGAAAAAGTATAAGAAATGTATAAGACAATTTCAAAATTTCTAAATTATATAATTGTTGTGCCAGAAGAAGTGACAAACAGAGCAATATTCAGACATAATGGCTAAATATTTTCAATAACTTTGAAAGATATCAACCACAGATTCAAAAATATAAATAATGCACAATCAGATTAAACACAAAGATAACCCACTTCATAGTCAAATTGTTGGATATAAAAAGATGAGCTAAAATAGAAAGTGAATAGTAAAAGGTAGATATCAACTTAAGTATGTTAGTAATTAATTTTTTTTTTTTTTTTTTTTTTTGTGGTACGCGGGCCTCTCACTGTTGTGGCCTCTCCCGTTGCGGAGCACAGGCTCCGGACGCGCAGGCTCAGAGGCCATGGCCCACAGGCCTAGCCGCTCTGCAGCATGTGGGATCTTCCCGGACCAGGGCACGAATCTGTGTCCCCTGCATTGGCAGGCGGACTCTCAACCACTGTGCCACCAGGGAAGCCCAGTAATTAAATTTTTAAATGGTTAACATATTCCAAGTACAAGGCTAAAATTATAAGGCTACATTAAACAAAAACTTTATGATTTATACAAAAGACACCTTTAAATATAAAGAAACAAAAAATCTATAAGTAGGAGAATAGGGGAAAAAAGATGAACTCTGTATACAGTAATACAAAGAAAGCTTGCGTATCAACATGAACATCATTAAAAGTAGACTTGAAGTAAAGGCTTTTTAGTGATAAGAAGAGAGTCTCGTATGGATCAGTCCAGGAGAAGAATATTGCAATCCTAAATCAGTATGCATACAGCAATATTTCTTTAAAATGTACATAAATTTTTAAAAGTACACTTAAGACCCATATATTTTTTCATTATCTGCTATATTTCAATAGTTTATTTTAAAAAAATACTTAACCTCACCAGATAAGTGGAAATGTGAATAAAAACAATGAGATAGCATCTCAACACTATCAAATTGATAAAAATTTAAAAGTCTGGTGATACCAAATTCTGATACATTAGTAATGGGAGTAATTATTAAAATCAGTTTTTAAAAGTGTGTACCTTAGAATTTTCACTTATCCATATGTACCTTGAAACGTGCATAAGGACATTAAATACAGCAGTGTTTGTATTAATAATAAAAGGAAATAATTTAAATATTTGCTGTTAAAATTAATATATATAATCCATATATTTACTATACTCATTTTCAAATGGTAATCAAAATTTAATATTGATAAATATAAAGATACCTGTATCAATACTGATATATCTATAACATACACTGTGGAATGAAAAATGTCAGAATTATTATGTACAGTATTTAACAATTGTTCAAATACATGAAACATATTTTGTTTTGATTACATATCATAAATAGAGTAGAAAGATACTCATATCAAATTTATGGACACAATCGCCTTTGGGGAAAGATGGAGTGAAATAACACTAAGGATGTTTACAGATACATCTACTGTTTCTCAAATGTTCTATCCTTTTAAAGCTGTATAGACACAGTCTTTAATTTACACATATGCATATGTATATTTCATGCATTATATACATACATTATATAGCATATGTTTTGTATATATACATTAGTTACATGTAATAAATGTGTACATGCATATTAAAATATCCATATGCATACATTATCATATAAATGTATTTAATATAATTATGTATTATATATAACATATTATATAATTAAAATGATGCTTTTTAACATTTAATTCAGGTTGCTGTTTACCTGATGTTCATTATGTCTTTCTCTGTATGCCCCTATATTTTTCAAAATAAGCAGTTTTAAAAAATGAAAGGTTCTGTCTGCTGTCAAAGGGCTTTCCATTTTTGTGATCAAAACTTAGCAATCATTTTATTTGGAATAATAAGCAAGTAAGATGATCACATTCATAACTTATTTTGCAATAATATCTGTATACATTTAGCAACTTTGTAAAGAAAGGAGGTTGCCTTCTAATCACCAGTTAGAACCTACAGAATAGAAAAGATGGAACATTTAAGGTGGATTAATTTTGGAGGTCTTGTTGCCTCCTTCTCACTGTGCAGTGGTTGTGAAGGACCACAACTTCCTTAAGACTTGGATCTCACATAGGCATTTTCTTCATTTATATGCGGTCGAAACCTCTTCATAGCTAGCATAACTAACATTTCAAACAGGATGTCTAGAAAGTGTTGCAGTAGGGGAACTGTAAGCACATTTTGTGAATTATAAATATTTTCCTTCTTAAGGTTTACATCTTTGGGATAAATATGGCTTTTGAATGAATAAGATATTTTAACAACTTCGCTCCTTTGTGATTGTCTCATTTTATATTTATCCAAGTAATTAATATAATATTTAAGAATTTTAGGGAAACCTGCCTGCTTTTTTCTAGACTAGGTCAAATATAATTCATCTTACCAAGATTCCACTTTATGAGATTTCTTTCATTTATAAAAGAAGTTTATACCAATTAGTTTTTAAAAAGGAAACGACTCTTTATAGAATTGGTAGAATCAGACTATCAGAGGTATGTATAATCCTGAAGTTCAATTAGATCATGTTTTTATTTTTCCTTTCTTTGCTATCCCTGTTTTAAGTTCTAGAAAGATGTTGAATTTCCAAGATTCTGAGGCAGGCCCTCCCACTCAGTTTTTAACAACTATGACTGTTGGAATGTTCTTCCTTACATTATTTTTTTTCCCTTACTTAACTTCAGATAATCCATTTAGTCAGTGAATGACTATATGTGTTTGAAATGCTGTTTGTGTGACCACTGTGTGCCAGGTGCTATGAGAAACAGAAAACACTTATGATACACAATCTTGGGTCCCACATCTCTCACAATTTTGTTGGGCACCAAAAATTAGGAAATAATTATACACTGAACCAGGAGTTCAGAGAAACACAAAAAGTGAATATGTGTATTTTAAGTACATGTGAGTTATAAAAACCGGTTTTGTCACATGACGTTTCATGGGCAAATTGTAGTTTGTCCTGAGTCACAGAACTTGAAGATAATATAGTTTTTTCTCCTTTGTCTTATCCATCCTATGCCTTCCTCCTCCCCACTTCTACCAAGAGCACTATGTGCTTAGCCCTCACAATGCCAGACTGGATTCAGGATGAGAGATTATATGTTGTAGTGTTTAAATAAAGGTCCCCGCAGTCAGTCTGTCTGTTCAGATCATAACTCTGTCACTGAATGAGCATATTCAAATTGCTCAAACTCTTTATACTTCACTGTAAAATGGAATAATGATAAAAATTCACTTTATAAGGGTGATGAGAAAATGATAGTCATCAAAAAAAGTAAAGTACTGGGAATTCTTGGCACATGAAAAACACTCAGGAAGCATAGTAATTATTATTATTAGTGAATGAGATCATAGAGAGACTGCATCTCTGTGATAATTTTTCTCTTTAACCTTCAGGATCTTGTCACTCCTTTTGCTACAGTGAACTATAAAAGCATTGCATATTACTGGAGGTTGATTTCCACAAATCTCACGTAAGGTGTGTTTGAGGCTCGTAAACTACAATCATAAAGTCAGGTAGAAATGCTAGCTCACTTCAAAATCGATGAAAACTACAGCTTAAGGAAATTGCTCTTCACCTCTCCCCATCATTTTTTTATGAGACTTTTAAATTCTCTTCAGGTGTCTAGCTCCAAAGAATGTTATATCTGGGCTTCAAATAGCCTTAAGTACTTAATAAATATTATGAAAACTATATCTTCACACTCTAACTTGGTTCTCATTTCATATTTCTCGTGAAAGAAGTCTCAGTTTACTCTCCCAATAAAAGCAATAATAATCTCAAGATCTAAGAATCAATCTTGGTTTTCCAAACAATCAATTGTTTATTTGGCAATATCTTATGAATTATAGTTAGCTTCAGCTACTGGAATGTAAAAACAACTTTATGGTTTGGAAACTATCTCTCAAATTCTTATGTTAAAAGTTTCTATTGCATATGACCCTCACAAAATTTCACCCAGGACAGCATGCATTATTACATTGTATTACAGATGACACAAGTTAGGTGATCTGCACAGACTCCCAGGACGAAGTAGTAAAAGAACAAGAACTGTTCTTGCCACAGTGTGTCTGGCACACAGCAAGAGCATAATAAATAGTTATTGATTGAATAGATAAATGAAGGTAATATAACTTCAAAAGTTAACACACATGCTATTTATTCATCCTACATACAAGGGACATAGAGATCACCTAGAGCAGAAAAAATAAAACCGCTGAATGACTTTATAGGATTCATAGAGCTAATTTCATGGTGAAATAAAGGTAAGGCGAAAGGCTTTGGATTCACAGTCCTTCACGATCTTTCCAAAGCCAGCTGTCATTGATGCACCCAGATCTCTCTGAGGACGTCACATCTTCATGTAAATAAATGAAGGTAGACGTAAATATTACCTTGTGAACTTTTATTTGTCAGGAGGTGAGAAATTAGGGACACTGTTGTCTTTGCAATATATATCTTCTTGTTCCCCCCAAAATGCATTTTTCTGAGAAAAGTACTCACATACAGACACACACACAAAACTGCCTTCTAAATCTCCCACCATCTCAAGATCATATATATAAACAAAAATTTCTTATAAGCTTTACATATTATACAGATAAGCAGTAGTATTTTAATGTCTAAAATAATACTTTTTTGTGTTATATAATATACAGGATAAAATGAGAAATATTTCATTATTTTCTCACATAAAACATATCCTCTGGAGGGTTTGCTTTATTTATTCATTTAACAAATATCTGTTGAGTTAGAAACCAGTGATTCTCCAAAGAAATACCGGCCCTACTGTGTAGCACAGGGAATGCTGCTCAATATTGTGTAATAACCTAAATGGGAAAAGAATTTGATAAAGAATAGATACATGTATATATCTAACTGAATCACTTTGCAGTACACATGAAACTAACACAATATTGTAAATCAACTATACTCCAATATAAAATAAATTTTTTTTAAAATACCATCCCTCAAAGAAATTACATTGTAACAGAAATAGATATAACGATAAGATAATATGCATTTATGACAAGGGCTTCATAGGACATAATTTAAGAAATGTGATAGAGACTTTGAAGAAGATAATATGTGAGCTGAAACATACATTTCAAGTGGAAATTTCCTATGTAGATGTTTGGAAAGTGGGTTCTGCAGGCAGAAGAAACCACAAGTGTAAAGGCCCTAAGATGGGAATGAACTTGGAATGTTCAGTGGGCTATAAATAAAGGACATTGTGACAAGCAGGATCTTCATAAAGACTCTGCATTTTACTAACATGCGGCAAAGGAAGTGGGAAAAGTGTTTTGGTGTGGGGAGAAGATCAAGGGCAAAAGTAAGGCTGATCTTAAGAGGGAATAGGTTGTAAGATCTAGAGCAAAGTATACTTTATATGGTTTACATTGTATTTCATTAGGTGACATCTTGTTCCGGTGAACTTCAAAGTGAACAGTGACCTTACCTGCAATTTTAAAACAGACTACAGCTAGCAGTACAAATTAAAATGTAATGGCCATTTTGGTGGAAAAATCGTTATCTGGGTCCTGCTCATGGGATGGGTCAAGCCAAACCTGAGTAGTGTCAGGAACAGGCTCTATTAAGTTGGAGGGACTAACTAGAAAGACATGGACTTTTTTTTTTGGTAGAAAGATGACCAAACTGGGACAGCATTGCTCACAGAAACCTGTGGTCTCTAGTAGGAAAAATCTACAATATAATGAAGGAGAGGAGCCAGAATCTAATATAGGAGGCCAAGTCATAGGCTTGTGACCCAAAAAAAAGAAATGAAATCAAAAGCTAAGAGATTAATAATAGGTTGAAATATAAGAGGAAAGATAACTTACTACACTGCAATGGATATGAAAGGTGAGGAGTTGGAGGTTATATCTATGTGTTGTTGACACTACCGTCCAAGGTGACCCTGAGAATGTCAGGAGACCTGTAGGAGCAGAAGAGATGATTGCATCAAGTTCAGATGATTAAAATTGTAGCATATATGCCTATCCCATTGACTGTTCCATTGGAAAATTTGTCTTGCCTAAACAATATTTACTGAAAATGAACTATTAGCTTGATGCTGTTCATTATTTTCGGCATCCAAGTTCAGCCATTACTCAGGAATTTGTATATTATGTCAACATATACTTTGTGACTGTTATAGATCCAACTTTTACATATATACTGTAAGAGGAGCCATGATAAGAATGCAGTGAAAAATAACTATCATTACTTCCTGCATTATCTAAGCATTGAAAGCTACATTTCAAAGCCATGTTAGCTTTGAGTGCTGGCCAAGACCTGCCTGACCTCGTCACGTTAGCTCTATTTCCATTGTCTAATGATAATATAAGAAAACAAAATATATTTAAATTGTTCAATGCCATCTGGAATATTTCACTCCTGACAAAGTACCCAGTGCCATGATCTCTTATTCTGTAGTGAGAGAAGGGAAGGGTCATCCAAGATTATAACGAAGAATCAATAGGAAGGGAAATCTGAGCCATTGCTTCATTTCTTTTTACTGATATAGCTTGTCAATTTCTTTCCCTGACAAAAGAGAAACATTTTCACCTAAGTCATTTATTCAAAAAGCTTTTTTGTGTGTGTTCCTTCTAATGTGTCAGGGATTGTGGTATGTGCTAGCTATACAGTTCTGAACAAAATAGGCAACTTATACATATGTGTATACATATAAATTAAAATTAATGATAAATTGTATGAAGGAAACAAACAGGATCAATCATAGAAAGTAATTAAGTGGGGAAAGGGCAAGAATCTAGCGACTCAGGCAAGCAAATAAAAGGGACCATTTTGAATATAAGGTTACCATTCAGCTTAGCTCCTTCTCGTCCACTTAACAAAGCCCCTCCATTCTAGTTCTTATCAGATTTTTATTTTGTCTTGGACAACTTGACAGGGCAAGATTAATGAGAAGGAGGTACTTGTTTGTCCTATTGCTTATATATTGCCAGTTGCTGCTCTTACTGTTGCCTTTTAAAAAATCTCTTGATATGACCAGAGAGAGATTTCTTTAACTGCTATTCTAGCAATAGACAATCTCATCTTAAGGATAAATTTTATACCACTTATGAGTAGAAAACACAGAGGTGGGCATTGGTAAGGATCAAAGTCATAGTCACTACTCTCAAGAAATTGACCACAAGGGCTTTATAGGAGACAAGAAATAGGATGGGATGCAATATGCAGGTGTATTCCTGATATCATATATAAAAGGCAGTAGTTTTGTTGGGAGTATACTACTTTCACAGGAAGAGACAACAGACTTTGCTGCTTCATTGATCCATGGGTACAGTGAAAGGGTAAACTCCACATATGCCAGTTTGTCCAGGGATATGGCTTTAGCACCTAATCTCTGTCTTCATCTCTCTCACCCCAAAGACCATATTTCATATCTTCAAGTGGACGTTTATGTGTTATTGTCTTACTAGGGTCTATGCATGTCCCCAGTTACCACTGAGTTACCATGAGATTTTCCCAAGGTTGTATGTCTCTCTTCATTTTTGCACCTGGGGATGTCTCTGTCATTTTTACTCAATTTTGTATCATTTTTAAACCTTATTAGCCATTAAAAATATTTTTAGCAGTGGGATTTGGGGGTTAGATGGACGTTAGAGATGGTTGTCTGCCTTGGGATGTAAACCTAAAGAAAAAATAGTCTGCAATAAATGCTGGAGAGGGTGTGGAGAAAAGGGAACCCCCCTACACTGTTGGTGGGAATGTAAATTGGTACAAACACTATGGAGAACAGTATGGAGGTTCCCTTAAAAACTAAACATAGAACTACCATATCCTGCAATCCCACTCCTGGGCATATATCTGGAGAAAACCATAATTCGAAAAGATGCATGTACCCCAGTGTTCATTGCAGCACTATTTACAATAGCCAAGACATGGAAGCAACCTAAAAGTCCATTGACAGAGGAACGGATAAAGAGATGTGGTACATATATACAATGAAATGTTACTCGGCCAAAAAAAGAATGAAATGATGCCATTTGCAGCAACGTGGATGGACCTAGAGATTATCATGCTAAGTGAAGTAAATCAGAGAGAGAAAGACAAATACCATATGATATTACTTATATGTGAAATCTAAAAAAATGATAAAATGAACTTATTTACAAAATAAAAACAGACTCACAAACTTAGAAAACAAACTTATGGTTACCAAAGGGGAAAGGTGGGGGAAGGGATAAATTAGGAGGTTGGAATTAACATATATACACTACTGTATATAAAGTAGACAATCAGCAAGGATCTCCTGTATAGCACAGGGAACACTACTCAATACTCTGTAATGACCTATATGGGGAAAGAATCTAAAAAAGAATGGATACATGTATATGTATAACTGAATCACTTTGCTGTACACCTGAAACTAAAACAACATTGTAAGTCAACTATACTCCAATATAAATTTTTTTAAAAAATTAAGAAAAGTTTCCTTTATAGTGAAAGAGAAATAATAATGCCAGTTTCACAGATGTTTGAAAGCATAAAGTTATTTTTTGTGAAAGTGCTTAGAATATTATGATATACTATGTTAATAGAAAATGTTGATATTGTCACTTACAATCACATCCAAATAACTCCTACCACTTAACAGGGCCCAGAGGAAATAAGAGTTGTATCAGAAATTGAGTGGAGGTACAGGCCTATCTGAGAAACACAGAAGCCTACATCACAAGAGGAGTGATTTGTAATAAAAAAGGTTGTTGCTAATAGAAAGATGGCAGGTTTCTAAGAAGGACATGTTCCACTTTAAAGTGACCCTAGAGTATATTTCCTTGCCAGCAAAGTATCATGATTGAAATCATGTCAATTCAAGGGGAAAATGTAAGATATGTCTCTGAATTCCAGTGTTCAAAATATATCATGAAACACATTAGCTCCTAAAAAACAGACTGAGTGTGTATTAAACGGCACGTCATAATGGAATTTATGTTAGGCAATTGCGTTTGAAAATTAATACGTGTTTGTGTAGGGAACAAGTGTAGGCTAGGAGGAAAGGGAGAATCTAATCAGGTAAATGATGACCAGACCCGCATGTAAACATTGTGTTGTGATCTCTCTTGTTTTCATAGGCGTCGCAGCTGAAAGCAATGAAAGAGACGGTACAACTCTGCCTCTCAGCTGTTTTCCATGATCAACCTCCTCCCCCTTTGAATCTCTTCAAGCCTAGTCCAACTCGGATATCAATTCCATCCATGCCAAATGACACTAAGATTGCAGATGCAAGGACAAGAAGCAAGGTACACTTTATTTGTGCTTTGAAAAGTAAAATCGAGTAAGGTACTCACTTTACTTCATTCTGTATTATCATCAAAGTGAATCCAAGTAAGATATCAGATTCATTGAAAAATTAGGAAGTAAATGGGAGATAGTAACCCAGTTTGTAAAGTCTTCATAGTCACTTGGAGAATGTTGGAAAACAACTTTTCTTTAGTAGAAAGCCAGCTGTTTCTTAGGCAGGATTATTATTATTTTACAATAGTTAAAAGAAAATATCTTGTATTACATTCCAGTATACACCAGAGGTCTAATATGGAAAATACTTTCTCCTAAGGTATAACCACAATCCTTACAAAAGTGGATACGTTTTTCAGAAATTAAGTCTGTAGTTCTCAACATTGCCTGTACATTAGAATCACTTGGGATGTGTCTTTTAAAAAAAATCCTAATACTTGGGACTCACCCTGGACCTGTTAAAACAACTTCTTTCTGGTTTGGTTCCAGTCATCATTAGTTTTTAAGAGCTCCTTAGGGGATTTTGAGATCAACTGACTTAAGCAAATCTTCCTTGCAAATCCCTACCACCACCCTACTTTAGACAGGACAAAGGAGGCCTTTCAGTTCTGCTTTTGTTTTTTTGTTTGTTTGTTTACGGTATGCGGGCCTCTCACTGCTGTGGCCTCTCCCGTTGCGGAGCACAGGCTCCGGACGCGCAGGCTCAGCGGCCATGGCTTACGGGCCCAGCATGCTCCACTGCGTGTGGGATCTTCCTGGACTGGGGCACGAACCCGTGTCCCCTGCATCGGCAGGCAGACTCTCAGACACTGCGCCACTAGGGAAGCCTTCAGTTCTGCTTTTGTTTGAATCATCAGAACCTTCAATCTGCAGGCTCTACATTTAAATAAATCTTGGTAAACTGAAATAGTTATTGCAGAAAGGAGTTAGTTTCAGGCAGTATACTTGAAAGTGATGGTTCTCTTATTACGTGCCTCAGGATCACTTGCTATTAAAATAAATGTTATAGATACCAGTCCAACTTCTAAAGCAAATCTCCAGTGGACTGGGGGAGGGTGGGCAAAAACCCTGAGAACCACTGTTACAAGTACCTAATGATGCATTACATCTGGGGCTTTCTTACTGCTTGTTTCTGTGATTCCTTACATTTGGATGAAAGGGGATATGGACAAATTGTAGATTAGGGAAATACTATTTTCAGGATGAAGAGTCAAAGTTAAGTAAAACAAAATAAATTTTCTAATGTTCTGTTTTTGTCTGTAACTGGTCGATTTCTCGATGACACATAAATCTGTATAATCTCATTTTTCTGTCAAAATCATTTTAAAATATGTATTTCCATTTCATATTATTCTCTTGGTTTTTATTACGTCCTGAAGGATCTCAAAAAATTTTAGGCCAATATTTTTCTCCTTTATATCTTTCTGAACCTCCTTTGAAAACTCTAGGTCTACAGTATTTTTTTAATTCAACCAAACTCAGGGAAGAAAGTTGCATTAATAATGTATTTTATTTATGTTTAGGAAAAATCCTGGGTAAATTTATTGAAACGGGTCATTGGTTGAATGCACAGCTACCCACACAATCTCCCCCACCTGCCAGGAAGCCACATACTGCCTCCACTTCATGTTAGTCTAAGGGAGGAGCAAAGATTCACCCTTATTAAGTCCAGTGACTTTGGGAAAAGCAGCTTTGTCATTTTATGGGCACATTACACTTGTCTCCAACTCAAAATACATTTATTTAAGCCCATTAGTAAAACTGGGCTCTTTATGCCCCTGAATGTGTAGAGGAAATTACTGATTGTTACTTTAACTGATTTACTAGTAATAAACATATGTCCTGTCATTGAGATAAATAATAAATATTATTATTTCTCTTGGCTTATCACAGGAAAACACAGGAAGCATTTAGATGCACGTGTCTTAGAGACTGCTCATTTTTCAAAAAATAATAACAGTAATCCAAAATGTTTAAGATAAAGTTCAATAAATCTAAGTTGATGTACTGTAGAGCATTTCATTTTACAGGTTAGCATTAAAAGCTTCTCTGGCATTTATGTTTTGCTCATAGTCTTTATCTTTTCGATAGTGGTGGAAATTATATTTTATGTATACTTGGGTTTTGAATCTCTATGCAGGCACCTCACAGATAATATTTGAAAAATCCTGAATAATAAAATGTGATAAGGGTGTATGTAAAAGAAGCAAACTTTTCAGTCATGAAACAATTTTTCTCTGAATACCAAAAACATAACTTTTAAATGAGGACATTTAACTGCTAAGTCTTCAGAGTTGACTAATTATAGCCACAGTGATATTATGTACCTAACTGGGAGCTGACTGGGAGTGTGTGTGAGTACATCACTTAACCTCTCTGTGACTCAGTTTCCTCAATGCCTATTTCAGAGCATTGTGACATGAGCATTACAAATCATAGTTTTTCTTATTTTCCATGATATATGGCTATTCTCATCTACATTTCTTTAAAATCTTCACCTCTTCTTTGAAAGGAGAGGGGTATTTGAATGGTTTTTCCTGAAATCTGTGAAACACATCCAAGTAAGCAATTTTCAACTTACATTTGGAAAAAAGCAATATAGCCCCCAAAATGTCATTTTATTTTGATTTTCTCTTCCAGAAGATTGGATAATGCAGACAGATTTTTTTATTGCATCATGCATGTGTGTATATATGAATACATATGTACATACACATGTATACATATAAATTATATATATTCACTGTGGATTTTAAAAGTCACAAATTTCATTAGGTAGGCAGTTCAATATTATGAGAATTTATTGATGAAAACTTAAAAAATAATTTACATGTTGGTAATTTTTTTTAATTTCTAGAGCATGTCTGCTACATAATCTTTTAGTCCTACAGCTTAAGTTTCTGCTGAGGAAACTCAATCAGGTTTTTCAGCCTCCTTTCCTTCACTACATTCTCCATTGCTGTCATGCCTACTCTATGATTCAAGTGAATTTTTTCTTGCCCTCCTAGTTAGAATTATTTTTTCTATTCTCAGTGTTCTAACAGCACAGTGTTTATTCTGCATGGCTCTTGGTCATACCTTGAATACAGTGATGGCTGCATACTTCTCTCCCCTTAAGGGAGACGGCTGTACTTAGCTCATGGATTTGCTCTACGTTATTGAGTATCCAAAGCAACGTTGCCAGAGAATTCATTTGAAACGTCACTTGCTGCATTTCTGTTTTAGTCAGCTCAGGTTGCTATAACAAAATGTGGTGGACTAGGTGACTTCAACAACATACCTTCATTTCTCACAGTTTTGGAGGCTGTGAAGCCCAAGATCAGGGTGCTGCCTTGTTCATTTCTTTATGAGGGCCCTCTTCCTGGATTGTAAACAGCTGCCTTCTAGCTGTGTGCTCATATGGTCTTCTCTAGGAGTGTTTGCACAGAAAGAAAGATGGATCTCTATCTTTCTCTTCTTTATAAGGGAACTAATCCCACCATGAGGGCCCTACCTTCATGACTTAATCTAATTACCTCCAGAAGGCCCCATCTCCCAATACCATTACACTGGAGGTCAGGGCTTCAACATAAGATTTTGGAGGACACATTCAATCCACATCAGTGTCCCTCTTCTCATTGGACATTTTCCTTAGAAGTTAGAAAATAAATATTGATTGCTCATTAAGTACCAAGTATTCAGCTAAATTGTTTTCCATCTGTATGTAAGGACTATGCTCATCACTGGAGACACAAACTTGAAAGGACAAACCCTGACCTCTTGGAAATTGTAGCCTAATTTTCTGTAAAGAGAAAACAAGGAAAATATGCAAAGGGTATGTAGTAGATCAGGACATTTTTTTGTATTTGTTCTTTTTTTAACTTTTTATTTTAATTTTCATTTTTATATGGTGTACGGTTGATTAACAATGCTAATATTGAGCAGAGTTCCCTGTGCTATACAGTAGGTCCTTGTTGGTTATCCATTTTAAACATAGCAGTGTGTACATCTCAATCCCCAACTTCATAACTATCCCTCCCCCACCATGCTTCCCCCCTGGTAACCATAAGTTCATTCTCTAAGTCTGTGAGTCTGTTTCTATTTTGTAAATAAGTTCATTTGTATCATTTTTTAAAGATTCTGCATATTAGCAATATCATATGCTATTTCTCTTTCACTGCCTGACTTACTTCACTCAGTATGACAATTTCTAGGTCCATCCATGTTGCTGCAAATGGCATTATTTCATTCTTTTTAATGGCTGAGTAGTATTCTATTATATATATGTACCACATCTTCTTTATCCATTCTTCTATTGATGGACATTTAGGTTTCTTCCATGTCTTTGCTATTGTAACAGCACTGCAATGAACATTGGGGTGCGTGTATCGTTTCAGACCATGTTTTTCTCCAGGTATATGCCCAGGAGTGGGATTGTAGGATCTTATGGTAGTGCTATTTTTAGTTTCTTAAGGACCCTCCATACTGTTCTCCATGGTGGCTGCACCAATTTACATTCCCACCAACAGTGTAGGAGGGTTCCCTTCTCTCCACACCCTCTCCAGTGTGGATTTTTTTGACGATAGCCATTCTGACTGGTGTAAGGTGATATCTCATTGTATCAATAGTTTTCATTTGCATTTCTCTAATAATTAGCAATGTTGAACATCTTTTCATGTGCCTCTTGGCCATCTGTATGTCTTCTTTGGAGAAATGTCTATTTAGGTCTTTTTTTTTGACTGGGTTGTTTGTTTTGGTGATATTAAGCTGCAAAAGCTGTTTGTAAATGTTGAAGACTAATCCCTTGTCTGTCACATAGTTTGTATTCGGATTTCCATATTCCAAATAGCTTTGATTAAAGATAAAGACTAAGGAGATACCTGGATCCAAATGCACATGAGATGATGTCTTTGTTATAAGATTATATATTTTATTATGTATAAAATACTGTTCCAACGGAGAGGTAAAGAGCAAAGATATGAGCTAGGAGATCTGATTTAATTATTTTGTATAAAATGACTCTTAACTGGAGTAGAAACAAGCAAACCACTGACAATTTCACTGATCCAGGCAGATGACAGTGACCTGATCTATGGTGCAGAAGTGGAAATGGGATTCCAAATGTAATTGAGGCATAGAACTGCAGTGACCTAGTGATTAAGTGAGATGCATGAAGAGAGAAAATCAAGAATAACGCTCAGTGTTTACATTCATTCGCCGTGAATACAAAAGACAAGAGGAGCTTTTTTAGGCAGAACCCAAATTGGTTTGTTTTACAACACGCTAAGTATTAGACACCTTTCACACAATCAAGTGTCCATATCCAATAGGTGTTTATACATTTAAATCTGGAACTGAGGGACAATATCTGAGTGGAGGTAAAGGATTTGGCATCATCTCCATAGACAGCAACTAAATGTTGGAAATAGATTAAATTTCCTGATGAGACAATGTAGAATAAAAAGATATGAGGATCACAAAGGACACCAGACAAGAGGAATAATTTAAATGGTTTTATGTATAGTATAATAGATGAAAGGCTTATGGTAAAAGTGTACCCCTTCCCATTATCTTTTTTGAGTTACTCTTTATTGTATATTTGAGCTGAGAACCATAACTTTTCCCTGCTTGTTTTACCAGTACAAAAAAGCAGAATATGCATGTCATTGTATATATTTAGAATGGTGAATACTCCAGTGGTCTGCTGGAGATGGCTCATACACACTTATAAAAGCTAGCTGTTACATTTTCAGAATTTGTACTAGTCAGCTCTTAAAGTTACTATTAAATATTAATTATATATACTTAAAATTAAGGAAATCATACTAAAAGCAAATGTAAATATCAAATATACTTTATCATGCTATTATCTCTGAAGATTCTATGTCTTGAAGATATTATGTCTTTGGGATCCATGTAGTGGAAATACCATATAATGGTATTCTACTGGTATCTCTGTCTACCTTCATGTTCATTGATATCACCTTGGTAGATTGAAGTTGGTAGTATTTATACTATAGAAATTGGCAAACACTACAAATCAAGGTCCTCCTAACCCCCAGAGTTAGTGAATGACATGCTCCTGTGTGTGTGTGTGTGTGTGTGTGTGTGTGTGTGTGTGTGTGTGTGTTAAGCCTTTAAGATGGGCCTATTGGGCATCATTGATAATATACAAATAATACTTGATCAACATATTAATTTATCTTTGACTTGTACTGTTTGTGTAGTAGAGCTAAATGCATAGTAAGTGTCCAGAAAAGGGAAACTAATTAAAAAATCTTGTTCAATTAATGGCACATTCTGGAAAACTAATAATTTTTATATATCCATTGTACTGTTTTACTTAATTATATTCACTTTATTATAAAATATTAAATGTGACTTTATATAACTTAGAAATTATATAAATGTAAGAGGAAGAACAGGAAATGTATTACTGAGAGGTCTACCCTTTTAGGTGAAAACTATGAATTATTAATACAGCAATGTTGTTGGTGTTTACAGCTGCATGATAGAGGGTTTAAGAGCTAGGATTCACTCTATACACCAGTGTGACGATATTTACTGCTCATATTTACTGGGAGGATTAAACAAGATGAGAAAAATGCTGGACAAAGCCAGTTGCCAGGCTCCTCCCTTCCTCTCTCCTCTTCCCCCTCAGGGCTGGTATCTCTGCAGGACAGGATGCAGAGGAACCTAAGCTCAGCTGGCTGGGTCTCTGCTCCTCCCTGCCTTGGTCCCTCTACTGGGACAGGGGCCTCAGGAGAGAGGATGTGGCTGCTGCCTGCACCAGGCTCCCACAGGTCTTATGGCTTAGGGAGATGGCTGAGTTGTTCTCCCCTTCCACCACGGGGTCATCTGCTTCCTGGGCTGAAACTCACCGATCACCACATCAGGGCAGGGAACTATAAAAATAGAAAAGGCTTGTGTTTCTGTCCCAAGTGTTCCAGCCAAGACTCTTGAGGGCCCAGAGGGACTTCTGCCTATGTAATTAGGCTCTGCTTTTCATTTACATCCAAGAAATCGTGTATAATGAATATAAATACAAGGAAAAATAATTTAGAGAGAGAGATAAGATTCACTAGTCATACTAAGTAAACATATTTTTTCTACAACTTTCTAATTAATTTTGAAATCCTGATCAACTCAACCTCTCTGAGACTAAGCTTCCATATGTATAAAATGAAGACAATAACAGCACCAACCTTACAGAACTGTTGGAAAGATTAAATAAGAAAATTAACATACAGCATTTAGCATAGGTAGTAGTGTCTGACACTGAGAAACAGTCAATAAGTATATGAATTCATAAGTACTGTATCTGGAGATGAGGATAACACTTTGAGAAGATTTAAAGAAGGTTTCTGGTAGGATATTAATTAAAACAAAAATTATTGTGCAGATGTAAGAACACATTTATTCAAATAAGTACAACTACAGCTTTTTTAGCATAAAAGTATGGATGAATCCTCACAATACATTTAATGTCAGTGATCACAATTGTAAATGCTGTAAAGAAAGGAGAAAATTGAAAGAGAGCAGAAATGAGAAGCAATTCAGAAAAGTAGTGTAGATTTAAAAAATGATGAAATTGTGTTACGAAAGCTCATTATTTCATTCACACCCCAGGCAGTCACCATCTTCTATCTTTGTTTTTCTTTCCATGCAACTCACTGCCTTGGATTTAGCTGCAGTTGACATTGGTAAAGGTCACAACCATGGCATCAACTTAATTGGACAAGGATGATTTGCTAATTTTTTTTTTTTTTCCAGTTTGGTAGAAATGCCAAAGTCATTTTAGGGCAGCAGGCAACAGTGGCCCTATTCAGGAGCTTGAAGGCATCCAAGTGAAAATTGCATTCTGCTTGGTTCCCGGAGGTTTAGAGCAAGGTGGATTTGTATTTCACTTTTTCTGCCAAAAATCTGTTGCAAAGTAATTTCTAAGGACTCTCAAAACAGTGCACCTGAAATCATCATAGACCAAAGGGTCTCAACCTAGGCTGCATTTTTTTTAATCATTGGAAGCATCATTTACATCTGATGTCAATACTTACATTTTAATATAATTCAGCAGAAGTACAGGCTAGTTTGTGGGATTATTTAAAGCTCCCAGATTATTTATATTTACAGCCAAAGTTGGAAACTATTAAAATCCTTACTCTAGGAGTAGGAAAGGAATCGAAGAAGTAAGGCTGCCCTTTTCCTCCACTTTCCTGCTTCTAGAAGAGATTTCCCAAGGAGCCTAAAGGTTTTCAATTTTAGACAGATCTGTTTCTCTATCAGCTCTCTGTCCTTAGCTAATCATTTAGTTATCTATAACACCAACCAGTTTGTGTTCTTTCCATGCTACAAATATATGTTTTATATCTTTGTATGTCCAGGATTATTGTGAGAATAAAGATGAAAACACGAGTCTAAAACATCTGTATAAAATATAACATTACATCTAAGAAATTTTGTTTGGGTTTCATTTTTGGTCCTAGGAGGTCATAATTGCTTGCTTAATTACTTCCCATCAGATGTGGCATATATGTGGCAAGGAAGTTAAGTCTAAGTTAAAATTATATAATATTTCACATGTTACTATATAAACATACATATTATATATGCATATAAATATTTTCAGCTAACGTTGTAAATTATGATATATATTTAATCTAGTAAATATAAAAATTGAAGCAACAAGGGCCCTTTGATGCTTTCTTTCTATTATTGGTGTGCATATTTGCACGCTGGAATGGTCTGAAACCAGATTTTCATTTATTCTTCATCCTTGGTACATGTATAATAAGAATATTACTTATAGAAATTGATTAGTTGGATACCTCTATGAACTTCTTTTAAAGACATGTTAGCAAATGATATAATTCATTTAATCCTTCTGAAATTAAAATAAAATGAGAATAAAACATTTTTGGTAGAAATGTTAATTTATATAAGTCTAGGAAGACATTGATATTCAGAGAAAACATTACTGAATATCTTTATGTTAAGAGTGACCACCAGTTTCCATTTTCCTTTTTTTTTCTTTTATAATTGAGATTTTTAACAGTTATACACATTTCTTAATGTTTGTAACAAAATTTTAAAAGGCATGTAGTTGTAATCCTTTTTTAAACAGTTATTCCAGTGACTTTCTGGCCTGAAATGTGTATGCAAATTTTTCTTAAGAGTATATCAAGTACCAATATCTTCAAATGTTGATACACTGTTATATCTTAACTCTCACTAATTTACAGTTTAATATAATATACACTACAGACTCAAATTTTCAATCTTTCATAGCACATTAACAAAGTTACTAGGGAAATTGGACTACCACTACCAAAGATGTTACAGAGTACATGTAAGTCTGACAGGAAGAGCCGAGATCAAAGAGCAGTTTTCTTTAGGAAACAACTATACTAAAAAACATGAGAATGGAAGTAATTTAAAATGTTCAAAACATATTCAATGCACAACTGTGACTCCAAATTGTCATTTAGTATGCTGAGTATTATAGGATATAAAAACTACTGCCCCACCTATGGATGTTAAACTAATACTCAAGACAATCAAAACCTCCCATATTCAATATGCTGCTGTTTTCTGGTTGTACCAAAACAAACAAATAAAAACATCACCACCACCACCAACACCACCACCACCAGCAAATAATTTCACCTCTTAAAAACAAAGCATTTACACTTAAAAAAAATGTGATAAGGTGAGATTCCCTCCTTCTTAAAAATGTTTCTAGAGCTACTAAAAAACTTGCATTTAAAAAATAATTGATAAAAATACTCTCTTGGATTGGTACAAGAAGGGAGACAGGAACCACTGACATGATATGGTATACATGCTATTAATCAGACTTGGCGTCTTTCTCCCTGCTTCATCAGAGGAGATGGACTCTCCTATTTAGTTTCTCCGTTTTCTGCAGCTAAATATTCTTTATTATCGTGATTAGCCACTTGAGCCTCCTTACCTTTTTTTTGCACTTTTTTTTGGTGACGATTCATCCGTTCCAGCCACCTTTTTTTGGCTGCATCTACACTTTTGCATTAGGAGGTTAAATGACACTATCAACACTCTCCTCTTGCGATGCTTGATCACCACTCCCTTTGACAGACCAGACCTTCCTCTTGAGCTTCCTGGTGAAGAGGGCTCCTGCTGGATGCACTGGGGCCCTTCGCGTGCTGGGTGGCTGGACCACTGCCACTCCTCTGGCTGCCTGAGTGGCTGGGTTCCGCGGCAGAAATGGTAGAAGAACCAACGGATGACTTGTTCCATTTTCTTTTCCTATATTTTCATTACAATTTCTTGAATGCTCATCAAATAGTAATGACTTTCGTGGTGACTTCAACCCAACAACTCATCACCAGTTGGCTCTTCATAAGTAAGACAGATCCCAGTATCCCCTCCATTGATTATCAATCCAAGGGACATTTTTTCTTTAACCCTAGATATTCTCATCTAACCTTTCTTTTGTCTCTTTAGATGCACTAAAATCTTAATCCTAAAAAAAAAAAAGAAAAAACTATAAGAGATATTTCCTTATAACTCTTGCAGAAGAAAAGGACATCTATATGGAATTTAATCAACTTGCTATGATCATTTTGTTGACAATACTTTTTTCCTCTCTGGAAATTATTCATTCATTTAATTATATATCTTTCAGTAACTGGGAATCTACTAGAAGATTTTTAACAAGGGAAACCTGATGAGGTTACAATTTTAAGAAGATAATTCCAGTAGTAACAGAGAGAAAGATTAGGAGGACAAGCTAATAGAAGCAAACAAAATTATTGGGAGAATAATATTCTTGGTAAGAGCCATGAGACAGCAGCAGTGGGAAAGGAGGTGGGGGTGGATTTGAGAAATGGAAAGGACATGAAATTTGAAGGAATTTGTGAAGAAGTGAAGGTGGGAAGACTAGATGATTTTGTTAAGGAACTTAGCTGAGAAGAAGAGGAGAGTGGACAAATGGATGGGGGGCTCGTTAGTAGGATGACAAGGCATTGTGTAATTTTTTAGTCAGAGAGAAAGGGAAGAATGAAAAAAGGTAATGAAGACAAAAGTTAGAGATATGTAATAAGGATTTAAAATTCCAGAAGAAGCATCAAGGAATATAAATATGATCACAAGGTGAAGAGTTGGACATGGAGAGGAGTAGGGACATACCAACTTCTGAGTGGGAGATAAGTTGGTGACGATGAATGAAGGTGTGGATAAATTTTGATTTATGGAGGGGAGTTCAAAAACGGTGATATACCCCATGGCCTGCAGTTTACCAGTGAAAATTAGGTCCTTACTGACTCTGGAGAAGCCTTTTGTCCCAAATGCCTTGGAAAACCTTATCCGCCTCCTCTCACGTGCACGCTAGCTCCAATTTCTAAATTCCCTCTGTAACACTCCTGTTAGTGTCCTGCAATGTTTTCCAATCTTGGTGGGCAGAGGAGGACTTCCTTAAGAGAGGTGAAGTTAGAAAACAGGAGAGCCAATGAAACAAAGTGCTGCTTTAAACAAAATATAGCAAAATAAAAGTAATCATTATACTGAAAATGATAGAGTAAAATTAAAAATAAACTCTAAAGAAGGGTAGTAAATTTATGTGTATTCAAGTCAATTTAATTTACTATAGGATTAAACTCACCTAGAATTTACTAATTTCCAGTGTGCTAAAGCTAACTAGGGTTACATTCTAATCTGTTCTGTCTAAATAGCATCATAGTGCATGTAGAGAGAAGCTAAACAAGCTTTTTCAGAGGCAGGCTTATGCTTCTTTCCAATGGTCCTTTTCAGGCACTAACAAGCTCTATTAGGTGGGCACCCTGAATTTGCTAGCTTCTCTCTTTAACATCACTGTCCTGGAAACCTGTGTTGCAATCTGTGGCTAAATGTCAGATACCCAGTGCCAAGAATCGTGTGTGTGAGAGCACAGAATTTGGAATTCAATAGACCAATGCACAGAATTTGGAATTCAACAGGCCAATTGTAAATCCTGGCTTTTGCCAATTATTTGTGAGATGTTGAGAAATTGAACCAAAGACTATGATTAGTCTTTTGTGAAATAGAGCTAACATTATAAAGCAATGAGCCTAATAAACTTAAATGCTGAATTTATAGCAAGTAGTATATCTAGTGTTTAAGAACAAAGACATTAAAGGCAAATTGCCTGGATTTGAATTTGTACTCTGCCACTAATCAGCTGTGTAACAGATGCAACTTTTTAGACCAACTCATCACCAGTAACATGGGAATAATTATACCACTTTCTTCAAAACCTTGTTATAAGAATAAGCGAAATATTATTATTTTCAGACTTATTTAGTATAAAAAGATATTGTTGTTGTCCATGTCTGCAGAAGTGTCTATCACACAATTCCACATGGAGTTTGACAATCAGAAAATAATTTGAGCATTCATCAAAAGAATTCCCACAAAAGAATTTCCAAAAGCAATAGGAAACATACTGTCTTTATATTTGCTAAAAGTGATTATATTCTTTGTGCCAGAACTGACGAAAGAGCAGAGAATTATTTTTCATCTTGATCTACCCTCAGTGCACTGTGAATTAGATTTACATGTTTCAAAGAAAATTAGAAGTAGTAGCCTTGCTTTTCATTACTGTATGAAACATATTGATATTCAGGATTTCATGAGATCATAGACAGTGTTTTTGAGTCCCCTGGAGTGCTGATGTTAGGCTTTCCCATGGCATCTATGGCCCTCTTTGGTCTCCTCTTTATGAAAGCAAGACTATTTCCTGAGTGTTTGCAGCTACCTAACCTAGGAAGTTATTCACATCAATTATACTCTAAGAGCAAACTTTTCCCTTTTGTAGGCTATTGCATGGATTCCAATTTATGTTTCCAATTGTTCAATAATAATAATGATGATAGTGAGAAATTTAATTTGCAAGGTTTTTTATGGCTATTGCCGTAAGATGTTTTATTAGATCATCACAATATGTAGAGCAGATCTTACTATAACCATTTTACTTAAAAAGGATCTGAAACATGAACCCAGGTTTCTTATGCCAAGTCTACTGCACCAAACCGCTCTCTCAAAACATACGACTTAGAATCTTAGAGATATGCTAACAAAAATGGATGAACATTTAAATATGCACTGCTTCTTATGTTACCACAACACAAAGTTTATAGAGCACTCATTCTATGACTGACTTACTGCTAAGGGCTTTGCATAAGTTTTCTCAGTTAAAGTAAAGATGAACATTGTGAGGTGGTACAGCATTCTGTTGTTATAAGTGAGAAAACTAAGGCTCATGGAGGCTAGTAACCCATCTTAGGTCTCAAAACTAGGTCATTGGCAACAGAGGTTTTTTGGTTTGCTTTTAGTTAATTGAGGTAAAATTAGTATATAACATATTAGTTTCAGGTGTAAACATAATACTTTGTATATAGTGTATGTAGTGTATATACTACAAAGTGATCAGTACCATAAATCTAGTTACCATTTGTTACCTTGCAATTAACTTCCTATACCCAGTTCTCCTATCCCACCCCCTTCCACTGGCAACCACCAGTCTGTTCTCTGTATCTCTAAGCGTGTTTGTTTTCATTTTGTTTGCTTCTTTGTTTTTAGACTCCACATATAAGAGAGATCACGTGGTATTTGTCTTTCTTTGTCTGACTTATTTAACTTAGTATATTGTCCTCAAGGTCCATCCATGTTGTTTCAAATGGCAAGAGTTTATTTGTTTTTTATGGCCAAATAAAATTCCACTATACATGTAACACATTTTCTTTATCAATTCATCTGTCAGAGGTCACTTAGGTAGTTTCCATATCTTGTCTATTGTAAATAAATAATGCTGTTAACAAATATAGGGGTGTATATATCTATATATCTTTTCAAATTAGTGGGTTTTTAAAATTTTTTTGGATTAATAGCCAAAAGTGGAATCACTGCAACATATGATAGTTCTATTCTTAATATTTTGAGGAATTTCCATACCATTTTCATAATGGCTGCACCACTGTATATTCCCACCAACAGTGCATGAGGGTTCCCTTTTGCCCATGTGCTCTCCAACATTCCTTGGCTTTTTGTTAATAGCCTTTCTAATACTTGTGAGGTGATGTCTTATCGTGGTTTTGATTTGCATTTCCCTTATAGTTATGCTGAACATCTTCTCGTGTGCCTGTTGCCCATCAGTATGTCTTCTTTGGAGGAATGTCTGTTTAGAATCTCTGAACATTTTTTTTTTTTGTATTGAATTGTTGGGTTTTCTTGATACTGAGTTGTTTGAGGTCTTTATATATTTTGGATACTAACCTCTTATATGATATATGGTAATGCATGTACAGCACACTCACAAGTGCTCAGTTAGTGTTTGCTTCTTATGGTAGGTAAGAGATTATCAGTTGAGCCTATATTTCCATTATATAAAAAAAATTAAAATCACTGATGCTTCTGGCAATTTACTAATGATGCCACTAAATGTCACATAATGGTTGATGTTTTAATTCAGAACAGCAAACTCCTAGGGGGTGCTGGGGCATATATTCATTATTAGAGTTCCTCTAATGCTCATCATAATACATTGTGACTAATAGCAAATGTTAGATGAATGAACAAACAAATGAATAAATTAATAAATGAAGAATCTGGGAGAGAGAATGATCCCACATTAGCCAAATTACAATGTGTTCATGAGCAACCATATCTGTCTCTAAGGCTGTTCACATCCATAAAATAATTCTATCATGGAGAGTAAACATATTCATTTTAATGACAGCAGTGGCTGTGAATTTTCATGTTAGACACATGTGCTTTTCATATTTCATCATTAGTCATGAGTATGCCATGAATTTCAGTACCCATGATGGAAACAGCTTTGCCTTAATTCATCCTCCTACTTTTGTTAGTTATCCCATTTGAGGTTACACTAGAATCAATTGAAAAGTGAGCATGGGGTTCCAGTCATTTAGTTTCCAATAGACTTTGTAAGATATTCTAATTTTATTTTTAAATAAAACATAAAAGCCGTGAATGCCTATGAATGTCCTTTTCATGGATGGTGATACAACTGCCATATTTAAGTTATCTGAGACACACCAAATAGTTTTTGTTTTTACAAAACAGTTTTTAATTTTTTTAAAAAAAAATAACCTTATACTTATTGTCCAGACCTTGATTAAAATACAGAATGTGGCTAGTGAGTCCACTGAATCCCTGGGAACCTTTAATTTTGCCACTGCTCATTCTCCATGGCTAAATTTACTACTGGATTCTAATCTATTCCAGAATCATTCCTGATACAGGTAAAACATATGTAGGAGAATCCTCTATATCACCTGTGGCACCATGGTATCAATGGATGTAGATAACAGAGATGTTCCCTGGTTGCTTTTATAAAGACACAAGGGGCAACATTCCCTACTCCCTCTCTACAAAATTGACCATTTCTAAAACCAGTATTCACCTTATTTTCATAGATTAGGAATTCAGTTTCCCATTAATACTAGAGTCGGGATCTTTCCATGAATGCCAACCTGCTTTGCTGAGCATTTAAGAAATCCTGATGGACGTTTCCCAGGTCTCTCACTTGGGCAAAAAACAATATCCTCCTATTCCCTACGTCTCCTTGAGTCCCTGACCTGAATAAGACTGTGTAATGATAATGGTGCTTTCATTATTACCTGCTCCCAGTAATACTGTTTCATCTGACTGATGTAAACCCCTTCCTACCAACCTCCCCACACAGTTACCCAGCTATGCCTAAAATTGTCACACAAATCTGACATTATAAACATTGGACCCCCATCTAGAGCTATTCTTTTTTTTTTTTTTTTTTTTTTTTTGCGGTACACGGGCCTCTTACTGTTGCGGCCTCTCCTGTTGTGGAGCACAGGCTCCGGACGCGCAGGCTCAGCGGCCATGGCTCACGGGCCCAGCCGCTCCGCGGCATGTGGGATCTTCCCAGACCGGGGCACGAACCCGTGTCCTCCTCATCGGCAGGCGGACTCTCAACCACTGCGCCACCAGGGAAGCCCTAGAGCCATTCTTCACAACTGAGAAGGTGCCCCTGTATCTCCCTGAAGTGTCAGCCCTCACTTCTTCCTCATCCCTCCTGCTGATGCTGCTGAAGGCCAGCAACGGCCCAGTAAAATTCCAACTTGTATTACGTCACTACTGAGACAATCAGAAACATGACCTTAGTTTCATTAAGTTTTTACTGCCACGATGTTCAAAACAGACCTCCTCTAGCTTCTCCACATGCTTAATATTTCTTTGGCACAAAACAGATAAAATGTTTTAATTTTCCACTTTAAAATATGTGAAAAAACATTCAATAAGACTATGCCTGATTTCCTAGAGTTTTTTTTTTCTTTCACTTTTAGCCATTTGCTTGTGCTTTGAGATAAACTCCTATTTTGAACATATGTATGGTATCAATACTTTGGCGTATTTATATGCTCATAGACATAAGGTCACCCAACAATAATCATTTATAATAATATATTATTTTATTATGAAATTAATGCATATTTGTCATGGACAATTTTAGCAAATAATGTTAATAGTAATAATACTAATAGTAGCTGGCATTTTTAGTGAGTTGTGCTATACCCATATGAACTTATTTAATCCTCACAGGTCTCTAGAAGGAAGACTTTTTATTATCCTCATTAGAATATTTTTTTCTTTTGAAATAACTATAAACTTAGAAAAACATTAAGAAAATAGTACAGAGAGTTCCTGTATATCCTTTACATCCCTTAATGTTAACATCTAAACATAGCTGTGACGTATTTATCAAAACTAAGAAACTGGCAATGGTATAATACTGTTACCAAACTACAGACCTAACTTGGGTTTCACCAGCTTTTCTACTAACATCTTATTCTGTTTCAGGATCCAATTCAGGGCAACACATTGCATTCAGTCATCATGTCTCAGTCTCCTCTTGTCTGACAGTTTTTCATTCCTTGTATTTCATGTCCTTGACACTTTTGAGGACTAGTGGTCAGATATTTTATAGAATGTCCCCCAGTGTGGGTCTGTCTGATGTGTTTTTGTACTTAGACGGGGGTTATGGATTTTTGTGAATAATACCACAGAGGCACGGTGTTCTTATCATCATACCAGGGATATATGACATTATTGGTGATGTTAACCCTCATCACTTGGTTAAGATGGTGCCTGCCAGATTTCTCCACAATGCTAGTATTTGTCCTTTTCCATACCTTATTCTTTGGAAGTGAATTACTAATTTCAGCCTATACTCAAGGGAAGCCTATTCTCCACCTACTGAAGAGGAGAGTGTCTAATATGTTACTGAGAATTCTTCTGTAAAAAAAATTTGTCCTTTCTATTTATTTGTCCTTCTATTTATTGATTCAATCATTTATTTATATCAGCATGGACTCATGGGTATTTATTTTAGATTTTAGGTTATAATTCAATACTATAATTTTTTTTTTCATTTTAAATAGACTTTGTTTTTCAGAGCAGTTTTAGGTTCACAGCAAATTTAAGCAGAAAGTATAAGCCCCCACATATCCCCTCTCCTAATACCCACAGCCTCCTCCATTATTAACATCCCCTACCAGAGTGGTGCATTTGTTACAGTTGATGAACCTACATTAATACATCTTAATCACCCAAAGTCCACAGTGTTCATTAGGGTTTAGTCTTGGTATTATAAATTCTATTTGTTCTGAAAGTTGTATCATGACATGGATCCACCATCATACAGGATTAGCCTCATTTTTCATATGAATAAACTGAAGAACAGAGATATTAAGTGTTCAGGGAAGGTGACACAGTTGGTTAACATTTTATGAGTGATGTAATGCATTTCTTTAAAATTCATTGCAAAATTCATTTGAATTTTATACATTATTTCCTTGTAGATATACACTGCAGTTGATCCATGTATCTCCTTATTTCTGAATTTTTCCATTTTTTCCAACATACAAGTGACATTTAGATAAAAATCTGTTTTATACTCCACCATAATAATAGATTCTGTAAAGACAGAGATCCTGTTTGTTCATTTTTATGTCCTCCTTCCTTCCTCATTCACGCCTTCCACTAACCGATAGAGTAGGTGATAAATGACTGTTTGTGGAGCAAATGATTACCCAACAAGTTATTGAGCTTAAAGTTTTATCAGGCGTACCTTTGAAGCTGACATTAAGGAGGCCTGATTTCTGAGGTTTCTTGAGGCTACTGTCAGAGGAAGAAATGTGAGCAGAATGGTATATTTTGGTGTCACATACTTTACCTTCTTAAAAATGACTTCAGAGTTTCACATCTTGGAATGTGGTATTGTAGAATAATATTTATAGCCTCATAAGGTTTGAGGGTATTTGTAGCTTCCACCTGTGTTAGCAGCCATCTGTGAACTGCAGCAAGCATGTGATCAAGGCTCCAGACCCTTTTGAAGGGTCACTTTACTCATTTACTCCCACCTAAATTAACGTCCTTTTTCCAAATTTTAATCATACCATATCCATGCACTCTTCCAACCCATTTTCAAATCGTCCTCCTTGTGCATATGGGCCACATACATCCATATATGTGATAATCAGGTTCCTGACTTATTCTAGGATTTGAAAGTTGTCAGCAATACCACAGGGCATAAGCAACATATTTACTGATTATTCTTTGGAAATTATTCAGAAAATAAATTATTGTTAAATGATTCTTTCTGATATAAACAAAGATTTGTGTCATTTTGAAATATTAATAGACATTTATTACTTGTCAAGTAATTAGTAATTCAGTTTAGTAGAGCAGTATTCATATTCAAAACACTTTGGAAACACTAATATTCTATTTCTCATGATTAATTTAGAATAATTCTCTGGAATAAACAACATTTGCTATTATTTATATTACATTTACTTCATAATTCATTACCAACTGTGTTATTTAGAAATTAAGTTTAGAAATACCCATGAAAACTTTTTCTTCTCAATCTCCATAGGTGTTATTTTATAGTATATAAAAATGTGTGTGTATGTATGTACACAAAGTTAACTGAATTGTGTGGCAATGACTGAAGTTAACAAGCACCAACCCTATAAGTAATTCTGTCTAAGGTTGTCAAGGTGTTAAGTATTATTGTTTATATACCACCTAAATTCTCCGTTCCTTAGTGGATAGAGTCTAAACTCCTCAATCTGGAGGTCAAATCCATCAACTACTTGACATAACTTATTTTTCCACTTTTGAAAGTTTCTCCTTGAAGCATGTTCATGTACTATTTTTAATTTTCACAAACCTCATTTTGTTTTAGAACTCTCTCCTTTTTACCTTTACCTAAACAACAAACAAACAAATAAAAAAAAAACGACAAAAAACATACTGCAATTTAGGTGTTCTTGACCTAATTTAGCAGGGCAGCAGAAAACTGAGGCCCTTCAAACTTGTATACGTTGTCTAAGGCTCTTATTTATTTATGTGCTAATCCAGAACCAGAATTCACATTTCTTTAACTCCAAAATATTATCGTGCCCAAAATCAGTTCCCATTCTTTGTTAATTCATCAGACTCAATAAGGCTTCTTTCTAAAAGGAGCCATTGGGGCTTCCCTGGTGGCGCAGTGGTTAACAATCTGCCTGCCAATGCAGGGGACACGGGTTCAAGTCCTGATCTGAGAAGATCCCACATGCCGTAGAGCAGCTAAGCCCGTGTGCCACAACTACTGAGCCTTTACTCTAGAACCTGAGAGTCACAACTGCTGAAGCCCGTGTGCCTGGAGCCTGTGCTCAGCAGCAAGAGAAGCCACCGCAAGGCGAAGCCCGCACACTGCAGGGAAGAGTAGCCCCCGCTCGCCACAGCTAGCGAAAGCCCACACACAGCAATGAAGACCCAACGCAGCCAAAAATAAATAAATAAAAAATAAAATAAAATAAAATAAAAGGAGCCATTTCACTGATAGCAAATGCCTACATTAAGGATTGCATGTATTACGCTTAATGCAACCAGTTCTGCAATTAAATACTAAGGTTTTGTATTTAAAGTAATTTAACTTTTCATGCACTGTTGCTCACATTGGTGAAGTGATGTATAATTTCCTCCAGTTGTTAAAAGTAATTAATATATGTATTTTTTTTTCCTGAAGCAGAGTTGAGATAACTTTCATAAATAGATGTAGAAATTGACAAACCAGGCACCCCAGTTTTTTAATATATGAGCACAAGGGTAGCCTTTGGGAAACTTATGGAGGAGTAAAGTTGCACTGTCATTCTTTTCCCCCTGCTCTTTCTGAACTTAATTGTAAATGAAGTCCCTTTTACATTTTGTCCAAAATAGCAAAGGCCTACAAAAATAGATAGATAGATGATAGACAGATAGATAGATAGATAGACAGATAGATAGATGACAGATAAACAGATAAAACCTTTTATTCTGCACATATTTCTTACCTAAGTCTCACCACCAAAATCTGGGAGCATTTTCATAAATATACAATATTTGCATAAGAAAATATAATTAAGCACACATTAACATTTATCAATATGGGCATATTTATATTTTAAGGAAAATATTGAATACCTACTCTAAAATGTAATCTCCATCATTGGTGAACCTGGTGTTATTTTTTACAGCTTACCTAGCTGGGTTAGGTTTCCCTCCTGTTGGTTTCAATGTCAAACCTCTATCTCAGCCCTTATTTTGTACTGTCAGTTTTATTTTTTTATTTTTATTTTTTTGTGGTACGCGGGCCTCTCTCACTGTTGTGGCCTCTCCCGTTGCGGAGCACAGGCTCCAGACGCGCAGGCCCAGCGGCCATGGCTCACGGGCCTAGCCACTCCGCTGCATGCGGGATCCTCCCGGACCAGGACACGAACCCGCGTCCCCTGCATCGGCAGGCGGACCCTCAACCACTGTGCCACCAAGGAAGCCCTGTCAGTTTTATTTTATTGATTGACTCCCAGTATCATTCAAGTCTCTGTGATTACAAGCAATCAACATTGACCCTTACCAAATTAAATGAAGGAGCTTTAATGATAGAACATCAGGAGCTCCTACTATCCAGGAGAAGCCAAAAGTAACAATGCTGGGAATGGGCAGAACCAGAGGGTGCTTCAGAAGACTGGGAATGTGAACCATAAGAAGTGTCTCATTGTAGAAACAACTTGGACAAGTCACCCTACTGGAACTAATGTACCTATTTAAGGCCTCTTTTTAATCTAGTCAGTATTTAATTTCAAGAATGAAGGTTCCAAAGACCTAACTTGGATCGTGTGCATTGGCATTTCTGTGTAGAAAGTAGCACAGAGAAATTTATAATAATATTTAGGGTTTCTGGAGATATAAAACAGTACTTGGTTAGTGAAGCATTGGAGTAAATATAATTCTCTTTTGTAAATTACAGTGAGATGTTAGAAAACATCTTATTTCCTATTAAAAAAACAAGATGTGTGCTTATTATTTCCCAGATATACTGGGGTTTAAAATAAAGAGAAACGATAGGATTCCTGTGTTTTTGAGGAACCAGGATCCTTAAAATAAAAGCTTATTATGCAAGAAATAAATATTTCCAGTGGGAAAATAATCCCATTGGACAGCACTAATATAAAATTGAATAGAAATTATTTAATTTCACAGTTAATATTTAAGGTGCAGTGTTTAAGGTCTCTGATATATATAAATTTTCATTTTATTCTTTTTCTTTGAGTGTGATGTTGCCATTGTATCATGTTTTACAATAGTCCTAGGATCTCTCTGTTGAATCTATTTCTCTCTTTTTTAAATGTTCTCTCTCTTTCTCTCTCAAGGATCAACAAACCACTTCTGAAGCCCATGAGAGCTCTCAAGTTGAGACTACAAAGGAAGAATATCTGAGTACCCCTGAGTGTGATACTCAAATTGTAAGATTTATTTAAAATGTTTTTAACAACATGAAAACAAGGACATAAGCGTTTTAACAACCCTAGTTTATGCCACCATGAAACTTTCTATTTATATGTAATATGTACTATCTAAACAGTGTACTTTTAAATTTGAAAATGCAGATAGATATGAATCATGTAGGTGTTCCACTAGGAAATGTAATCAGACAATTAGGGGTACTATGAACTTGAATTGCTAGAGGGGTAAGGGGGTCATTCCCACAATCACATGACAGAAAGCTATTAAAATATTAAAAAACAAACACAAACAAACAGAATCCCAAACAAAGAATGTGATTCAATAATATTCTTCCCAAAAAGCTAATCAACCCTGCATTATAGAGACATTACATTAGAGGAAGGGAGATTCTTACCCTTCAAATGATAATAGGAAGTATGGAACTTGTACTCTGTGCTTTCACTTGTAATAAGTGAAATGAAATTTTAGTTCTGGAACTTTGACGTGATAACAGATCTATCATGTCTGGGCTTGAGGAACAGCAAATGACAACAGCTGTATTTAATAGATTCAAAGCTAGGCTTCAATCTAGTTGACAAAATGGAAAGTATCTGCTGAAACTCTTCATGATGGAAAAGATATCAGGTGATAGCAAAGGAAATAAGGCAGAATAGAAACATAAGTTAAACAAGTCTATCTCTTTTTCCTCTATTGACTGCCAAAGTAAATTTAGAAATATAAATTTCTCAACAATTTGGCCTTCACATCTTTGTATATTGAAACATGTTCCAAAACCATACAATTTAGAATATAAGGTTAGTGAGAAGTAGAAATAAAATATTCTGCAATTTACTTCCAAGGAAGGAAGAAGTCAAGAAGGTTTGGGGCAGGAAGGAACATTTTTGCTGTAGTTTGAAGAACAGATGGGTCTCTGACAAGTGTGAGTGAATGTGCAGAGACAAGAAAACATCTGAATAGAGGGGGCTTCCCTGGTGGCGCAGTGGTTGAGAGTCCACCTGCTTGTGCAGGGGATGCGGGTTCGTGCCCCGGTCCGGGAAGATCCCACATGCCGCGGAGCGGCTGGGCCCATGAGCCATGGCCGCTGGGCCTGCGCGTCCGGAGCCTGTGCTCCGCAACGGGAGAGACCACAACAGTGAGAGGCCCGTGTACCGCAAAAAAAAAAAAAAATTCTGAATAATATGAGGAGAGAGTAGCATACAGAAAATGGTGGGATGTTGCCTAAGAAGATAATTTGGGACTTAAGTGGGAGGGGCACTAGATTCCCAAGCTAAGGAGTTTGGTTTGAATTAGGGATATAGTTACGATTTTCAAACGTTTATGTCCAGTTAAATGATAAGACCATTGGGTTAATTTTAAGGAGAGTGCCCTTGTTTCTTGATATACTTTCCTAAAACTACCAAAAAATCATTTTGCAGTATATACGTATATCAAATCATTATGTTGTACACCTAAAACTAATACAATGTTACATGTCAATTATATCTCAATTTTAAAATATTAAAAATAAATAAGAATTTTGGAAGCTTCTGGCCTGCACCCTCATGGGTAATGCTGAGGCTTGATCCTTCAGTGTCCTGCTTTGAGCCCTTGGATTAGGAGGAATTCAGTTGCTTTTTTCCTGCCCTTACTGGTGTATCAGTGCCTTGAGCAAACCATTCACGCCATGAGGTGGCCAAAACATATGAAAGGACAAAGAACCAGGACTTCATCAAACTTAACAAACAAACAAAATAGTCCCACTGAAGGCAAACCTGAAAAGTTCTATACGTTTTGCTAAGATTTCCCAAAGCAATATTTTGGTCTACTTTTCTTGTCAAGAGAGAGGCATAGGGCTTCTCTGGTGGCGCAGTGGTTGAGAGTCCGCCTGCCGATGCAAGGGACACGGGGTCGTGCCCCGGTCTGGGAAGATCCCACATGCCGCGGAGCGGCTGGGCCCGTGAGCCATGGCCGCTGAACCTGCGCGTCCGGAGCCTGTGCTCCGCAACGGGAGAGGCCACAACAGTGAGAGGCCCACGTATCGCAAAAAAAGAGAGAAGCATAAATTCTTTTTTTGTTGTTTGTTTGTTCCACTCTCTTTTGACTTTTGTTGTCCTTCCTTGTCACTAGCTGCTCCTCTCCCTTCAGTAAGTCCCATAAGCATCTACCACCTTGGTGGAGGCCCCAATCTGGGTCCCTTCAAAAAGCAGCTTCCACCTGTACCAGCATGAACGCTCTCTCTCTAACCTGATTTCAGTTCCCTAGATTTTAGTCTTTGAAATCTCTACTTCCAAGCAGCTACACTTATTCTAGTGCAGAGAGTGCTCAGTATTTATAGCCTGTAGACTCAGTTGCATTTAAAGGCCAAGAGAGTAATATAAGTGAATGAGATAAACCAGGTGTAAGCAGTAGGAATTAATGAGGTTGCTGTGAACATCAGTTTTCCCATTCTACATCAGTAGTTGTTATCCCTGTCCTCACTGTAGTATCACATGGAGGGTTTTTATAAAATACTGATGACCAGGACCAATCTCAGAAAAACTGACTCAAAAAGAAAGAAATTAGAACACTCCCTAACACCACACACAAAAATAAACTAAAAATGGATTAAAGACCTAAATGTAAGACCAGACACTATAAAACTCTTAGAGGAAAACATAGCCAGAACACTCCTTGACATAAATCACAGCAAGATCTTTTTTGACCCTCCTCCTAGAGAAATGAAAATAAAAACAAAAATAAACAAATGGAACCTAATTAAACTTAAAAGCCTTTGCACAGCAAAGGAAACCATAAACAAGAGGAAAAGACAACCCTCAGAATGGGAGAAAATCTTAGCAAACGAAGCAACTGACAAAGGATTAATCTCCAAAATATACAAACAGCTCATGTAGCTCAACATCAAAAAAACAAATGACCCAATCAAAAAATGGGCAGAAGACCTAAATAGACATTTCTACAAAGAAGATATACAGATTGCCAACAAACACATGAAAGGATGCCAACATCACTAGAGAAATGCAAATCGAAACTACAATGAGGTATCACCTCACACTGGTTAGAATGGCCATCATCAAAAAAATCTACAAACAGTAAATGCTGGAGAGGTTGTGGAGAAAAAGGAACCCTCTTGCACTGTTGGTGGGAGTGTAAATTGATACAGCCACTATAGAGAACAGTACAGAGGTTCCTTAAAAAACTAAAAATAGGGCTTCCCTGGTGGCACAGTGGTTGAGAATCTGCCTGCTAATGCAGTGGCACGGGTGCGAGCCCTGGTCCGGGAAGATTCCACATGCCACAGAGCAACTAGGCCCGTGAGCCACAACTACTGAGCCTGCGTGTCTGGAGCCTGTGCTCCACAACAAGAGAGGCCGCGATAGTGAGAGGCCCACACACCGCGATGAAGAGTGGCCCCCGCTTGCCACAACTAGAGAAAGCCCTCGCACAGAAATGAAGACGCAACACAGCAAAAATAAATAAATTAATTAATAATCTCCTACCCACAACATCTTCTAAAAGAAAAAAAAAAAAAAAACTAAAAATAGAACTACCATATGACCCAGCAATCCCACTACTGGGCATATAGCCAGAGAAAACCATAATTCAAAAAGACACATGCACCTCAGTGTTCATTGCAGCACTGTTTACAATAGCCAGGACATGGAAGCAACTTAAATGTCCATCAGGAGAGGAACAGATAAGGAAAATGTGGTACATATATACAGTGGAATATTACTCAGCCATAAAAAGGAACAAAATTAGGTTCTTTGTAGAGACGTGGATGGACCTAGAGAATGTCATACAGAGTGAAGTTAAGTCAGAAAGCGAAAAACAAATATCGTATGTTAACACATATATGTAGAATGTAGAAAAATGATATAGATGATCTTATTTGCAAAGCAGAAATAGAGACACAGACGTAGAGAACAAACGTATGGTTACCAAGGGGGGAAGGGGGTTGGGATGAATTGGGAGATTGGGGTTGACATATATAAACTATTAATACTATGTATAAAATAGAGAACTATTGAGAACCTACCATATAGCACAGGGAACTCTATACTCAGTGCTCTGTGCTGACCTGAATGGGAAGGAAATCCAAAAAAGAGAGGATATATGTATACGTATAGCTGATTCACTTTGCTCTACAGTAGAAACTAACACAACATTGTAAAGCAACTATAATCCAATAAAAATAAATTTTTAAAAAAAGAAAAATTGACTCAGCATCTTGGTATGTGGAGTCTAGACATTAGTTGTATTTATTTTTTAACTTCTCCAGGTGATTCTAATATGCAGGCCAGTTTTACAAAAAAATGTGTTTCACATGTACACGATTATTAAAATCATGTGAGGAGTTTTTAAAAATTAAGATTTTGAGAAATTCTTCAGTAAGTGCTAAATAAATAGGACTAAGGGTAAACATTTTTTAAGGTGGATTTGACAACACTCTTCCCAACCCAGGTGATTCTTAATTTGAAAAACATTGGTTTAGATAAGATATAATCCCTTTAGAGTGTTGTTTAGTAATAGAGTTTCTGCTTCTCAGACTCTGTTATATTTGCATTTAAAGACATCAATGCCTAAATAAGGCTCTGTAATGGTAGTATGATGTGACTTTTGCTAGTAGGTAGAGGGGGGTCCATCCCAGAACCCTTTGTTTATTGTGCAACCATATATAAGAGAAGCACTGATGTAGGACTGTGAAATTGATCAGGAAGCTGATGTGTGATTTTATCCATAACTAAGCCTTCCCTTGAGAGAGCTAGTGGACCATTATCTCCCCAAGCTATAGTTCTCAGAGTGTAATTAACCTTAAGCATGGAGAGCTCTATAGTTCCTTTCTAGCATTCCCCAATAATAAGAGAATAATTCTGATGACTTCCTCCACCTTACAGGAAAATGTGGGAGGATCTTTGGATCTATGAGAACTGCTGTTACTCAGCTTGTCTAAATTCACCCAAAATATTCTGATTTGTGTTAAATAGCATGAAATGCATTGCTTCCATTTCAATACAGCAACGTGAAAATAGCTTCAACTTGACTCTAACGAACTGGAGACTCAAGCTCCAGTTTGGGTTGCTTTAATCGAGTATCCAAATAAGATATCAAAACATAATTTCATAAAGAAAAAACAAAATAAATTTACCTCCTCTTCTGATAAAGGGATTGGTGCATTTTCTGTTGTAGGAAGGATAGTTTTATCATGTTAGGCAGAAGTATAGTCTTATCGTCTTTATTTGGAGATTGAGTATGGTTAAAAGATGCATAAATGTGCCAAGTTGATAAGAGGTAGATTTGTGATGATTAACTTTATGTGTCAAAATGACTGAGCTAGGGGATGCCCAGAGAGCTGGTAAAACATTTTTTCTGAGTATGTCTGACAGGGTGTTTCCAGAAGAGATTAGCATTTGAATCAGTTGACTAAGAAAAGATCTTCCCTCATAAATATGGCAGGCGTCATCTAATCCCATGAAGGCCCAAATAGAACGAAAAGATTGAGGAAGTACAAATTCTCTCTCTCTTTGAGCTGGGATGTATACCTTCTTCTGCCCTCAGATATCAGAGCTCTTGCTTCTGGGGCCTTCCAACTCTGGGACTTAACACCAGCAGGCCACCCACCCCCGTTCTCAGGCCTTTGGCCTCGGGTTGGGAGTTACACCATCAGCTCCCCTGATTGGCAGCCCTTTGGATTTGGACTGAATTATGCCACCAGCTTTCCTGGTTCTCCAGCGTACAGAGGGCATATCATGGCATGTCTCATCTTCCATAATCACATGAGCAAATTCCTATAAAAAAATCTCCTCTTAAATATCTATGTATATATTCTATTAGTTCTGTTTCCCTGGATAACCTAATACAATCATTTTTCCATATTTATATTTTGTGTGTTTTGAAATATTGACATCAGGTTTTTTTATAAAAGACTTTTTTCTTTAATCAGAGATCAATCAGTGTTACTTAGTTTTTTACAGAGAGAAAGTAGACGGTAGTTGTTGAGTTAAATTTTTACTTTAGTGCCCTTACTTGACAAAATTAATAGTTGGCAAATTTATTCCCATTTCTTTTTTTTAAATGTCTTTTTCTGCTCTATGAAATTCAAAAATGTAGAAACTACTAAATGAGAAAATTTTTTAAATAATAAAAGTAAGATAAAATAGGGACCTGAATGAAGCCAATAACTAATAATTGAGAGCTCATGCAGGCTTAATTGTTAATTCCCTAATGGTTAATAATTTGAGCATATTTGTATATACTTATTAGCAAGTCACATATTTTCTTTGGTGAAATTTCTATTCAAATAGTTTCCCCATGCTCTGCTGGGTTGTTTGTCTTCTCAGTGTTGAGTAGTAAGATTCCTTATATATTCTGGATATAAATCCTTTACCAAATATATGATTTGAAAACATTTCTCTCCATATGTTTCTTGTCTTTTCATTTTCTTAATGGTGTCTTTTAAAAAGTAATTAAGTTTTTTTAGTACAGTTTTAGATTTACAGAGTAATTGAGCAATAGCTCAGAGAGTTCCATATAGCAATCAGCCGTCTTTCTGTAATTTATTTCTAGTTTAGTTCCATTGCAGTCTGATGGCATACTTTACATTTGTTCGAATGTATTTTATGGCCCAGAATGCAGTCTATCTTGGTAAATGTTCCATGTGACTTTGAGAAGAATGTGTATTCTCCTCTTGTCTGATGAAGTATTCCATAAATGTCAATTAGATCCACTTTATCTGCAGTGTTGTTCAGATCAACTATATTCTTAGAGGTTTTCTCCCTGCTTGATATGTCCACTATTGACAGAGAGTGTTGAAGCCTTAATCTATAATAGTTGTTTGGTCTATTTCTCCTTGCCGTTCTATCAGTTTTTGACTCATGTATCTTGACATTCTGTTGTGAGGTGCATTCATGTTAAGAATTGTTATATTTTTTGTAGAATTGGCACCTGTATTATTATACAAATGTCCCTCTTTATCCCTGATATTTTTCTTGGTCTGAAGTTGGCTTTGCCTAAATTAATATGGCTACTCCAACTTTCTTTTGATTAATATTAGCATGGAATATCTTTCTGAGTCCCTTAACTTTTAATCAGTCTGTGTCCTTATATTTAAAGTTGGTTTCTTATATACAACATCTAGTTGTGTGCTCTTCTCTTATCCCCTCTTACAATCCCTGTCTTTTATTGATATATTTAGACCCTTCACATTTAAAGTGAATATTTATATAGTTGGATTGATGTCTGCCATAATTTTTAACTGTTTTGGATTTATCACATCTTTCATGGGTTGTGAAAGAACCTTATACAGAGAGTATATAGAGAGTATTTCCAGTTCCTCTATTATAACATTGCTGTCATTCATTTCACTTAACCATAAGCTGTAATTACCAAATACATTGTTGCTATTGTCATTTTGAACAGACTGTTATTCGTTTCATCAGTTAAGAACAAGATAAATAAAAACATTATTTTACGTCCACTTATTCCTTCTAGAACACTCTTCCTCTCTTTTTGTAGATCAGGGTTTCTGAACTATATCATTTCCTCCTGTCTGAAGAACTTTTAACTTTTCTTGAAAGGCAGGTATACTGGTGACAAATTCCCTCAGTTTTTGTTTTTCTGAGATCTTTATTTTTTCTTCACTTTTGAAGGATAATTTTACTGGATAATATTTCAATTTTTTTAACACTAAATATTTCACTTCAATCTTTTCTTGCTTAAATTGTTTTTAAGTAGAAGTCTGAAGTAATTCCTATCCTTATTTCTCTGTAGTTTTCACTTTTTGATTCTTTCAATATGTCTCTGTGGTTTTCTGCAGTTTGATGACATGCCTAGATATAATTTTGTTTTTCTAATCTTCCAGGATTTGTGACTGAGTTCTGTCATTACCTTTGGGGAACTCTCACCATTCTTACTTCAAATATGTCCTCTGTTATTTTCTTATCCTTCTAGTATTTCCATTACCTCTACATTGCAGGTTTTCTAATTGTTTTACAATTCTGGACATTCTGTCCATTGTTTAAACCCTTTTATCTTTGCATCTGTTTGGTACCTTTCTATCAACCTGTCTTCAAGTTCACTGAATTTTTTCAGTGGGCAATGTCCAGAATATTGATGAGCTCATCAAAGGCAGTCTTCATTTCTGTTACAGTGTTTTGTTTTGTTTTGTTTTTGCTTTATTTTTAGCATTTCCATTTGATCCTTAGATTTTTTTCCATCTTCTGCTTATATTACCCATTTGTTCATGCATTTTGTCCACTTTTCCCCTTAGAGCCCTTAGCATATCAGCCACAGTTATTTTTAAACTCCCAGTCTGATACTTCCAAAACATTTGCCATTTCTGAGTCTGGCTTTATTGCTTTTTTATCTCCTCAGACTGTGTATTTTTCTTGCTTTTATAATACTTCTAATTCTTTCCCAGTTTATTAAAATATAATTGACACATTACACTATGTAAGGTTAAGGTACACAAAGTAGTGATAGTCTATATCTATATATTGTGAAATGATAACCATAATAAGGTTAGTTAACACATCCATCATCTTACACAGTTAATTTGTGTGTGTGTGGTGAGAACATTTAAAATCTACTCTCTCAGCAACTTTCAAATATACAATACAGTATTGTTAACTATAGTCACTAAGGTGTACATTATATTCCCAGAACTTATCCATCTTATAATTGGAAGTTTATACCCTTTGACCACCTTCACCTACTTTCCCAATCCCCCCACATGCCCCCGACAACTACCCATCTGCTCTGTTTCTATGGGTTTATTTTATTTTGTTTGATTTCATATATGTAAGTGAGATAATGTTATTTGTCTTTTTTTCCTGATTTATTTCACTTAGCATAATCCCCTCAGTGTTTATCCATGTTGTCACAAATGGCAGGTTTTCCTTCCTTTTTTATGTCTGAATAATATTCATATACATATATATTCCTCTATATATAATACTTTATTCACCTGGAAACTTAGGTTGTTTCCATGTCTTGGATATTATAAATAAGGCTGTATAACCCTCCCAGACTTAAGACAATGCTACAAAGGTACTGTAATCAAAACAGCATGGCATTGGCACAAAAACAGACATTTGGATCAATGGAACAGAATAGAGAGCTCAGAAATAAACCCACACACCTACAGTCAATTTATCTTCTACAAAGGAGGCAAGAAAATACAGGAGAAAAGACAGTCTCTTCAACAAGTGGTGCTGGGAAAGCTGGACAGCTGCACATAAATCAATAAAGTTAGAACACACCCTCACACCACATGCAAAAATAAACTCAAAAATGGCTTAAAGACTTACATACAAAACATGACACCATAAAACTCTTAGAAGAGAACATAGGCAAAACATTCTCTGACATAAATTGTACCAATATTTTCTTAGGTCAGTCTCCCAAGACAATAGAAATAAAAGCAAAAATAAACAAATGTGACCTAATCAAACTTACAGGCTTTTGTACAGCAAAGGAAATCATAAACAAAACAAAAAGACAACCTCCTGACTGGGAGAAAACATTTGCAAATGATGCAATCAACAGGGGCTTTTTTTCCAAAGTGTACCAACAAGTCATATAACTCAATAACAAAAACAAACAAACGAACATCCCAATTGAAAAATGGGCAGAAGACCTAAGTAGACATTTCTCCAAAGAAGACATACAGATGGCCAATGGACACATGAAAAATGCTCAACACAGCTAATTATTAGAGAAATGCAAATCAAAACTACAATGAGGTATCACCTCACACCAGTTAGAACGGCCATCATTAAAAAAATCTAGTCTTATTCACTTTTACTCTCCAGGACAGAAACAGATGCAACTGGTGGAAACAACTATAAGGAGAAGAATATTTCAGTCAAAAATAAAAGTGAACTCAGTGAAAAGCATCTGAAAATAGAATTAGCCTAGAATAGAGAATATAGTATATTATATGACTGAATAATGAAAAACAACCATTCTGGAATGTAGTCAGGAAATGAAGCATTAGAGTAGAGGAAAAGAACTATCATGGGATCATCCCATTGTATTGCAGGGTTCTATGATCATCAGCAACCTCACTGAGTACTGATGGGAACACATGCAATCGCTTAGTAAATAAATAGCAAAGGTGATTCATTTTCATTCCTGTAGATCATACCCTAGACTAAATAACACGGTAGAGAAAGCCTGGAATTTACCACTTTGCTGTTTCCTAACACGTCAGTATGGCAAGTGATTTTGTTATTCAGATCCCTTTTCTATAAAATAGATGTCAGTGATTTTCAAACTTTTGCCTGCCTATGACTCATCAGGTCAGCCTGTAAAACTGCTTGTGGTAAGGCTCCACTCCCACCGATTATTCGTCAGTAGATCTGGGACAGAGCCCAGGAATGTGTATCATTTGAATAAACCCAGCTAGATTTTCTTCCGTCAATATTTCCTGTTAAATATTTTGAGAAACTTTAATGTTGATTTCTTACAGGTTTATCATGATGATTGTATATCATAGATAATAAATACAGTGTTCAGTTTTATCATGGATGTCCTTATTAGTTCAGTCTAAAAAAGCTGCTCTGCAATTTTCATACTCAAGGTCTCAATATCTTGTATGCACAAGGTCCTAAACTTGGAATTAGAGACCATGCATATTCTTAGATAGCTTTGTGGGTTTGTTCCACTTCCTGCCCTATGCAGCCGGGCAGGGTCACCTAGGAAAATCGCCACTGGATTTCTTGACCCTTTTCTTAGTAGACATAGAAAACTTGAAATGGATCACCAAAAGTTTAACAGCGTGTTGGACTATCGGTTTTGGAAATGTTGAAATTCCTTTGAGGGCTTCCCTGGTGGCGCAGTGGTTGAGAGTTTGCCTGCCAATGCAGGGGACATGGGTTCGTGCCCCGGTCCGGGAAGATCCCACATGCCGCGGAGTGGCTGGGCCCGTGAGCCATAGCCCCTGAGCCTGCGCGTCCGGAGCCTGTGCTCCGCGATGGGAGAGGCCACAACAGTGAGAGGCCCGCGTACCGCAAAAAAAAAAAAAAAACCTTTAAAAGCAGCTTTGCGTCAATGGTAATTTTGGAGTCACAGGGAGAAAGCAAAGGATGTACCTGCTTCATCCCATTTTCCTGCAATTTGCAAATGTGCCTCATATTGTTTAATAGCATATCAAGAATTAAAGACATTGAACATTTTATTTTAATTTCCACATAGGGATTGAGACTTACTATTCAATGTAGATGTGCTTTACAGCGTTTCTGACTCCTCTAGGTAGCACACACTTAACTTTTCTTAATGTGCTGAGGAACCGAAAGGCAGCAACGGCTTATGTTTAGCATTGGAAGCACTCCTCGCTCAGATTCTTGCCATCACACCTGCTTACAAGTCCCTGACCAAAGGGAGTTTATTCAACAGCAAAGCACTGTCCAGGGAAATGAGAGGAGAAAATGTGCAGGAAGTAAATCTAGAGCTGTGAGTAGAAAATTATGCCAGCATTTTCATGCTAAAACAATTTTGGCAGAGATTTAAAAAGTCCTAGTTTGCAATTATATCCAATATTCACTCTGTGGCACTTGATGCCCTGATGAGCCATTGGAAGACATTAGCTTAACAAAATCTCCTAGGCAAGTCATGCCCTGCTGTAATTGGGCTGAGAGACCATATACCATTGTCATTCTGGGCTACATTCCATCAGACCATCTGAAAAGGTTGGCTTCATACAAGGCATTCTTCATTGTGCTACTGTGTTGTTTTTTTTTTTTTTTTTTTTTTTTTTTTAACATCTTTATTGGGGTACAATTGCCTTACAATGGTGTGCCAGCCTCTGCCCCACAACAAAGCGAATCAGTCATACACAAACATACGCCCCCATATGTTTTCCCTGTTGCGTCCCCCTCCCTCCCACCCTCCCTATCCCACCCCTCCAGGCCGTCACAAAGCACCAAGCCAATATCCCTGTGCCATGTGGCTGCCTCCCACTAGCTATCTACCTTACTACGTTTGTTAGTGTGTATATGCCCATGACTCTCTCTCGCCCTGTGTTTTTTTTTTTTTTTTAAGAAGGAAAAGGCATGCCTCCAGATTACATGGGAAGTATAGATAGTTTCCTAAGGGCTTTAGAATAAATTTCTGCTTTTTACATTAGATAATAAATTTCCATGTTTACCCTCCTATAACATCTTAATTTTCTTTTTTTTTTTTTTTTTTTTTGCGGTTCGCGGGGCCTCTCACTGTTGTGGCCTCTTCCGTTACGGAGCACAGGCTCCGGACGCACAGGCTCAGCGGCCATGGCTCACGGGCCTAGTCGCTCCGCGGCATGTGGAATCTTCCCAGACTGGGGCACGAACCCGTGTCGCCTGCATCGGCAGGCGGGCTCTCAACCACTGTGCCACCAGGGAAGCCCTATAACATCTTAATTTAAAGCATGCAAAATGTTAACTTAATTATTATTTCTTATCAGGAATCATATAGAAACCATAAGAATAATGATTAACTTATAATTTGGAAAATACAAATAACCCAGTAAGCATGTTAATAATTATTATAAGGAAATTCGCCAAACAGTGATGTGCAAATACAGAGGTTAAATTGGTCAATAACTCTTTGACCCCTCCTACCTTCCCTGAGACATAATCATTTTCACCTCTGGGTCCCCATAGTACTTGGTTTATACACATATTTTATCCTGTATCACAGTCCATCTTGCATGTTGATTATTTGTATAAAGTTCTCATTCTGCATTAGATAATAAGCAATTTGAGGACAGAGACTATGAAAGTATTGACATTTCCTTCAGCACTAAACAAAATACTCATCTTAACAGATGCTTGTAAATATTTTTCCAAAATATCTAAAATTATGAAGTTTCATAAGTTATGAAATTATGAAGTTACTTTTTCCAAAATTTCTAAAATTATGAAATTATGAATATCTAAAATTATGTGCCATGGTGGCACAGTGGTTAAGAATCTGCCTGCCAATGCAGGGGACACGGGTTCAAGCCCTGGTCTGGGAAGATCCCACATGCCGTGGAGCAACTAAGCCCGTGCACCACAACTACTGAGCCTGTTGCTCTAGAACCTGTGAGCCACAACTACTGAGCCCACGTGTCACAGCTACTGAAGCCTGCGTACCTAGAGCCAGTGCTCCGTAACAAGAGAAGCAACCGCTATGAGAAGCCCATGCAGTGCAACGATGTGTAGCCCCCAGCTCACTGCTACTAGAGAAAGCCTGCACTCAGCAACAAAGACCCAACACAGCCAAAAATAAATAAATAAATACATTAATTAATTAAAACTAAATAAATGAATAAAACTATGAAGTTAGACAGGGCTTCATATTTCAAAATTTTAACTATTTTGTGTGAAGGATGAAGAATTATGGTTCAGAGAGGTAATGTGACTTGCCTAGAGGAGCCTGGTTAGGGAGCATCAGTGTCAGACCCTGTCTCCCTCCCACTCCTCTATTCCTCTGTTAACTGAATTTAGAGCCATCACTTTGATTCAGCATTACATTTTTAATCGTTGAACTTCTTTTCTAGTTTCTGCCCTTTTTAATATTAAAACAGTACTAAAGGGCTTCCCTGGTGGCGCAGTGGTTGAGAGTCCGCCTGCCGACGCAGGGGACACGGGTTCCTGCCCTGGTCCGGGAAGATCCCACATGCCGTGGAGCGGCTGGGCCCGTGAGCCATGGCCACTGAGCCTGCGTGTCCGGAGCCTGTGCTCCGCAACGGGAGAGGCCACAACAGTGAGAGGCCCACATACAGCAAAAAAACAAACAACAAAAAAACAGTACTAAAGTATCATTCTGTAATAAATATTAAAAAACTCATTTCATATACAAGACTAACATGAGAGAAAAATTTAGCCAAAATGTGTTAATGTTTCAAAAAACTTGGTACTTAATTCCATTTTTTCTCCTTTACAGTATTCTGAAAATCATGCTTGTTTTTAGCCTCCAGCTTGTCCCAGATATTAATTAAATATGAAGAATGAGTTGGACTTTTTAACTGTCAGAGATATTTTTTCTTGGTAAAAGTTCAGGTTGCCCAGTTATGCATTAAGTATTTTGAGTTCTTTTAAAGTTTTAGAGAAAGGTCATAAGAGGAGCACCTAATATGTGCGAAATACTCCTTTAGGAACCATTCTATAGTTTTATTTAATCTAAATCTTCCAAAAATCCTGTCAGGTAGGGATCATTTTGCCTACCCTACAGATAAGGAGTCAGAACCTCCTTAAGATGAAGTAACTTTCCCAAGTGTATACAGCAAATAAGGGCTAAAGCAATTCTAACCTGAGATGGGCTCTTTCCTCCATTTACCTAGCTGAGTTACCTACATTGTAACATGTCACTTGATGTCAAAATTTTGAATTATCCCCATTTTACAAATGAGGGAAAATTGAGGTTAAATTGGTATTTCCTAACATCATTCCAAGCAGGACAAGTACTGCCCTGTCATGAAGTTTTCAACAGTATAGGAATGTAGAAAATAGACATTTAATATTAAAATAACAAAATATTAGCAGATTTTCCATGAACCAATCTCTCTCTCTTTCTCTCTCTCTCTCTCTCTCTCACTGCCTCTCAAAAACAATTTCTTTTGACATTGGATCCTTTATATAATTTTAGTATTAAAATGTTATTTCTTTTCTGAAATATTGTTGAAAAATAGCAGTGTGTTTTGCTTGTTGGTTTATTTGTTCTAATGTCGAAATTTGTTTGTCACTGGTGTTTAATTTTATTCTTCTGTAAAATACCAAAGTTTGGAACCTCAATGTTCATTATTAGAGATAGTGGGAGATGGAGTTGGGACTCAAATTCATTTGCACGTGACTCCTGATAATTATCAAGGAAACCCCAGTATTAGAGTCTGCCCCACCATGGTAGGATTATGTATTTTTTCCTACAGGGGTAAATAATTAAAAGGGCTTGTCTCATCTAAATTTGTTGTTACTTTGTGGCCATAATATAACATTTTGTCAGATGGCAGTTTGTTGCCCAAAGCACAGAAACAAACTGGTTATTCTGGTGGTGTTGGGGAAGATGTATATGTGAGAAAGAGCATGTAATCACTTTAATAAAGATATGTTCATGGCTCATCCCATTTCATAATTTACAGACCCAGCTGTGGTCCTCTGTAGGTCACCTGTATAATTAATAGGTGAGCTGCATACTGAAGTAGCTGAATCTGTGCAGACTTTCCTGATCATTCTTCATATTTTATTACTTGAGTTTCTAGAAATAGGCACTATACTCATCAGGTTGAATTTTATCTAATTGAGAGAGTGTTTTGAAGGCGTGTACCTTCAGGAGTGCTTATATCTGTTGCCTTTCTGAGAAACACTAGGAATTTTATGAACCCCATCTCATGAAGTTTCCACAATGCCTGTGAGGCACACAAAAAATAAATTTAAAGGTTGTGTTCATTATAAGATCAAAATATCAAAAAAGGTTGGAGCTGTCTTCCAGCCATGTAATATTTTCTTTATTGTTGAAATTTAATAAGTATTCATTGTTCACATGATCAAAGACTTGTCTCAAATAGTCAGCTGTGCTTCCATTAATGAAAGAACATACTCCACCATAAATCCCACGGTATCTTTCTCATGACAATGACCTCAAGTAATAATTCATACACAAAAAACGGTTTGGGGGTCAAATAGATTTGGCAAATGGTTATATCATATCTCCTAAGAGATTTATAATGCATTTGTACACTACAGAAGAAGTGGATTTCAAATTTCACTGTGCATTTGAATTGCTGGATTGCTGATTAGAAATGCAAGCCCTATATTCGTAGGACTGAATTATCACCCAGGAGTATTATTTTTTAACAAGCACCTTATATGATTATGCGAGCAGATCATTCAAGAGGAAAGCTTTAAGAAATTGTGTGTTAAAGGCTCTGAGAAGAACTACCTTAAATACCACTGTTTAATGTTCAAATAAACTTCTTCTCCAAACTTATGTGATTTATGAACTCCATTATTCCAAAATATACATTGGGAAACCTTACACTCTGCAGGTTACTTTCTGCATTCTGAGCTTGATTTAGTACATTTATTTTAGTTTTTTTTCCCCAAGGCCAAAAGCAAGTATAGTAAAAACAAAGGTCAGTTGTATTATTACAGTAAAAACAAAACAATTATAATATTCCAGGGAAATTTTAGTTTCTAGGCCTAACTCAAACCCGTACAACATAAAAAGAAAAAAAATTCTTAGGTAGTGTAGAAGATTCCTCTGTGTAGATGCCTAAAATTCTTTGGACTAAGGCACTCAAGGTTTTCACTACTGATTTCTATTATTATAGTTATAATCTTACTTTTCCACTATACTATAGGCTTATTTTGAAGAAGGGGCTATGTGCAACCATTTTGGAGCTTTTATCAAATGTAACTAAATCTCATATGAAAAACTCAGGCATTTATGAAAATTCTAAAGGACTGAAATATTTTCATAGCCAATGTTTGTTTTATTCATTTATTAAGTGATTAGATAGTGACCACTTGCTATCTAATAGGCATCTAGCTGGGATCTAGGGCTGATACATGTAGCCTCTATCTTCAAGGAACTTACAATATATCAAAGAGTCACTTACAATATATCAAAGAGCCAGACATGCGTATATATATAAAAACATTAAGTGTGCTAATGTTTCTAATGCATTGTACCTTTAGAGCAGGAGAGTGTGATGAGCCTACCTAGTGGTGAAAATGTTGTGCTAGGGAGGGAACAAGTAGCTGGTCTTCAGGATCTCTCAGTGAAGAGAGACTTTTATGAAGGTGGAGGGAAAGAGCATATTACACAGACACAGAAGGGTAAAGTAACATGAGTGTTCAATTAAGAGCCATGTAGAGCAAGAATCAGGAGTGTGTGCAAATGACTTTGCTCTCAGGTTTGAATTGGAGTGGGTTAAATCTCATATGCAACTTCTTTAGTTATCATCCACTCCTAGAATTTATGGAAAGTTAGAGTTCAAAGCCAGCTTAGGTATCCTCCTTGTTTGACCTCAAAGAAAGAAACTGACTTGTTCAAGGTTAGAGTTACACAGTGGCCATGAACTATTAAACTCTCAGTCTCCATTTTATACGTTTTATACAGGGAAAGGATTACAGAAAAATCACTAAAAAAAGTACATATTCTTACATTAAACAATTTTTAGTTACTTTAAAATGTGTTGAAAATAAAAAAGATGAAAATAAAAGGAAGAGATGAAGGGAGAATAAGAGGCAGTAAGGAAAGGAGGAGGGAGGCAAGGCAGACTAAGGAAGAAGGAAGAAAGAAAGGGAGGGATGGTGGGAAGGAAAATTCAGTATTTTAACCTTGGTTAAAATGAAAACTGAAGGGCAACTGGAATATGCTGCCAGTAATTCATTTTCTTCAAGATGATTTAGGCTAATAAGATGAGATTTCCTGGTTAGTAAAATATATGATCTTCTTCCCAGAAATATCTTTTTTAAGATGTTGAAGTTTTTTGCTAGATAGATTGATGATGTTGACCGAAAACAAATAGACTGGCAGACATTTCTTCAGCAATGATGGGTTTGTTTGGGATCAGCAGAGAATTACAGTGTTGGGTCTGCAACCATGGTGAGCAAGGTGCAAGTGCCCACAAGGCAAAGGAAAAAGAATTCTTTCCTAGAGGGGAAAAGAAAGTTGGAAGGGCTACAGTAAACAAAGAGTTCACGGCTTTGCATGGGCTGAGTTGTTGCCAGGAAAGAGGGGTCTTTCTTCGTCTTGTTGGTCTCTGCTATTGCTGCAAGGTGTGAGAGCGCCCCCTTCTGGTCTCCTGACTCTATTTAATTGTGATTCCAGTTTATTAATTTTTTACAACGATCATATTGTTTAAGTTGTTTCCTGGCTTGCAATATTGATGTCCGGCAGGCATAAAGACCATGGACATATTTAGATCCTAGAGTCTAGACACATCACAGATATAGAATATAGTAGTTTTGTAACTCTTTCCTTTTTAAAAATTTTTGCAAAGAAAGAACTTTCCATTGTAATTGAGCCTTTGTTGTAGCAGCCAACTGTCATAAGCATCACTGAGATTCCCAAATGGACTATGAATGCTTGCCCATTCCCTGGGGTCCCACTAGTGTTGTGATAAATTTGTCCCTAGCTTGACCTTTCAGTTTGTCTCAAAGTGAAGGAAGTTTTCAATGGGAAGATTTCAAAGGAGATTTTCTATTCCCTCCCTTCATTTAATTTAACTTCATTGACCTATTTTCAATCGCAGCTTTTACAGGGGAGCACGACCTGTTCAATGAAGCACAAAGAAAATCCTGCAAGCAATGACACTGCAGAATCAGAACCTGTCCCACAGGTATTTGGTTTGGTTTGTTTGTTTGTTTTGATTGTCAGAAAGCACTTTTTGAAGCTATTGGGTTCCATGATTTTCTCTCTTGCTTTAGCTAAAGCAGGGATGCTGTATTGCCTAATACAAGACACATCTTTCACCTATTGCCTCTGGACCTTTCCATGACCACTGTGCCTGCCACTAAGCTTTTGGTTTGATTTGCTGAGGTCCTAGAAGAACAAGGGCAAGGGAGGGTTCTCACCCCTCCCCAGCAACCAAGAAGGAAAACAAAAGTAAACAGAGAACAAAAATTATACATATGTTCTTTATAGGACAAAGAAGATAAAAAGAAGACTTGAGAAAGCAGAGAAGGAAGAAAGAAGTACATATCCCCCACAAACACAAGTAACAAAGAAACAACTCAGGAGCTTAATTCTGAACTTCTATCTGGACTGTTCTATATTTGACCAAACGTATTACATCATAGCAATTATTAGGATTCATTTTACTTAACACATTTTTAATTTGGGGGTTAGAGTCATCAGAGTTGAATGGTTTGACCAAAGTTTTCTCAAAATAGTTTCTGAAATATTGCCTTTTGTGGAAAATATTTTATGTGCTTTCAAGAAGTAGCAGTGTTAACATATTTACACTTATTTTCTGCCTGGCATTGGTCTTCTGTAAGATATTTGTTGAGGTACATAAGTTATTCTGTTAGGATGTTAATTTTTACATTCAACATTTTTATTTTGACTCTCCTGATTGTCTTTTCCGTATTGTTTGACAGAATGTGATGGTGCCTCCTTGTACTGAATGCGAAGAGGAAAAAAACCCGGGAAAACAATTGACCAGCACTGAAGGGAAGGCAAATAGAGAAAAAAAAATGACTGTAAATACCAAGAAACTGTGTTAAAAAACATCCATTTGCTATTGTCTTCATACTCTTTTTAGACCACAAGCTTGATGGAAATACTAAGTTTTTAAAGCATGCAACTTTTTCACAATTTTATGTACCTTTATATAGTAGTCTACAAATTTTCCAAAAGATTCCAGGCCAATTATGATCCTTAAGCAATAACCTAATAAAAATGGATATCCAGGCAGCGGTTGAGAGTCCGCCTGCCGATGCAGGGGACGCGGGTTCGTGCCCCGGTCCGGGAAGATCCCACATGCCGCGGAGCAGCTAGGCCCGTGAGCCATGGCCGCTGAGCCTGCACGTCCGGAGCCTGTGCTCCGCAACGGGAGAGGCCACAACAGTGAGCGGCCCGCATACCGCAAAAAAAAAAAAAAAGGATATCCACAGTCATACATCATCATTGTCATCAGTGAATTGCCCAGTATAAATTGGTCATTTTTGAACTCAAATGCAATATAACATTTAATTCTTCTGGTTCATTTGTGTATCCAGTACTTCCATGATCTTGTTTTTTAAATCAGCTGGAGAATGATTAAATATGGATCCTCAGCATTCTTAGAATCCAAATTGAAACCATATCATAAAGATTTTGGTCCATGCTGGTTAATTGGAGTCACTCTCCTCAAGGTTGGAATCTGTACTGATCCAAATATATTATTTATTTGAGTGTGTTCATTGCTATTCTCATTACTATTTAGAACCATGTCTAAATAATATCAAGGCAATTCCCTCAGGGGTTTAGTCAATTAACAAAATTCTTTAAATATGTTTAGTATGATGTAGACAAAATATCAAGGAAGAATGACTAAATTTCTGACACAATTGATTAGATTTTTGGCATTCTATAGACACACCCCTATGGTTGTCAGCTGGAATTACTTCAAGCTATAAATCAAGCTGTTTGAAATGCTCAGTGTGATTTTTGGTATGAAATTGGGTAATGGGATGTGGGATGGGAAGAGAGGTCCAAAATACAAATATGCAAGCAGATAATATACATTTTAAAATGAGGATTTAATGAAAGTAAAATAGCCATGTAGAACTAATGAACCCCAATTTGTATATTTTGAAAACAAATGTATTATTAAAACAAATCAGTGGCTGTGGGAACCTTTGACATTGGGACTGTATATAGGAATACCACTGATCAAATAAATTCACTCTTGGATACTCTGAACATACCTCATAAGCAAGAGTAATTGACACTGATTGAAACGATGGGTATAGCATCAAACTTATAGACTAAAATTAATTGGTTAAATGATGCAGTTAGTTTGTCTGCACCAAATCTATTCACTTCTGCTGGTTAGACCCATTTTGTAGAAAGCATATAAAACCATTGTTTTTATAGACTAGATCTGCCAAGCCACAATTAATTTGGAGCACAGTATCCTGGCATGATCTGTAATTAATAGATGAACTTAAATTCTGGGATATGGTGGCACAACTTTGACCACAATGACATATTCAAAGAAATTTAGTGATCTGGAGAAATGCCAAACTATCATTAACAGTAAAAGTGATACTGTGATATATTCATGTAGCAATTGTACTTGCTGAGTAATTCTGTGTCACTTATCAGTATTTTTCAGATTACAGGCTACCTAAGAAAGAGAACTAGTTTTATAGATGATTTAGAGGGTTTTCGGGTGAAATGACCAGGACAAAAGAAAAGATCAAGGTCTGAAGCCCCTGCTGACTCCTCAGCTCTAAAAATCATTTAATTCAATGAGATGGAATATTGCTAATTTCCCAGGTCCTATTCCTTGTAATTTCCATATTGTACCCAGAAATCCTAACCAACTCTAAAGATTTATGAAAGGGAAGCAGATAATTTAGTTTAATTTAGGTTTACTCTCCTACCTCCACCCATGGCTCCAGCTTCCCTCCCAGACCATATGGAGCCTATGGAAAGTTAATCACCATTGCACCTTAGCAAAGTATGTCTTGAGGAATCTTTGGAAATAATAAAAATAGAGTCAGGCTGATATTTTTCTGAAAATTTTAGATGAAATGATGAAAGAGAATTTGGCTTAATATTAATCAAATTTGAACAGCTTCATCTATAAATTATTTTTTCTATGCTCTAAATTCCTATTCTCCTACATGATAACATAATCAATTTTCTTCTCTTAAATACTGGCATGATCAAGTGGGCTTTGAATGAATATAATGTACACATTTTTTCTTTAACAATAGATAGCATTATGCATCCTGCAGAGTTTACCGTGGTATATTCATTGCATTATTTGTTTAAAAACAAAAATAATTTGTAATAGAAGAGCTTTATAAATATTTTTAAGAAATATTCTGGGAGTTCCTTTTAACAGTTAATCACAGAATTCTTTTTAGTTTGTACTATGACTTGAGTTTAATGAATGCATTTTATTTCTCTCAATCCATTAATTGCTGAGGTTTAAAATGCTTTACAAACGTGTGGCTTTTGTCCATAAGAAAGGTGCCATTTCTTATTATTTCTTTTAATTAGCTCCTATATAAATAAATGTTGTTTTTGAGGAGTTAACATTCATAGCCTAACTATCCTCATGTGGAAAAAAAAAATTAAGCAAAATGTTGAATGTAGATAGTACAGTTCTATTATGTACTTGTAACAGTAAGCAGTGAAGAATTACTTATGCTTTGTAGAATATCAATGATTCCTACTGAGAAACAAACACACTTTCCAGTGGAATAACTTATTTTAATATGAGTACTACCAGAATTAACAATTTATTTCTCTCTATTATTTTGAAGTACTGATATATTCATTCTAAGTTGCGAATTGGTTTTGGACTTTGTGTTTCTTTTTATATGCATTAATATGCATTAACTATGTAAACTAGTGCCTAAAATGTGTAAGACCTAAATTAATTTAAAGCTGACTGTGTCTATCCCATGCCAGCATTCTCAGATGAAAAGTGAAAAACTGAGTAACTCAGCTGGATGTGTTTTTCTGTGTGATCTCAAATCTCTGAATACTGAATATCTATGGCTAACTAATTTGTTTTTCATTCTTTAGTCGTATATTTAGCATTGAAGTGCTATTTGAGAGGCATTTCTGTTTCATACAGTATACTGGATTAGAAGTCTGAGACAGTTGTATGTGAAGGAGACATTTACTGCTTTAGATGGATAGTGTGGATAGCTGGATTAAAATAATACTTGTGAACTTCGCTATAATGGAATCTTTTATTTTTGCAGCTCAGGTACTGTAATTAGCGCTACTTGAAGTAGAGGTTGAAATTATCAGTGACACCAGAGAGTAGGGTAAACTGGTCAGACATAGAGAGTAATGACAACATACACTTGTTTACTTAGGGGACATTTTCTTAGTCATGTATACAGTCTTAAATTTCCCCAAACTATTTGTTCATCTCGGTTACATTACATAATATCGATGGTCAAGTGGTGAAAAATAAAAGGTACTGAAAAATGGCCTATTTTTGCTCAATAAAGGTTTGTTTCCAAGACTACTATGTATATGATCTACCTAAACTAATTGAAAAACACACATTAACTTTTAAAATAGTACTTGCTTCTGTGTTTCATGATCTAAGAACTTTTTTGAAATGTCATCCTGGAAATTTCTTCAATCTCTCTTTGCCACTGTCCCAGAAAACCCTTATTTTATTTAGTGTTTTTTTTTTTTTTTAATAGAGTTCCAGTCTATTTGTTTGCAAATGAGTCTCAAGTGCTTAAAACCAGCTGCCCCATAGTAGGTGCTTAAATATGTGTTGAATGAATTCAGAACCTGAAGCATCAATGGAAGAAGTAAAGAAAGCAACAAGGTAACACATTCTAGTATGATAACAGGAAATCATAAGACATAGTCTTTTAGGAAAAGAAAGTAAATATCTTGTTCTTGTTTGTTTTGATTTTAGGTTATTTTTCCTTTGCATTTTGCTATTGGGCTTGTGTGTGTGACTAAACAGAGTAGATATGGCACTCCTGGATGAATTTTGGAATGCAGCTCAATATCATAGACATAATTCACATGGCACGTATGTGACTTTAATTGGAACCCAGATTGGACATTCGCCTGAACCTGTACAAATCACTCGATTTCTTTTAGTATAAGTTTCTAAGCTCTTAGACCTTAAGTGGTTGGGCTAAGATTTTCCTCTCCATTCTGTTGAGCCCTAGTTCTTTAGCAGACATAAGCCAAGGGCTGCTGAGAAGGTAAATGAATATCTAGAGGATGGGGCTCACTACTAGAGGATCTATACTTTTATATAATTTATTTGTGGGGCTTACACATTCTGCATATACTTTTAGTGGTGAAAGGAAGTCCAAATCTAAAGTGATTTGAAAATCACTGAATAACATAATCTTGATGATCTCCTTTCTCCCTTTGTTCATTCAGGCAGCCAGTCATTCAGTCATTCAATAAATATTCTTTGAGATCCTACAATGTGCCTGCCATTCCACTTCTTTTGAAGATCCAATAGTAAACAAAAATAGTAATTATGAATATTAATGTTGTGCTTAATATATACCAGCCACTGTTTTAATTTTTTATTATTAGTTAAATAGTCTGAGGATTATTTAAGATAGATATTACAGTTATCCTCCTTTCACAGATGAGGCAATTGAGGTAGAAAATGTTAATTGAATTGCCCAAGATCATACAGCCTGTAAGAGGAAGAAGTAGGATATAGATCTGGCAGTGAGTTTCTTGAATCTATGTGCTTAACCATTTCACCACACTGTCTCTCCTGTGAATGCCAGAGTCCTGCTTTCATGGAGCTTACAGTTTAGAGAAAGAGACAACCATTAATGAGGGAAGTACACAGAAAAGTGTATGACTGCTACACAGGGTTCTCTTTACAGCATACCATAGGGCAGGGTTGGGGGTGTGAATGTACCATACCTGTGTGAAGTTCTCACTTAGAAAATGGTATTAAACTAATATTAATGAATATATTTTGCATGACTGTCCAAATCTTCAAAAATAAATTTTGTAGTATTTTCAGATATTAGCTAACAATATTTGAAACTGAATGCTTGAATTCAAATAAATGGTTGTGAATTAGTGCTGTTCAAAAAAAGAAAGCATCATATGGAAAAAGTGCCATTGCTTTCTATTCCCTGAATGCTAGGGTATATGAGTCTATGAGGTATAGATGACAGCGAAATGTAGGTTTCTTTCATAAAAGTAGAAATTTTCTCTGTCTCTCTTTCTCTCAGAAAAGCCATGCATTCAATGTCATGATGATTGACCAGGATTAGCTTGTACCATTACAGCATTTGCATCAGAAATAAAGCAAATGTGCTGTGTGTGTGTTGTCCCCCTTTCCCCCCTTCTTGGTACCTCCCACTCCTAAATTCTTTAATTCCTTTGGGAACACCATTTCACCTCATATGCTGTAGACACAGTGGCATCTTGGGAAGGTCATATAATGCAATATATTTGTTCCCAGAAAATCAGGCACTATTTGAGGCTCCTGGAAGAAGCAGTTGACCTCTGCACCTGATTAACTGCTGAATAGGCATCCTTCTTTGGGCAGCATCTCTACCAAGAGTGAGAAAAAGAGAGAGCATCCTGTGGTGGGTCTTGTCCTCTCTCTGACTATGGCTCATCTTTACCACTTTTTTCATGATAAAGTGCCCAGTAAAAGTAAATCAAGAGATAGATACTAAGCAGAAGCTTCCAGCTCAAGTTTGGTGGATGCAGCACAATGGAGCAGAGGATGAACATCCCTGATAAGTTCCTGTTAAAGTAGCAGCATACTCACGGTGACATATTGGTTATTTTTCCCCTGCAAGTTTCAGTTTGACCCCTTTAGGTTTCTTCAATCTTGGTCCCAAAACTTAAAGATCATCTGGGCTGGAAATCCCCAAAACTACCCTTCATGCCTTTCTTTGGAATAACACACTAAGTATGTAAATCTTAGTGTACACTGAGCAGAGTCTACATATTTAAATGGTCAAGTTTCCAACATGAGTAAAATGTGCTGCTGACACTTCGCTCATGAAATCCACTGACAATGACTTCACCAGGAGATTTTGACATAGTGAAAGAGGAGCAGTACAATATGGGTAAGAGATAGGGACATTGTGGGTAAGAGGAACAGGTAATTTAGAGCATGTTTTAAGTCCACTCATTTAATCTGTGAAATAAATCCCTCTGAAGTAGATGCCTAGATGCGGCATAAGTAAAATTGAATGTATTTACTAGATGTGTTTCCAGTCATTTGTTACACAGTGAATATGTAGATGCTTGAGTGTGTATTAGCCCACTTAATGTTTGCAACTTTGGAAAGGTGTGAGATAGAGAACAAGCTTTCTCTGAATCAGGAGAATGGTGGACCAGGTAGGTATGTTCAAAAAAGTAAATTAGATAGTACCAAGTTGATGAAATGAACTCTATGATCTTTGAAAAAGAAAACACCTTCTCACATTTTATCCTCCTGGTCATAATTAAAGAGATAAAAAGGTGGAGAAATATGAATCCTTGAAAAAATATCCTCATTCATCTCATAATGGAGACATAGACTAGTTTTTTGAATGAAAATTTAGGGCAGATTTTTCTCCTTTGCAATGTTAATCTCACTTTCTATTTCCCCTTTCATGATCATCTTATTTGGGGGTTACGCATTTAAGGTTTTGGGGTACTGGAGTTCACAAATAAATTTTAGATATTTCTAGGATGCATTTGTTTTATTCATCATTAACTGAACCCTAACAGTTGCGTATGTGAACAGTTGCGTACATGAACACATGTACGTTCACTGTATGCATTTGTGCATGCTCCTGTCTGCATTTGCTCATTGTAGGCATTAATATGGTAGTTTCTATATATATTTGTGTTTTCTGGCACTTGTGAACATTTTAATTTGTGGATGCATAAATTTAGGTTATGAATACCTTCATATGTTTACATCTCTGTTCATGTATCTAATATAGTAAATATTATATATATACTATATATTATATCTAATATAGTAAATATTATATATATACTATATATTATAGTAATATAGTAAAGTGAATGTCCAGTGCAGTTGCAATAAGCACAACTGTGCTGATCTAGGTTGTGCAAACAGACACACCAAATAAGCATCTCAAATCAGCCATTTGATATGGACAATCATTCCCATCCCTCAAATACAAAGGCTTGCCTCATGTACCTCTTTATGTCTTTTCATTTGTCTATAGTTAGACCTAGAGTAGGGAATTACATTTGGAGTTATTCACTGGATGGTCTAAAAAGGAGAATTTCTTTCAGCATGGTTTCCTATGTATGAAGCCTCAAAAAAAATCTACCAACTGTCCTTATATTAACCAAAGTATTTTTTATTTGAGGAAAAGAAGGCGAGTAATTATACTATTAATTATACCGCATGCCCTGACCGTACTAGGGCATAGGTACACTACACTGTTAGAGAAATAAGATGAAATCATAAGATCAAGGAAAGGGAGGTGTTTCTTTTATCTCAAATGTTAATGAGAGGATATGCATATGACAGGCATTTGGTGTAAAAGTTTCCAGGTGTGGATTACTTTGAAATCACTACACTTTTTTAAACTAGTGTCTGTTTATTATGAGGAAATACTTTGCTTAGGTTTGTCTTTTTCTCTCTCTCTCTTTAAGTAAAGTGATGAATTGTTACTTTGTTAGCTATGCGTTTAATTTGAAATTTGGGTAAAACACAATTAAATGTATGTCTGTAACTTGCAGAATGAAATACTAATTACTCCATGATACAACTGCCAAGGTTAATTGGCTTTTACTTAAGATCTGGGGTGCTTTGCATAATTTATTTTTTTCTCAGATAATCTGAAGGTAGATTTGTCTGCTGGATTCATACTGCACAGTTTCTAGAAACTCCTGCTTCACCAGGTGACCTGACAGGTAACTATTGTTCTTTAACACATCAGAGATTTAAATGTCGCCTGTTCTTTTCTTAGATATTAATAATGCAAACTCACTGCCCTCTTCTCTGAAGGTTAACCTGTGTGCTTTGCTTAGGTTAAGGGTTAGGGCAAGCATGGTGGTGGTGGCAGATTTTTTGTTTTTAGGAAATCCTCAGAAGCCTTTCTGAGCTTGGGTCTCAATTTTGTGACTTAAAATATACTACTTTCAGGTCAGAGTCCCAAAACTTACTTCATTGTGTGCATAAATATAAACCTTTAGGAGTGTACACATAACTACACTAGAAGTGTTACAATGTGATTTTGAGCAAAGACTTGCAGTCAGACTGCTTGCATTAAATTCCTTGTTCAGCTTCTTAACTGTGAGACCTCAGACAATTAGCTAACCTCTGTGTGTTTTAGTATCTTCACCAGTAAATTGAAAATAATAAGATGACATACCTCATGATAACAGCTATTTCCTTTAAATATTGAATGGGGTCATACAAACAGGACAAACAGTAACCCCTTAATAAACACTACCTATTTCTATTTTAAAGGTATCCATAACTCCATGAATACATTCACAAATGCCCAATAGGAAAATTATTATGCATTTGGAATTGGACACCTGTACAGTATATTTCTCTTTCTGTGTCTGTATGTGTGTGTGTGTGTGTGTGTGTGTGTGTGTGTGTGTGTGTGTGTGACTGAACAGGAGGTATGATTTGCCTTGCTTAAAAAGAAACTCTCCTAATTTTGATTATCTGAAGAAAAAACTGGGTTTTTCTAGATAATGCTATGTTGAACTCATATTTCTTAAGATGGGTGAGTCAAAATATGATTATCATTTTAAAAATCCCTGGGCAGCGGCATGAAGTGTCTCTCCATTTATTCACACAATATCATCAAATAATTTTTCTCCTAAAAACATCTAATTTCTGTCTCTTTTTGAGAGTCAGAAATACTAATTAAAGGATTCTGTTTGTTTCCTAAGAATTTTATAAGAATGTAATTATATCTTTTACCTTTCTTGTGTAAATTATTTTCCAGGTTGCTTTTTACTATTTATCTTAATAGGTAATGAATAACATTTGTGAAAAAATCAGTTTATTTACCCCAACTTGCAACCATAATAATTTCAGTAAGATGTATGGTAGGCTATAATCCAAGTAGATGTTGGACAGTTCTTTTCAAAAATTGAGTAGGTATATGAATAAAAGTATTTACATGCTTCAATGATATTTTTATAGAAAAAGAAGAAAAATATTTGTGTTCCAGATTGTTCTTTGCCTTTGCCAGTTTTAAACTTGCATAGGCCCAGTGGTATTGTAGTTTTTCTGGGGCCTTTAAAGCACCAATAAAACATTAATCAAAACCAAGCCTCATTTCAAATTTTACAGTACAAGTGATTCTACACACATTCATTACCTTTTTGAAATTAGATTTTTATTCTCTTTTGGGAAATAGAAGCATCAAATTTCCTTTTCAGTCTTTCCTCATCACCACTTCAAAGCTTCAAAGCCTAGTGGACTTCTTTATACCTTCCTTTTTCCCATTCTCCCTTTATTAAAGGAAAGTATGTGAACAGACTCCTTCCTGATATGCCCTGAAATTTCTTTTGAGGAAGTAAATGAGATAAGGTCTCTGTGGGCCTAAAAGCTCCTTGAAAAGTCTGGAATTCTTATAACCAACACGCTCATTAAAGACAATGTTTTTACACTTTACCCTACAGTCTATTCACTATTATAGTGTCCATACTGATTCTTTTTTAAAAAGGTACATCATGACATTTCTCTCTTTAAAGCTATCCAAGGGTTTCCAAGATCACTGAGAATTATATTAAAATAAAAAACTATTATCCTCATCATGGGCTACTAGACCCTTCAGTGCTGGGCCTCCCTTTCTTGGCCTCACTTCTCACCACTTCCCCACAGCTCACTTGATTTCCTTTAGGCTGGCCTCTGCTGTGTCTTGAACCTGCTGAGAAGCTCTTGTCCAGTGTCTTAGTACCTGTTGGTGCCTCTGACTGGGATGTTTTTCCTCTAAATATTTATTCACCTCACTTGGCTCTATTCTCTCTTTAAATTTCACTATATCAGAAGGATTATCCTTGATTCTCCTATCTAAAATGGTACCCCTGTCCCCACCATTCTGCTATCACCATCTATTCCCTTACCTTGTTTGTCTTCTCTGCATAAAATGCATCAATACATGACATTATATTACACATGTGTTTGTATATTTGTTTTCTCAGTCTCCTGCTGCTAAAATGTAATCTCCTGGAGAGCAGGGCTTTGTCTGTTTCCTTCATTGCCATATCCCCAGAGTCTGACACAATTAGGTGCTCAATGAACACAAGGTGAATAAATAAATGTAAAATGCACTGTCTCTGATGGCTTCAATGTTTCCCTGTCATCGAAGTGAAATGAGAGTCACTCTGAAAGTTGAAAGAAAATTCTCAGTCCAGACCATGGCTCTGTGTCTTGGAGGAAAATCAGCCTATCGGCCCTGGGTAAGTCACTTAAAACAGGAGAAAGGTGGTTTAGGCATTTACGTTTTATGGAGCGATGGGCACTGGCACTTATTCTCTCCCATCCAAATATCCCTAAAATCTCTGATAGAGCTACTTACTAAAATATGAGCAGAGATAAAAAGTTTGGCTCTACAAAGAATAGCCATAGCTTTTCCTAACTAGAATGATGAAATAACTTGAAACAAGGATAGTGGCTTTTACCAAAAAAAAAAAAGTTTTCTTAGTAGATTAGTTTATCAGATTATGATGAATGTGATAAACTGAAAACTTTAGTTGACTTGCCCAAGACCCATGAAACCAGAATCATGAGGAAAGTCAGTGTCGTCATCCCTACCCAGCATTTACTGTGTCTCCTGCTTCTAAACTTACATTAGCATTACAAAAACATTCCTTGGCCATACTCTAGAATGACTGAAACAGATTATCTTGTGCTGGAGCTAAGGACTCTGTATTTTTATTTTATATTCAAGATGAACCTATGCAAGCTAAAGTTTAAACCACTACTGTATATATGACAGGCCACCTATATAATTACTATTCTTTAGGTCCCAGAACTGTCCCAGTTTCCTGTTATATGAGATCTACCTAGTTATACAAACTTCCCTGTTCTAAGATTTTTCCTTGCAGTACACTTACAAGCTCTTCATAACAGAAAATTTCTCCAACTATCTTCCAAATACTGCAGCTTTCAGACAGTAGTGAAGCGATGTTGCTTGTCTCCCCAATACTGGTCTACTTCTTACACAGAAATAATCAAGCCAGACAATGTCAACAAGTTGGCAAGGCAGTGGCTTTGTTTGACCTGCCTGCTTGGAGGTATTAAAACACCGAATGTGGTTATTGATGGCTGGTAGTACTAATAATTGTCCTAGCCACAATTATCTAATTGACTGCCATGGAGGATGACTGTAATGGGATCTCCATAGCAACAGCCCCTTTTGGAAGTTACTGATTTCAATATTTTTACTTGTAAACTATTTTGAACTGTGGTTTTATTTCCCCCTTAAGGAGGATAAGGGTTTTTTTATTTGGCAATGGAATTTAGGTGTTACAGGCATCTCCAGATGTCTTATAGTGGAGAAACAAAAACGGTAGAGAGGTTAGGAAGAGAAACAGGTTACAGGAGCTAGAAGTTTGCCTCCACCCTTGTTAGAGAAGTACTGTGGGGTAACAGATTGGTCATTATTGATGCTTATGAAAGGACTTACAATGTGAATATTTTCAACAAGTTTGCTGGTGAGTAGGTCATTAAGAAACTTGAACTTGGACCATTTCTCGCATATATTACAGTGTTGGCCTCAGGCCCTTCCGTGCCTTCAAAGATTAGAGAATGCAGCTGTCCTTGAATTCAGTTAAGTTGCTATTCTGTCTCCCTCAAGAAGCAGCAAGAATTCCAAAATTTACTTATATTTTTTCCTGAGTTTGAGTCAAATCTTTAAATCTTTAATAAATAGATGGAACTAAGGGAATAAGATGCAAATCAGAACATTTCGCTCTTTGCAACTTTTTTATTTCAAAATCCAAACTTCTCACCCAAAACCACGAAGACCTACAAGATCTGGCCTCTGGCAATTTCAAATTTGACCACATTACCTGCCACTCACTGCTTCTCTCACTGCTCTCCAGCAAAATGGATGGCAACATCCTTACAACACACATTGCAAAAATCCTACTAGTGCTACTAATCATAATAGCAAATATTTATAGAGTTATTATACCCATAAATCTTCTAACCACTTCATATATGTATTTTAACCCAACCTTCACCACAACCAGCAAAATAAGTTACATCGTTTTTTCATTTTATATCTGAAGACACTAAAGCAAAAGGGATTTAAGTAAATCATCCAAAATCACATACCTACTAAGTAGCAGAGTTGGATTTGAACCCAGGCAGTTTGACCTCAGAGTCGATATTCTTACCTACTTTGCCTCTCTACAAACCATACCACAACTCTCCCTTGCTTAATACACTCCAATGTCTGGCTATCTTACTTAAAATAAAATTCAGTGTAGGGGTTCTTTGAGTTCTGGTTCCAGTCTGTCCCTTTAAACCTGTCCTCTCCCATAAGACCAGTTATATAATATGCAGGGCCCGATGCTGAATGAAAATGTTGAGCCATTGTTCAAAAATCATTGATGATTTTATGACAGTGACACGGAGCATCAAACCAAGTAGAGGACCCTTCTGAGATTCAGGGCCCTATAACTGCAAAGCTAGCACATCTGTGATACTGACCCGTCCCCATCATTCTCTCCTATATTCATTGAGTTCCAGCTACTTCTGCCTGGGGTCTCTGCACTTGCAGATCTCTTTACTAAAAAGTCTCCTTACCTACAGTCTCGAGGACATGTGGGACAACTTCAAGTGTAACAGTATAGACACTGTCTGTAGGTGGCATTTCCAGAAGGAAAAGAGAGTGATAAAGGAGAAGAAAGAACATTTGAAGAAATAATGGCATGAAACTTTTCAAATTTGATGAAAAAAAATTAAACACCTAAGAAGTTCAGTGAACTCTGTTTAGTTTAAACCCAAAGAAATTCAGACCTAGTTACTCTATAACCAAACTATGTAAAGCCAAAGATAAAAGGATAATCTTGAACAAGAGAGAAGTGACTCAACACTTTCAAGGGATTTCAGTAGCATTAACAACCTATTTTTCATCAAAACTATGGAGGTCAGAAGGCCATGGATGATATATTCAATGCATTGAGAGAAAAAAGTCTGTTAACCAAGAATTTTATATCCAGCAAAGTGGATATAGAAGGAGAATTTAAGACATTAACCTATAAGCAAAACTGAGAGATTTGTTGCTAGCAGACCTGTCCTACAAGAAATACTACAGGAAATCTTTAGACAGAAGTGAAAGTGTAGCAGACAGTAAATCAAATCTACATGAAGAAATAAAAATCATCAGTAACAGAAATTACATAGTAAATATAAAAGTCAGCATAAATATATTTTCGTTTAGTACTCTATTTTCTCCCATCTTACTTAAAAGACAGCTCCATAGAGGAATAATTAGAAATTTGTGTTGATGGGAAAGCAATGAATAAAGATGTAATTTGTATGAGAAATATAGCACAAAGGAGGCAAGTGGCAATGGAAATATACAGAAGCAGTTTTTGTATACCATTGAAATTAAAATGGCGTCAATATAATCTAGATCATAATAAAATAAATTGTTAACTGCAAATCCCCAGGTAACCCACTAAGAAAAATAACTAAATAATAGTAAAATAAATGACATCTGAATTAAAAATGGTACACTAGAAAATATTTAACATAAAAGAGGGTACAATGGAGGGATAGAGAAACCAAAAAAGGCCTGAGACTTATGGAAAACAATTCACACAATTACAAATAAATCCTACTTTATAAATAGTCACCTTAAATGTAGATGGATTAAACAGTCCAAAAGGCAGAGATTAGAAGACTGGATAAAATTAACCATGATCCAACACTACACTGTCTTATTAGAGATACACTTTAAATTAAATTGGTTGAAAGAAAAAGAATTTTTTAAAAAGTTATAAAATGCAGGAGGCAACCATGAGAAATCTGGCATTGCTATACTAATATCAAAATAGACTTACAAACAAAATTAAAAAGTAACTACATATAAAGAAGGACATTTTAGAATGGGATAAAAGGGTCGGTCCTTTAGGAAAATATAATAATTATGAACATATATCCACCTAACATCAGAGCTCCAAAATGCATGGAACATAAACCAAAAAAAATGAACGGGGAAAGAGACAGTTAAAAAAATAATCATTGATCAAATCAAAACCACAATGAGATACCACCTCACACCCATTAGATGGCTACTATAAAACAAAAAACAAAAACAAAAAAAACCTGGAAATAGTAAGCTTTAACAAGGAAATGGAGAAATTTGAATCTTTTTCACTGTTGGTAGGAATGTAAAATGGTGCAGCTGTTGTGGAAGACTGTTTGATGGTTCCTCAAAAAGTTAAAAATAGAACTCATATCATCCAACAATTTCATTTCTGGGTATATACGTGAGATATAAAAGTAGGATCTCAAAGGAATATTTGTACACCCGTGTTTGTAGTGACATTATTCACAATAGTTAAAAAGCAGAAGCAACCCAAGTTTACCAATAGATAAAGGGATAAGCACTGTGGTATATACACACAATGAAATATTCAATCTCAAAAAGGAAGAAAATTCTGATGTGCTCCAACATGGATGAACCTTGCAAATATTAAGTGTTTAAAGCCAGACAGAAAAGGGCAAATATTGCATGATTCCATTTTATGCAAGACTTCTGAGTAGGCAAATTCATAGAGAATAGAGGTTACCAGGGTCTAGGTGACAAGAGAAACAAGGAGTTATTGTTTAATGGGCATAGAGTTTCAGTTTTGTAAGATGAAAAACTATTCATGTTAAGTGGAATCATACAATGTGTGGTCTTTTGTGACTGACTTTATTTCACTTAACATAAAGTTTTCAAGGTTACCCATGTTGCAGAATATTTCATTACTTTCTTCTCTTTATGGACAAATAATATTTCATTGTACGGGTACACCACATTTTGTTGAGCCACTCAGAGATTTCATTTGTTTCCACATTTTGGTTTATGCGCATAATGTTGCTATAAACATTCATATATAAGTTTTAATGCAGTCATGCTTTTATTTCTCTTGGATGTTTACCTAGGAGTAGAATTGCTGTGTCATATGACACTCTGTGTTTATTTGAGGAACTGCTAGACTGTTCTCCAAAGTTGCTGCATCATTTTATGTTTCCTCCAGAAGTGTATACATGTTCCATTTTTCTCATTTTTCCCTTATTTTGAATTAATTTTATTAAGATTTTTATCTTCCATTTTATTTCCACTGTGAGTTTATTAGACTTATTGTGCTATATTCTTAGCTATTGTTCAAGGGTTTAAAACATATTTTTACAATATCACATTTAATTTCAAATAATATCATACTATTTTATAAATATTATAAGAGACTAATAACAGTGTAATTAATTCCATTTGTCCCTTTCACCCTTTGAGCTATATTTATAAAACATTTAAATTCTATATGATATAAATCCCAAAATGTATTTATAATAATTTGTCTTTAGTTGGACTATATTTTTAAGGTATTTTAAAGAAAGATGAAGAAATCCGATATTTATCTTTTTAATATATTTTACCATTTCTAGTACTCTTCATTTCTTTCCATACACCAAAGTTTACAACTGGCTCATTTTCTTCAGTCTAAGTTACTTTCTTTCATATGTCTCAAAGCACGAGTCTTCTGGAGACAACGTTTTCTAGATTTTGGTCTGAAAGAAGTCTTTCTTTTTCGAATACTGTTTTCATGGATAAAGAATTCAACGTTGACAGATTTTGTTTTCCTTTTAACAAGTTAAAGGTATGTCATTTTCTTTGCCCTTGCATTGTTTCTGACAAGTAAGTAGCAATTCTTACATTTTTTCCTCTGCAAATGATTTGTCTCTTTTCTCTGGCTGATCATATGATTTTCCTTTTATTACTGGATTTTACCACTTTGAATATGAACTGCCTTGGTATTTTTTTCTTTGTGCTTATCCTGGTTCACTTCTGAGCATTTTTGGATTTGTGGATTTATAGTTTTCATAAAAGTTGAAAAACTGTAAGAACATTATTTCTTCAAGTATCTTTGCTGCCCTACCTTCCCTCATTTGCTTCTGTGTCTCTGTACACAGGTATTCGATGTCTATTATCTCACAATTGTTTTTTAACTCTTTAACTTCAAATTTATAATCTTTTGGTCTGCAGGGTCCTATTCACTGGTAAGCCCATCCAGTGATAAAATAATTTTTTTTTCAACACTTCTATTTGTTTCATTTTTATATCTTTTGTTTCTCCTCTTTGTATGTTCATTTATTTCTTTCAATTCTTGAGCATCTTTATACTACCTGGGTTAAAGTATGTGGAATGGCTGAACACTATAAGGTGTGATCATTCTGGAGTGTGAACTACCACTTCACCTGGTGAGAATTTAAACATCTCCCAGTCTTGTACGAATTCAAAGAATTGGTCACCCCATTAGCTGTTATTTTACTGGCCTTGTCTTAGTCTGCAAATGTATAGCTTGTTATTTAGCTTTAGGGGAGGAAAAATACTTTCCCCCTACTCTTCTGAATTCTTCACTGGAGCCTTTTAACAAAGGACAGATTAACAAAAGAAAAACAAACAGAAGTTTGTTAACAGTATACCTCATGTATGCATGAGAGATTCCCAGGGGAAAAACATGAGTAATTTCAGAGGTGGCTTGGAACTCAGATTAGATACTATCTTCAGTTAAAGACAAAAGAAAGGAAGATTTGGAGCAGGCCAGTTATAGGAAGATAGCCAGGCAAAGCACGGTAAACAAGAGTAAAGTTTGTTATGTAGACCTAAAGTCTGGACCTTCTCCACTGATAAGGGCCTCAAACTGTCTCCAGGGATTAACCTTTATCCTTCCTGGTAGAAAATAGAAGAGGGGCATCTTCCTGAATTTATATTCTGCTTTTAGGCAAATAGTGGGAAGGAAGGAGCTTTTCTTGTATCTCTTTCTTTTCAAATGCCTTCAGATAAAAACAATCCTCAAGCCAAAGTGGCATATATTCAGGTGGCATATTTTGTCACCCTTTACAGCCTAAACTTAAAGAGATACCCATGAAGAATTCTGGAACAGTTTCTCCCTGTAGCTTTCTCCTCTCTGGTATTTATCCTGTATAAATCCTGGCTCCCTCGAACTCTGGTATCTGCCTTCCTTATTTCATTAAGACTGCCATGTTCAACTTAGCTTTTATCAACCTCTTCTTGAACCATAAAGTGCCTCCACACAGAAAGCGCAATCACAGAGGCAATCTTACTTGTTTAGTTCAGAGTTCATCAATACTGCCTGTTGGCCAGTGTAAAAATGGACATTTCATATATTTTTATCTAATTGTTTCAGTTGTTTATGATGGGAGTCAATGCCCTATATTTGTTATTTATTTACAATTGGCTTTTTAAAACATTGTACACTGGACATTATTGATTTATATGGTAAAGACTTCGGAATCTGTGTCTTTCCTCAGAAAAGGGTTGATTTTGTCATAATATACAGCTTCTTTACTGGTTGATCACCTTTAACTGTGTATTCTTGGTTTTATCCTGTTAGGAAACATTTCTGAAAGCCTAGAAAGAACATTACCAAGTCCCTCTATCTTCAAAGGATTCAACTTTTCAATTCTGTTTCCCCTTGGATCTTATCAGGGCTTTGTTTTATTGTCCATTTCCTTAAAACCATTGTCTTATTTTTTTAATAGAGTTTTGTGGGTACCTATGATGGGAGCACTACTCTAAAATCAACCGTTGCATCATAAATAGAAATAGAAATCAAGCCACACATTTATGGTGTGTTTGTTATGCATCATTATTTTAGCAATAGTTGACTAATCCAGCACCCTTCTTATACACTACAATGCGATGTACTTTACTTACCATATCACAAACAAAATTATGTAGCAACAGCCTTTTGTTATTTTATGATCCGCTACTATACTGTACACTCTTAAGAGAACAGAGATCCTGTGTAAATTGCTTTCTGTTACGCTTTCGGCAATTAGCACAATTCTGGGCACAATAGATGCTTAAAAATATGTTTTGATATTAATCAACAGATTACAAGGTTTCAAGCACTTTAGGCAGAGACTATCACTTGGAGTTTTAGAAATGCATCTCCTCTAATAGCACAGAATGCTTTAAATACAAGAGTATTAAGAAGGTCAATGCTGAGAGTTAACCTCACTGTTCTTATCTATGAATAAAAAGATTCTTACCTCTCTCAGCCTTAGGCCTTTTTTCATTTTCATAAATCAAAAATAGCATAGTTAACATTTGCTACCTCTAGCTTTAAACCTCACTTTAACACCAGTTACTTAAAGTATGTAAAATGAGATCTCACCCAAGCAGCACAAATTAAATACCCACTGAGGAAGTGTGGACGAGGAGACAATGAAAATGTTTGAAAAGGACTCTTATAAAGCATCATTATAACCAGAACTGTTATTATATAGTGTGATATGACAGTCCAAAGTTTCTGATGCCTAGCTGGGCAAATTAGTTAACCTCTCTATGGCTATTTCTTATCTACAAAATCAAGCAACTGGATGAGATGACATACACGTTTGCTTTCAGTTCTGGAATGCTGTGACTGGTAAGACAACCTAGTTTATTACTGGAGAGAAGTAGTCTGGCAAAAATTCTTCTTATTTATCACAAAAGATTTTAAGATTGTACTTCTTGCATTTGGCCCAAACACTTTATCCTTATAAAGATCATGTTCAGCCCCCTTTAGAGCACAAAGCATTTTCTATTTCAATGTTTTAACTAGTAGTTTTTAAATTAATTGTATTACTCCTTAGGAGAACACTGTGCATGCCAACTAATTCATCTTAAATAAAAATTTTATTGTGTCAACTGTTCTTAAAGAATATGAAAATCTTGTAAAGAATCTATTTGCCCAGTGGCTCTATCATCCCCACATACCACAAACCATTAATAATTACATGTCATCAAAAAAAATTTGTATTTAGCAAATGTAACATTTAACAGGTATTGTTATTACTAGGAAAATAGAATATTTTTCCTATCAAATGTTTATAAAAATGACTTCTTATATAATCTGAAATTACTTATACATCTCTGATGAACATGTTAGTGGTTTAATCATATTAGTGGTGGGGTCATTGCAATAAGCAATATATTTATATATGGTTTATTAGGCTTTCTTGATTTTCAGTAGATTTCTTCTAATTCTTCCCTGAGAGTAAATTACATTATACCTGGAAACTCTCTTGAAATCAGAAAGAAGTATTTGGTGTAGTTTAGATGACTTACTTGAGATAAGATTTTTGAGATTACCTTGGCTAGAAAGAAGTGGAGAAGACAAAATAGACAATGCCACTATAGCAACAAACTTAATATACAAATACTGCATTATGTAGCAAATTCTAACACTTTTTATATATTTTGTTCATCTTTTAATTTAGTTAAAAAATTAGACACTGGCACTATTTTGATTTTACCTGTCTTCCTATAAATATGTGCACATGTGCATGTCTATTAAATTAATATTTGAATTCATAGCTTACGTTAATAGTATATATTATAAATCTGTGTGCTACCATTCATCTCTAAAAACTAGAAAGACCCTCAAAATGACAAATAATTTTTTTTAATAATTCAAACGTACCAACAAGTTGCAAAAAAAAAAGTACAAAGCTCTTGTCTGCCATTCACTCATCTTCCCAGATATTACATCTTACATAACCATTGAATAAGTAGCAAAACCAGAGAAGTAACATTGATACAATGCTACTAACTCATCTACAGACATAATCAAATTTTACCAATTTTGGACTCCTGTCTTTTTTTTCTGGTCCAGGATCCAATCCAGGGTCCCACATCTTGAGTATAGTTTTCTGTCTCTTTAGTCTCTTCATATCAAGGAAAATTTTTGCATCTTCTTTGTCTATCAATCATGACTAGTAAAAATACTATTTCTTATTATTATTATTTCTTAGAATACCTCTTAGTTTACGTATGTATGACGCTTACTCATGCTTGAATGTGCATTTGGCAAAAATACCACAGAAATGATACCATGTAGCTTTCTTATTTCATCATATTAAGAAATACATAATGTTAGGATATCTGACTACAGATCATGCTACCTTTGATCAATTGGCTAAGGTGGAGGTTCTAGGGTTTTGAATTGTAGTTAGCTAGTTTCCATTAATGATTTAAAAAGCACTTTATTGAAAGATACTTTAAGAATATTTGTTAATCCTTTTATTGTGATAATTTTATAATTCAATACTTTGGTGTTTGCTAAATGGTGAATATCTATTTTTATTAGTCCTTCTACCTTTTTTAATTAGAAAAAAAGCTATTGGTTTTCCCCCATTTAATTAACTTATATATAGCAGTCTGATCTGGAGAATATTTATTTTTCCTATGACTCATAATCCATTATTATCATTATTATTATTTTATTGTGATAAGAACAAACATGAACTCTACTCTCTTAACAAATTGTTAAGTACACAGTACAACACAATATTTTTAACCATAGGCAAAATGTTGTACAGCTGATCTCCAGAACTTATTAATCTTGCATAACTGCACCACTATATCCATTGAGTAGCAACTCCCCATTTCCCCTTCCACCCAACCTCTGGAAACCACCATTCTACTCTCTGCTTCTATGAGTTTGACTATTTTAGGTACCACATATAAATGGAATCATGCAGTATTTGTCCTTCCGTGACTGGCTTATTTCATTAGCATAATGTTCTCACAGTCCACCCATGTTGTTACATATGTCAGGATTTCCTTCCTTTTAAAGGACGAGTAATATATCATTGTATCTATATACATTTTCTTTATCCATTCATCTGTCAGTAGACATTTAGGTTGTTTCCATATCTTGGCTATTGTGAATAATGCTGCAGTAAACATGGTTGTGCGTATATTTTTCAAGACCCTGATTTCAGTTCTTTTGTATATATACCCAAGAATGGGATTGTTGGATCATATGGTAATTACTCATATGGAACCACAAAAGATCCTGAATAGCCAAAGTAACCTTGAGAAAGAACAAAACTGGAAACATCTCAATTCCTGATTTCAAAATATATTACAAAGTCACAGTAATTAAAACAAAATGGTACTAGCACAAAGACAAACATATAGACCAATGGAACAGAATAGAGAGCCCAGAAATAAGCCCATGCATATACAGTCAAATGTTCTTCAAAAAGCGTGTCAAGAATACCCAATGGGGAAAGGATAGTCTCTTCAGCAAATGGTGTTGTGAAAATTGGATTTCCTCATGCAGAATAATGAAACTGTACCCTTATGTTACACCATACACAAAAATCAACTCAAAATTATTTAAAGATTTAACCTGAAACTATAAAACTCCTAAAATAAAACATGGGGGAAAAGCTTCATGACATTGGTCTAGGCCATAATTTACTGAAGATGATACCAAAAGCACAAGAAACTAAAGGAAAATAACCAAGAGGCAGGTGGGACTACAACAAAGTTAAAAGTGTCTGATCAAAAGAGGAAACAATTAACAGAGTTGTAAAGGTAACTTATGGAATGGAGAAAATACTGGCAAACCATATATGTGATAAGGAGTTCATATCCAAAATATCTAAGGAATCCCTACAACTCAATAACAAAGAAATAAATATATAAGTAACCTGATTAAAAATGAGAAAAAGGCTTGAATAGACATTTCTGCAAAGAAGACATACAAATGGCCAACAGGCATATGAAAAGACACTCAATATCACTAATCATTGGGGAAAGTCAAATCAAAAGTGCAGTGAACCTTATACTTGTTAGAATAGTTATCATTAAAAAGAAAACAGAAAAGGAACAGAAGATAACAAGTGTTAGCAAGGATGTGGAAAAATTGGAACTCTTGTACACTGCTGGTGGGAATATGAAACAGTACATCACCATAGAAAACAGTATGGAGGTCCATCATTGTTATTAACTTCGTTGCTCAGTTTATTCCGGATTAACCATTGGGCTCTTCCAAGTTGACTACTATGTCACTTTGACAAATCCTCCTTGTTTTTTTTTTCTTTTTTTTTTAACACATGGTCTTCCTTTCTAGTACTGGGAGACGTTCTAGGCTTTTCTTATAATTTTCCTTCCCAGACACTGGAATCAGAAATTTCTTTAAGGCCCTTTTTTGAGGTTGCTTTGTTGGGACCCTTTATAAGAAATCTCAGTTTAGACTTTTAAAAGCCTCTCAAGCTGAAGAAGCCAAGCCAAGGGCTCTCTATCAGATTTTTCCTGTAATACCTACAGATTTAGTTGAATTCTTCTCTTCTTAAGGAACCCCAAATATCCTGAGGTTCCTGGACCTGCCAGAAAGTGACTTTTCTTAATCACCTGTAATGATGGGAACTCTATATACTAGTTACAGGTCAGGTGTCCAAGGGGCTTTATAAGCATCGGTTCCTTATAGTTAACCTATGTTCCTTAAAGCATTTTGGTCATATCTGATTTTATGCATTGTTGTCAAATAAGACATACCAGTCAAAGCCTTGGTAAAATAACCAGTATTTCCAGTTGTGTCCTGTTATAGGGAGAATACATTCTATTCAACTTATACAAATAACTCTCTGCATTTATCCACTTTCCCCATCATGGTTTAAGTATAAAGCACTGTGAATGAAGGTAGTTGTCAGCGTTAGCTGCAGGGGTGTGGGTGTTTTTCTTTATATTTTTTTGAGGGAGGGGAGGTAGTTTTATTTTAATTTTATGGGTTCTTTCCCCCCTTTTTATGAAGATCTAATTTCATTGGTTAAAATCAGCTAACCAGTTCTTTAGAATTCACTCTCTAGCCAAGTCTAACTTTATTTAGATGCTGTAGATGGACAAGCTTGACTGTTTGAACCCAAATGGGAGCATTAAACAAAAATTAGAGCCCTCACTAATAACACTGACTTTGCTGTCAAGTGTAGAATCCTCCCTTCAAGAAAAAGTTTGTGATCATTTTGTATGGCTTGTCTGAAAACTTCTGTAAAGCTTATGTTTTAGTAAAATAGTTTTTGTTAGTCTTAAAAAAAAAAAAAAAAGAACACTCAGAGTTTCCAAAATCTGTAGGGACCAGGTAGAGAGAAAAAGTCATTGTTTTATCTTTGTTCACAAAGGTAATCTTTACCAAATTGCTGTAAATTACAGATAGCTTAAGATAAAAGAGGAAAAGTTAGACTTAAATCCAGAAAACAAAGCATTAAAGAACCAACAATGTTTCAAACAAAAGTCATTAGAAATTATAATTGTTCTTATTGATTCATTCACTCCCATGTAATGAATTCTTGTTCTACTTGATATCGGGTTGGCAGTTTTATGATTCTACCAATTTTTCTATTAGCTCTGGAAATTCTTACTCAGTCTGGTAGCATGATCTCAAAATTATTCAAGAGACATAATCATGGAGCATTCTTACCTGTAGACACTTCCAGAGAAGAATCAGAGTAAAACAATAATTGCCTGCAAATGATAAAAGATTTAAAATGACATAAAGATCTGATGAGAGTTCAATTTGATAATAAAATTTAGTTATTTCTGTGGCATACAGCACTTTAACGTAATAATGGGACAATAAGGATGTTGACAAATTTTTATGAACTTTACACAATTTCTGGGATACCTATATTAGTAACATATACCCATAATCTGAGAAGGTTTATCATCATTTCTTATTTGAAAATGCTTTCCACATAATTTAATATACCAAATAAACCTAATTAATTTAACATCTCTCCTTTACAAGAAGAGAGACAAATCCTTTGAGATATCCCAGGGACCCTCTAGGAAATTTCAAACTTTGTTCAAGGACAAAAAGATTCCATTCAGATTTTGATTTGGGGAAGTCACTGAAAATGTCAAAAACTTTAGATATTTGATTATCCAGGACCACTGATCATTATAAAAAAAAAAATTAATTATCTATTTAACCAAAGTGAGAATACAAAAATTTAAAGGCAAATACTGATGGTTAAATGGTTGTGAACAAAACTTAGGTCTCTTAATACTGAGAAGACCCAGTTGTATTAAGTAATCAGAAACCTAATATAACAGGGAGCACAGGAAATTATTTTGATAAAATGCACAGTATTTTTTTCTAGGCAGATTAACTCAAAAGGTAAAGAGAAATCTTTTATTATCTCTTATTTAGAAGATACCAATAATCCAATAAAACCTTGTAATTTTAACAGAGAAATAAAACAAAATTATGGTCTTGCATCAGTGTATGATTAACACTAAAGCTAATTTTTTTAAAAAACAAATCTTTATAAATAAACCCATCCACTCTTTTTTTTTTAATTGCTTTACAATGGTGTGTTAGTTTCTGCTTTACAACAAAAGGAATCAGTTATATATATATACATATATTCCCATATCTCTTCCCTCTTGCATCTCCCTCCCTCCCACCCTCCCTATCCCACCCCTCCAGGTGGTCACAAAGCACCGAGCTGATCTCCCTGTGCTATGCGGCTACTTCCCAATAGCTATCTACCTTACGTTTGGTAGTGTATATATGTCCATGCCTATCTCTCGCTTTGTCACAGCTTACCCTTCCCCCTCCCCATATCCTCAAGTCCATTCTCTAGTAGGTCTGTGTTTTTATTCCTGTCTTACCCCTAGGTTCTTCATGACATTTTTTTTTAATTCCATATATATGTGTTAGCATATGGCATTTGTCTCTCACTTTCTGACTTACTTCACTCTGTATGACAGACTCTAGGTCTATCCACCTCATTACAAATAGCTCAATTTATTTTTTTTTTATGTTTGAGTAATATTCCATTGTATATATGTGCCACATCTTCTTTATCCATTCATCCGATGATGGGCACTTAGGTGGTTTCCATCTCTGGGCTATTGTAAATAGAGCTGCAATGAACATTTTGGTACATGACTCTTTTTGAATTATGGTTTTCTCAGGGTATATGCCCAGTAGTGGGATTGCTGGGTCATATGGCAGTTCTATTTGTAGTTTTTTAAGGAACCTCCATACTGTTCTCCACAGTGGCTGTATCAATTTACATTCCCACCAACAGTGCAACAGGGTTCCCTTTTCTCCACACCCTCTCCAGCATTTATTGTTTCTAGATTTTTTGACGATTGCCATTCTGACTGGTGTGAGATGATATCTCATTGTAGTTTTGATTTGCATTTCTCTAATGATTAGTGATGTTGAGCATTCTTTCATGTGTTTGTTGGCAGTCTGTATATCTTCTTTGGAGAAATGTCTATTTAGGTCTTCTGCCCATTTTTGGATTGCATTGTTTGTTTTTTTCTTATTAAGCTGCAAGAGCTGCTTATAAATTTTGGAGACTAATCCTTTATCAGTTGCTTCATTTGCAAATATTTTCTCCCATTCTGAGGGTTGTCTTTTCATCTTGTTTATGGTTTCCTTTGCTGTGCAAAAGCTTTGAAGTTTCATTAGGTCCCATTTGTTTATTTTTGTTTTTATTTCCATTTCTCTAGGAGGTGGGTCAAAAAGGATCTTGCTGTGATTTATGTCATAGAGTGCCCTGCCTATATTTTCCTCTAAGAGTTTGATAGTGTCTGGCCTTACATTTAGGTCTTTAATCCATTTTGAGCTTATTTTTGTGTATGGTGTTAGGGAGTGATCTAATCTCATACTTTTATATGTACCTGTCCAGTTGTCCCAGCACCACTTATTGAAGAGGCTGTCCTTTCTCCACTGTACATTCCTGCCTCCTTTATCAAAGATAAGGTGTCCATATGTGTGTGGGTTTATCTCTGGGCTTTCTATCCTGTTCCATTGATCTATACTTCTGTTTTTGTGCCAGTACCATAGTGTCTTGATTACTGTAGCTTTGTAGTATAGTCTGAAGTCAGGGAGCCTGATTCCTCCAGCTCCGTTCTTCGTTCTCAAGATTGCTTGGCTATTCGGGGTCTTTTGTGTTTCCATACAAATTGTGAAATTTTTTGTTCTAGTTCTGTGAAAAATGCCAGTGGTAGTTTGATAGGGATTGCATTGAATCTGTAGATTGCTTTGGATAGTAGAGTCATTTTCACAATGTTGATTCTTCCAATCCAAGAACATGGTATATCTCTCCATCTATTTGTATCATCTTTAATTTCTTTCATCAGTGTCTTATAGTTTTCTGTATACAGGGCTTTTGTCTCCTTAGGTAGGTTTATTCCTTGATATTTTATTCTTTTTGTTGCAATGGTAAATGTGAGTGTTTTCTTAATTTCACTTTCAGATTTTTCATCATTAGTGTATAGGAGTGCCAGAGACTTCTGTGCATTAATTTTGTATCCTGCTACTTTACCAAATTCATTGATTAGCTCTAGTAGTTTTCTGGTAGCATCTTCAGGATTCTCTATGTATAGTATCATGTCATCTGCAAACAGTGACAGCTTTATTTCTTCTTTCCGATTTGGATTCCTTTTATTTCCTTTTCTTCTCTGATTGTTGTGGCTAAAACTTCCAAAACTATGTTGAATAAGAGTGGTGAGAGTAGGCAACCTTGTCTTGTTCCTGATCTTAGTGGAAATACTCTCAGTTTTTCACCATTGAGGACGATGTTGGCTGTGGGTTTGTCATATATGGCCTTTATTATGTTGAGGTAAGTTCCCTCTATGCCTACTTTCTGCAGGATTTTTATCATAAATGGGTGGTGAATTTTTTCAAAAGCTTTCTCGGCATCTATTGAGATGATCATATGGTTTTTCTCCTTCAATTTGTTAATATGGTGTATCACGTTGATTGATTTGTGTATATTGAAGAATCTTTGCATTCCTGGAATAAACCCCACTTGATCATGGTGTATGATCCGTTTAATGTGCTTTTGGTTTCTGTTTGCTAGTATTTTATTGAGGATTTTTGCATCTGTGTTCATCAGTGATAGTCTCCTGTACTTTTCTTTCTTTGTGACATCCTTGTCTGGTTTTGGTATCAAGGTGATGGTGGCCTCGTAGAAGGAGTTTGGGAGTGTTCCTCCCTCTGCTATATTTTGGAAGAGTTTGAGAAGGATAGGTGTTAGCTCTTCTCTAAATGTTTGATAGAATTTGCCTGTGAAGCCATCTGGTCCTGGGCTTTTGTTTATTGGAAGATTTTTAATCACAGTTTCAATTTCTGTGCTTGTGATGAGTCTGTTCATGTTTTCTATTTCTTCCTGATTCAGTCTTGACAGGTTGTGCATTTCTAATAATTTGTCCATTTCTTCCAGGTTGTCCATTTTATTAGCATATAGTTGCTTGTAGTAATCTCTCATGATCTTTTGTATTTCTGCAGTGTCACTTGTTACTTCTCCTTTTTCATTTCTAATTCTATTGATTTGAGTCTCCCTTTTTTTCTTGGTGAGTCTGGCTAATGGATTATCTATTTTGTTTATCTTCTCAAAGAACCAGCTTTTAGTTTTATTGATCTTTGCTATCATTTATTGATCTTTGCTATCATTTCCTTTTTCATTTATTTCTGATCTGATTTTTATGATTTCTTTCCTTCTGATAACTTTGGGGTTTTTTTGTTCTTCTTTCTCTAATTGCTTTAGGTGCAAGGTTAGGTTGTTTATTCGAGATGTTTCCTGTTTCTTAAGGTAGGATTGTATTGCTATAACCTTCCCTCTTAGAACTGCTTTTGCTGCATCCCATAGGTTTTGGGTCGTCGTGTCTCCATTGTCATTTGTTTCTAGGTATTTTTTTAATTTTCTCTTTGAGTTCCTCAGTGATCACTTTGTTATTAAGTAGTGTATTGTTTAGCCTCCATGTGTTTTTATTTTTTACAGATCTTTTCCTGTAATTGATATCTAGTCTCATAGCATTCTGGTCAGAAAAGATACTTGATACGATTTCAATTTTCTTAAATTTACCAAGGCTTGATTTGTGATCCAAGATATGATCTGTCCTGGAGAATATTCCATGAGCACTTGTGAAAAATATGTTCTCTGTTGTTTTTGGAAGGAATGTCCTATAAATATCAATTAAGTCCATCTTGTTTAATGTATCATTTAAAGCTTGTGTTTCCTTATTTATTTTCATTTTAGATGATCTGTACATTGGTGAAAGTGGGGTGTTAAAGTCCCCTACTATGAATGGGTTACTGTCGATTTCCCCTTTTATGGCTTTTAGTATTTGCCTTATGTATTGAGGTTCTCCTATGTAGGGTGCATAAATATTTACAATTATTATATCTTCTTCTTGGATCGATCCCTTGATCATTATGTAGTGTCCTTCTTTGTCTCTTCTGATAGTCTTTATTTTAAAGTCTATTTTGTCTGATACGAGAATTGCTACTCCAGCTTTCTTTTGGTTTCCATTTGCATGAAATATCTTTTTCCATCCCCTTACTTTCAGTCTGTATGTGTCTCTAGGTCTGAAGTGGGTCTCTTGTAGACAGCAAATATATGGGTCTCGTTTTCGTATCCATTCAGCTAATCTGTGTCTTTTGGGGGGAGCATTTAGTCCATTTACATTTAAGGTAATTATCGATATGTATGTTCCTATTCCCATTTTCTTAATTGTTTTGGGTTAATTATTGTAGGTCTTTTCCTTCTCTTGTGTTTCTTGCCTAGAGAAGTTCCTTTAGCAGTTGTTGTAGAGCTGGTTTGGTGGTGCTGAACTCTCAGCTTTTGCTTGTCTGTAAAGGTTTTAATTTCTCCATCAAATCTAAATGAGATCCTTGCTGGGTAGAGTAATCTTGGTTGCAGGTTTTTCTCCTTCATCACTTTAAATATGTCCTGCCAGTCCCTTCTGGCTTGCAGAGTTTCTGCTGAAAGATCAGCTGTTAACCTTATGGGGATTCCCTTGTGTGTTATTTTTTGTTTTTGCCTTGCTGCTTTTAATATGTTTTCTTTGTATTTAATTTTTGACAGTTTGATTAATATGTGTCTTGGCATACTTCTCCTTGGATTTATCCTGTATGGGACTCTCTGTGCTTCGTGGACTTGATTAACTATTTCCTTTCCCATATTAGGGAAGTTTTCAACTATAATCTCTTCAAATATTTACTCAGTCCCTTTCTTTTTCTCTTCTTCTTCTGGAACCCCTATAATTCGAATGTTGGTGTGTTTAATGTTGTCCCAGAGGTCTCTGAGACTGTCCTCAGTTCTTTTCATTCTTTTTTCTTTATTCTGCTCTGCATTAGTTATTTCCACTATTTTATCTTCTAGGTCACTTATCTGTTCTTCTGCCTCAGTTATTCTGCTATTGATCCCATCTAGAGTATTTTTCATTTCATTTATTGTGTTGCTCATCATTGTTTGTTTCATCTTTAGTTCTTCTAGGTCCTTGTTAAATGTTTCTTGCATTTTGTCTATTCTATTTCCAAGATTTTGGATCATCTTTACTATCACTATTCTGAATTCTTTTTCAGGTAGACTGCCTATTTCCTCTTCATTTGTTGGGTCTCGTGGGTTTTTATCTTGCTCCTTCATCTGCTGTGTGTTTTTCTGTCTTCTCATTTTGCTTATCTTACTGTGTTTGGGGGTCTTCTTTTTGCAGGCTGCAGGTTCATAGTTCCCGTTGTTTTTGGTGTCTGTCCCCAGTGGCTAAGGTTGGTTCAGTGGGTTGTGTAGGCTTCCTGGTGGAGGGGACTAGTGCCTGTGTTCTGGTGGATGAGCCTGAATCTTGTCTTTCTGGTGGGCAGATCCATGTCTGCTGGTGTGTTTTGGGGTGTCTGTGGACTTATGATTTTAGGCAGCCTATCTGCTAATGGGTGGGGTTGTGTTTCTGCCTTGCTAGCTGTTTGGCATAGGATGTTCAGCACTGTAGCTTGCTGGTCGTTGAATGAAGCTGGGTGCTTGTGTTGAGATGGAGATCTCTGGGAGATTTTCACCATTTGATACTATGTGGAGAGGGGAGGTCTCTTGTGGACCAGTGTCCTTAAGTTGGCTCTCCCACCTCAGAGGCACAGCACTGACTCCTGGCTGCAGCACCAAGAGCCTTTCATCCACACGGCTCAGAATAAAAGGGAGAAAAAGTAGAAAGACATAATTAGTAGAAGTAGAAAGAAAGAAAGAAAGGAGGGAGGGAGGGAGAGAGGAAGGAAGGAAGGAAGGAGGGAAGGAAAAAAGAAAGAAGATAAAGTAAAATAAAGTAATATAAAATATAATAAAGTTATTAAAATAAAAAAAATTATTATTAAAAGGAAAAATAAATAAAACGGACAGATAGAACCCTAGGACAAATGGTGGAAGCAAAGCTATACAGACAAAATCTCACACAGAAGCATACACATACACACTCACAAAAAGAGGAAAAGGGGAAAAAATCATAAATCTTGCTCTCAAAGTCCACCTGCTTAATTTGGGATGATGATTCGTTGTCTATTCATGTATCCCACAGATGCAGGTACATCAAGTTGATTGTGGAGCTTTAATCCGCTGCTTCTGAGGCTGCTGGGAGAGATTTCCCTTTCTCTTCTTTGTTCTCACAGCTCCCAGGGGCTCAGCTTTGGATTTGGCCCCGCCTCTGCATGTAGGTTGCCGGAGGGCGTCTGTTCTTCGCTCAGACAGGACGGGGTTAAAGGAGCCGCTGATTCGCGGACTCCGGCTCACTCAGGCCGGGGGTGGGGGGTGGGGGGCACGGAGTGCGTGGTGAGCCTGCGGCGGCAGAGGCCGGTGTGACGCTGCACCAGCCTGAGGTGCGCGGTGCGTCCTCCCGGGGGAGTTGTCCCTGGATCCCGGGACCCTGGCAGTGGCGGGCTGCAGAGGCTCCCCGGAAGGGGGGTGTGGATAGTGACCTGTGCTCGCCCACAGGCTTCCTGGTGGCGGCAGCAGCAGCCTTAGCGTCTCATGCCTGTTCTGAGGTCCACGCTTTTAGCTGCGGCTCGCGCCCGTCTCTGGAGCTCCTTTAAGCAGTGCTCTTAATCCCCTCTCCTCGCGCACCAGGAAACAAAGAGGGAAGAAAAAGTCTCTTGCCTCTTCGGCAGGTCCAGACATTTCCCTGGACTCCCTCCCGGCCAGCCGTGGCGCGTTAACCCCCTGAAGGCTGTGTTCACGCCGCCAACCCCAGTCCTCTCCCTGTGCTCCGACGGAAGCCCGAGCTTCAGCTCCCAGCCCCCAGCTCCCAGCCCCGCCCGCCCCGGCGGGTGAGCAGACAAGCCTCTCAGGCTGGTGAGTGCCGGTCGGCCCTGATCCTCTGTGCGAGAATCTCTCCTTTTTGCCCCCCACACCCCTGTTGCTGTGCTCTCCTCCGCGGCTCCGAAGCTTTCCCCCTCCGCCACCCACAGTCTCCGCCCGCGAAGGGGCTTCCTAGTGTTTGGAAACCTTTCCTCCTTCACGGCTCCCTCCCACCGGCGCAGGTCCCGTCCCTAACCTTTTGTCTCTGTTTATTCTTTTTTCTTTTGCCCTACCCAGGTACGTGGGGGTTTCTTGCCTTTTGGGAGGTCTGAGGTCTTCTGCCAGTGTTCAGTAGGTGTTCTGTAGGAGTTGTTCCAGGTGTAGATGTATTTCTGGTGTATCTGTGGGGAGTAAGGTGATATCCGCGTCTTACTCTTCCGCCATCTTCCCGGAAGCCTAACCCATCCAATCTTAGCAGCTTGATCATGCAAAATAAAATTCTCTTTCCCTTTTCAACTTTCTATACCCATTAGTTTTTGGGTTTTATTCCCCCCACCCCCCCGCTTTTTTTTTTGTTGTTGTTGTTCTTGTTGCGGTACACGGGCCTCACTGTTGTGGTCTCTCCCGTTGCGGAGCACAGGCTCCGGACGCGCAGGCTCAGCGGCCATGGTTCACGGGCCCAGCTGCTCCGCGGCATGTGGGATCTTCCCGGACGGGGGCACGAACCTGTTTCCCCTGCATCGGCAGGCGGACTCTCAACCACTGCACCACCAGGGAAGCCCCCCCTTTATGTTTTGAAACAACTTGTACGTAACCTCTAAACTAGGACAAAATTAGTTTTATTTCCTTTAACAAAAAAGTATTTTCATATTTTATTACTTTTCTTATCAAAAACATTCTACTTTCCTTGTATACTTTACATATGGAGTTTCTTTCCTTCATCCTTGCGGTTTCTACTGTTTTCATTTACATAAGTAAATGAAATTTTTAATTCTTAGTATTTTTAATTTTCAGTGAAAACTAGGAAGCATGCAAATGTGAATTACAGAAGATATTATTAATAAGCCAAAATATCTTCAGTTCCTCTGTCCTAAAAAGCCAAAAGTAGATAAACTTAAATTCATATTCAGAAATTAATGTTGCAGTATTTTGTCTTATTTAGAAATGATCTAGATATTCAGTGAATATTCATTATTTAACTTAATTTTGTATATGTAGCTTTAAGGTTTCAAGTTATCAAAAATATTTTTGAAATGACTTTTAAGTAGACATTATAAAACATAATTATTGTTGAAAAGCTCATTTATAAACTGTTAACCCACTTATATCTATTTACTTCACTTGTTCTTAACAATTATGCTTGAATTATGCATGCAAATTTCATGAGACATTAAACAAAGCTAGTCATCATCCTTAGTTACCTTTCTTGTTGACAAACCAGGCAAGTATCAAAAATATCACAGAAGCGAAGAACCTAGAAAATTAAACATACAGTTCTTCCTGTTTTTTTTTAACTGCTGTTTTTGACACGCATGAAGCAATTTATTTTTATTGTACACTTTGCTTTTAGGTTGGATTTATAGTTTTCGACATCTCATAGAGGTATAAACTTGTTTGATTAGTTTACCTGGGTAGAAAAAAATATATGTTTTCATTATACTTAATGCTAACATTGGAGATATGCCTGTTTTTTTATTTTACTGACAATTTTAAAAGTAGCTTTATTTATCACAGATTATCTCAGACCATGTAAACTTTAAAAAATGGCGGGTAGTTTCTACATTTCTAGGTGTTCTAGAAATAATTTATATAAGTGCTCATTTATTTTTTAGCCAATTAAATGAAACTCCTTTAATGGATTTCATAACTTAATTTGGTGATACCATTTGCAGATAGAAAAAGACCACTCATCTATAACATACATATATAGAGACATACATAAACATACAGACAGATGCAGAGATCTTATGGTTTTCATTTTTAAACTGTAACCATGAGTCAATAAAACATAATAATACAAACTCACTGGTTTATAACCAGTTTACATTGTTATCTGAATTGTGTTCCTAGTAAATGGGACAAGTTAAAATTGCCTACTCAGTAGCAGGGCTAATGATTTTTACCAATATTTGTAGAGAAGGCTTTTAAGATTTTTTTTGCCCTGATATGTAATCTAATGAGGCTGTGGATAACCTTCTAGGCAAGTGACCGAGGTAACACCTAACAGCTATCTGAATGTCTCTAAAGCTATCTAAGAGATAAAATATCCAATCTATTTCCAATTAGCCTTTTTCTTGTTCAGCTTCAGGTAGTTGTGTTCAGAGGTTTCTTAAAAACCCCTGGGCTTCCCTGGTGGCGCAGTGGTTGAGAGTCCGCCTGCCGATGCAGGGGACACGGGTTCGTGCCCCCGTCCGGGAAGATCTCACATGCCGCGGAGCGGCTGGGCCCGTGAGCCATGGCCGCTGAGCCTGCGCGTCCGGAGCCTGTGCTCTGCAACGGGAGAGGCCACAGCAGTGAGAGGCCCACATACCGCAAAAAAAAAAAAAAACAAACACACACACACACACACACACACACACACACACACACACACACACACACACACACACACACACACACACACACACACAAAACCCCTGATGGAGGGTATGGGTTAAAGTGAATGTAGGGAGGTGAGGGACTGAAGTGGGAAGGAAAAGATATGGCAGGGAGAGACCGAGGGATGAAGGAGGTAGGGGTTTGAAGGGGGACATATCCAAGGATTCAAGAGAACTGAATGGAAGATCTAAGGTGGCAAAAGGGAGAAGAAAGAGAAGAAGTAATGAGAAGGAAGAGGTCTTAGGGTAGTCAGTTTGGGGGGATCTTAAGTTTCCCAAAGAAGGCAGTGAAGTTCAAAATTACCCTCAGTGAAATCATGCCAACAAGAAATAGGTGGATAAAATTGCCAGAAAGAACATAGAGTCAGCAGGGGTTTGAGAAGGGGGTTTTAGTCAACGGAGAATTTCCCTTTTAAAAATAGCTCCTGTTAATCTCTGAATATCAGCTTCCAATTAGGCCAACTTCTGACTATAGAACTCATATGTATATATACACACATACATACATACACATTCTTTCAAAAATCTTGTAATCGGATTTAGGACAAACAGTACATATTCCTGGCAGTATTGAACTCTTTTTCTAAAACCAAGGTATATGTATTGAGTGACTCAAAACCAAAGCTAATAAGCATTTTATTATTTGACAGTTGATGCAATGACTTCCCCAAAGAGGGTACAAAAGAAGCAATCCTCCTAGGATTCAAAACCACTCTCAAAGGTAGCATAAAGACTTAGAAAATCCCCCTTGAGAGCTGGCAATGGTCAGTAGTATATTAGCTGCTATTGAGGTGCACCCCAAATCTCTGTCTGACCATATTCTTGAGGTCCCAAACCTGATGGCTGATCTCTTAAACACAAGAACTGAGAAACTGTCTGCTCTGAGAGGCAGAAAGCCATGCCAAGCTTTCAGGACACACACACGAAAAAAACAAACGGAGAGCAATAGTTGTGCCTGAGAGGGGAAAAAAAAAAAAATCAATAACCAGTGGGTACACCAAAGCCAAATTTAACCAAAGTCACAATTCAAAGAACTAATTTTTACAAATGTTTTTCTCCTTCTAGTCTAAATTTGAAAGGAAGTGACAACATACAATTTTTACCTTTCCCTCCCTCTGGGTACTACGGGCAGAGATCCAGGAGAGATGACCTTGAGGTAAGAATTCTTACGATTCACAGCCTTTTGCTAGTTTTCTCAGGATCCATCTGGAGGCCCCAGAGCAAGTGGGCTGTCCTGGTCATCCCTCTGTCGTCACCAGAAACTCTAAGGGAGGAAAAATATCTTTCCCGCTACTATTTTCAATTCTTTACTGGGACCCCTGGAAAAAAAGAATAATTAATGAGAGAAAAGCATACAAATCTATTTAATGTAATTTTTATGTAACATGAGAGCCTTCATGAGGAAATGAAGATCCAAAGACACAGTTAAACCTGAATGCTGGGCTTCCCTGGTGGCGCAGTGGTTGGGAGTCCGCCTGCCGATGCAGAGGACACGGGTTCGTGCCCCGGTCCGGGAGGATCCCACATGCAGCGGAGCGGCTGGGCCCCATGAGCCATGGCCGCTGATCCTGCGCGTCCGGAGCCTGTGCTCCGCAACGGGAGAGGCCACAACAGTGAGAGGCCCGCGTACCGCAAAAAAAAAAAAAAAAAAAAAACACACCTGAATGCTTTTATGAGAGTTTTGATGAAGTGTGGAACATCCTGGAAAGACGTGATAGAACAAAGCGTATGTGCTAAGTGTAGTCAACTGAGGCTGACTTACTTAGCAGGGTTGCTCATCAGACTCCTCTCTGTATCCATCTTCAGAGATAAGAATGCTCCTTTCCTTCAGGTATAGGAAGGTCACCTCTCACGTGAAGCTTTTATGACTGCTTCAAAAGATTATCAGAAAGTCCTTCCTAGCTTTTATGACCTGACTTTTGGGAAGGTCAGAAAGTCCTTCCTTCACATGCCATTTCTCAAATTCCTTTAGCTTGAAGTTTCAATATGCCAAAGAGCCATATTTTGAAGTAGCATGTCCTGAACCACATCACAAGCAATATTTCTCAACAGTAATCTGTACACTCCAGATTCCTTGGCAGTTTTTGGTTATAATGGTGTTTAACTAGCTTGTTCTTGCTTTTCATTCCTTGCTTTGTTGGTTTCTTACTTAATAAAGTAATTTCTAGTACGAATTATGGTCATTTTAGTTTGCTATCTTAATTGTATTTTTGAGGGATAAAATATAATTAACTGGAAAAGGGCTAATGTCTTCCCATTGTCAGTGCCAGAAGTTTGAGATGCAAGGACAAAGCTGGAGGAAATGTCTAACTGCTGCATAAACTGAGTACAGTCCAAGGAAGACAAAACAAAGACATTTTTAGCCTGCAGATGGATCCTTGTTCATAGAGTGAAAGTAGATATGCTCATTCCACAGGCACTATTGGAAAGGGAAGAGTGTGTGTGTCTGTGTGTGTGTGTGTGTGTGTTTCTTGGGAGGATTGTCAGAGGTTATACTATATATGCATATATGGGGTAGAAGAAAGTTTTTGCTTTCTTCTGTAGAGAAGGAGGGATCTATCCTGAAAGGACTTCCTTAGTTTGAAATCTGTGTGGGAGGCCTTGACTATGAATAATGGAGCTGTTAAACTGCTCCTGGGACAACTGGTTTAAGCATAATTTGAACCCTCCAGACTCTTGTTACAAATCTAAACATTACACAAAATCTGTCTTGCAGAGAAGTAGTTGATGGCTCTTTCTTCTGTAAAGTCGCTGATGATTATATCGGTCTAAAGAGCTTGCTTAGAGAAAAGAACTATAAAAAACTGTGTAATATTGCAATTTACAATAAAAAATATATATATTTGCTCATTGTCTTTGTTTCTGGCACAGAGCTCCGAAAGCTCTTGGCATTTCCTAAGTATTGAGAGCGTTAAAGATTTTTTTTTTATGTGAAGGAGGTGACTTTTGGACCACACTTAAGGATGGTGGCTGGTTGCCAGGAGAAACAACCATGTGATTAGAAGGTTGGGACCAATTGCCAAAGGCAGATGAATTAATCAATTATGCCTATGTAATGAAGCCTTCTGAAAAACCCAAAATGTGTTTGGAAAACCTCCAGCTTGGTGGACACATGGAGTTTTGGGGAGAGTGGCATGCACAGAGAGGGCATAGAAACTCTGTACCCATTCACCATGAAGGAAAGTCAAATTTACCACCCCAAAATAGGTCCCTTTGGCATAAGAACCATTTTGCGGTGAAAGCAATCAAGACCCCACAAACTCAAGAAAAATTTTACCTCTTAACTACCTTAAATAATTTAGATAGGGAGATTGGACCAGGAAGAGAGCTATTTTAACAGAGATAACTTTTCCTTTAATGTGAATGACTTATTTGTATGTTAGAGCAATCATCTAATTATCAAACATCTGCTCCTCTTATTATCCTGTGAATTATCCTCTTCCCCTCTGGACGCCCAGGCCCCTATCCCATTCCTTAGCTCAGGATGGCATATAAGCCTCAATGCCTGACCTGTCCTTAAGTCTGATTGTCTTTGTGGCACTCCCTTGTGTATGTAATTAAATTTATTTTTCTCCTGTTAACCTGTCTTATGTTGATTTGATTATTAGACCAGCCAAAGACCCTAGAAAGGTAGAGGGAAAATTTTTCCTCCCCAACACCCCATGCCTTGCCCTATGCATCTCTTCCATCTGGTTGTTCCTGAGTTATATCCTTTCATAATAAACTGGTAAATCTAGTAAGCAAAATGTTCGCTGAGTGCTATGAGCTGCTCTAGCAAATTAATCGAAACCAAGGAGGCGGTTATTAAAATCTCCTATCTGTAGCTGGTCAGTCAGAAGCCCAGGTGACAGCTTGGACTTGTGACTGGACTCTGAAGTGTGGGGAGCAGGCAGTCTTGTCGGACTGAGCCCTTAACCTGAAGGATCTGATTCTATCGCCAGATAGATAATGTCAGAGTTGAATTGAATTGTAAGACACTCACCTTGTGTCAGGAAATTGCTTGTTGATGGTGGACGCAAGCTGGAAATTGGGTTACCAGAACCTTTACTGTAGAATTCTGCGTATTTGGATTTTACTGATTGGTACATAGAGATTATTTGTTATTAAAAACAAACAAACAAAAACCTCTTTATAGGAATGATGATAGATGGAAAACTTAGAGATGAATTTGCAATCACACAATTAGCAAAAAGCATTATAATATAGTCCTTAGCCCACAAGATTCCATTTATATATTTTCTTATCTTTTTCACTAATTCATATAATGTGTTCTAAATGCATCACCGTTTTAATGCAAGTTGAAAATAATTGTGAATAAGCCCTTCAGTGCACAAATAAGTTACAGCTTCTTGATTCTTGAAACGCAATTGAAATAAAATAAAACTAGGCACGTAAGATATTTTTCTTTCAAATGCATCTAAATCAATCCCCAAATAAATATAATGCTACATTTATATTTCTTTAGTTAGGCTTTAAATGTACCATTTACAACAAGCATGGAGGCAGTATAGTACAGAGAAAAGAATATCGAATTTGGAGTCAGAAATGGATTTAAGAACCATCTCTACAACTTAATTCCTTAGGATAAGTTACTTAACCTCCCTGGGTGTCAGAGTCCTCTTTTGTAAAATGATAATACTACATTTTGCACAGGGTTATTGTAGCAATTAATGGCAGTGCACCTGAAAGTATATTATACAAAATTTTAATGCTGTGGCACAGTTTAAATAGGTCTTCATTTTTTCCAGTATATGCTCTTTAGGAAAACAGTTAACAGAAACACTTTCTAAGGTTCTTAGGCACAGAGGGTGAGAAAGAATTAGCAGGACTGCCACTGATTGCCTTCATTTTGCGGAATATCAAGAAAGAAAAATAAACTGGTCAATTGCTCTTGAATATGCAAATGGAAGATTTCTTGGTAAAGACACAAATGCTATGTACTACCAGAAGGGTCCACATCTATGGAATATTTTTAGCAAGCTATATCTGGTTCATCTAGGATTGCTTATAGCTATACAAACAAACAAAAACGAAGTCTTGGACTCTGGGCCATGCATGCTATTTAAATATCAGAGTGAGATAGCATACATTTGTAAAATAAATTTATTTATTTATTTGTTTGTTTGTTTTTGGCTGCTTTGGGTCTTCATTGCTGTGTGGGCTTTCTCTAGTTGCAGCGAGCGGGGGCTACTCTTCATTGCAGTGTGTGTACTTCTCTTTTTGCGGAGCACGGGCTCTAGGCCCCCAGGCTTCAGCAGTTGCAGCATGCAGCCTCAGTAGTTGTGGCTCACCAGCTCTAGAGCACAGGCTCAACAGTTGTGGTGCACGGGCTTAGTTGCTCCGCGGCACGTGGGATCTTCCCGGACTAGGGATCGAACCCACCTGCCCTGCATTGGCAGGCAGATTCTTAACCACTGTGCCACCAGGGAAGTCTGAGACACACACACACACACACACACACACACACACACACACACACACACACACACACACACACACACACACACACACACACACACACACACACACACACACACACACACACACTCGGAGCCTTCTTTTGTTAAATAAGCGTCAGAGAACGTCTTAATTTGCCAAGACTTAAACTATAAACAGTGCTGATATCCTATCTCTTCTCTGATTCACCTGCGCCTCTCCATTAGTGGTATCTTTGAATATATAATTAGAATAAATATTGCTCTAGGATCTTTAATTCTTATGAGTCTGCTTTGGCAATTCAATTATTTGTCTATATCTCTCACAGCTTTAAAAATTTGTTTTTTAACATGATCATTATCCACTCATTTGCTCAAGCTAGAAACCTGGAAATTGTCCTTGATATTATTATTCTTTTTTTACATTCTGACCACCCTCTCTAGTCAATGATCATATCCTAGCAATTATATTTGTAATTATGTCTTGAATGTATTTATGTATCTCAGCTATTGCCTAAAGGCTAAGATATCATCATCTCATTTATAGATGAACGGATAGCCTGCAAACTTGTCTCGCTGCCTCTACTGCATCCTCCTACTATCTGCTCTCAACACCAGACTCTCTGCTTAAATCCTCTCTGTGGTTTCCAATTGCTTTCCTTCTAAAGGCCAGTCTTCACCATTTTTTCTGCTACAGCTGTCCCTCACTTAATTCTCTGTGATCAAATTACTCCAATTTTAATATCGTCCTTCAATTCTCTCAAGAATTTCTCACCCCAGGGCCTGAATATAGGCTTTTTTCTCTGTCTGCAACACTTTTCCCAACTAATTCGTCTTATGTCTTACCTTAAATTTGACTTTATTCCGTAAGGTTCTCCTGAACCAGAAACTTTATCATATAATCCGTATGACTTTCTTTTCCTCATTAGAGAGCTCACCAAAGCTACTAATAATTGGCTGGTGACTTGTGTAACATCTAATTTTTTCTCAGTTCCCTTTGTACTGCAAGCTCTGAGAGGGTAAGAATAGTATTCTCCTGTTCATTGTTATAACTCCAGGGTTCAACACAGAAATTAACAGAAGGACATTCTCAAAAAGGTTCACTGAATGACTGTAACAGTTTGATTCCAGATGATGAAAGGACAATTAATAGTTACTGTATCTTTCTAGATACTTAAGATAGAATTATCCCCAGTTCCTTCCTAGTTGATTGCTGTTTTGATTTAAAAAGTACTATGGTACAATTCTACTTGCATGATGAATTAATGAATATAGTGATCTTACAAGGTGAATGTCCAGGTTCCAATAAAGAGGCAAGTCCTCTGGGTATTCAGTAAAGGAATTTGTTGAGCATGAAGACTATGAAGTATTTTCTTCTTCCTGAGAAAGAAATATGAAACATTCAGAGAGCAATGGCTCTCTTAGGCATTAAACAGGAAACACAAAATTGCAGATGGATGAAGGGCGGCCAACACTATACTTTCACAAGTTGATAAGGGGGAACTTGTCATTTAAATCAAGTATATTCTAAATACTACTCCTGTCAGAGTCCATTGCTCTTCAATTCAGAATTCCATTTTAGAATTCTTACTTCCTACTCTGCATAGTTTTAGAATCTGTAGGTTGATGCTAATATTTCAGGCCATAATTTATTCAGGGATAAAAGGAAGGTATCTGAAGAAAATGACAATATATAAGAGCAATCAATTTCTAGCAGAAGAGGTAAACATCTGCTTGTTCTCAAAGATGCTCCTGGATTTTAACAAGCTTCGAAGTATGGCTTGTAAACAAGACAAAGGAGCTATTACATCTGGCTTTAGCTTCCACTTCACTGCCTGGAAAGATTGGTGGATTCTGAGTTTGACCTATGACTTATGTCACTTACGGAAAGGTTTCAATAGGTTGATAGCCATGCTGAGTTTGCGTAAGTCATCCAGAAAACTTTTGGTTTTATAAATGGATATACTCATATTAATCACACACAGCCTTTTTCCTTTTACTGTAGTTGAGTACGCATAGCATTAAATAGATAATATTTGAAAGCTTTTTTTGTGTTATAGAAAACCTTATAATAGGATTGTACTTATACTAAATATTTTCATACACAAACAAGCAATAAGTAACATATTAGGTGAAAACACATATGTGCGTTTGCTAACCACTACATTAGTTATCCAAATATTATTAGATTGTAATTTCATCTTAAATGTTTAATCACCAAAACATTTAATCACTTTGGTTTTGAAAGTTCCTTTTTAATTATAACCATATGCTTCATCTTTCTAAGCAAAACACATTGATAAAAGTTCTCCCTTGATTACTTGACATAGACCCATGAGGGGCTTCAGTATATTCTACAGCAACTGACAATGTTCACAGGAATCACTGAGCTGCCAAATGAAAGGGTCCAGAATTTGCCACAATGGCATAAAAATTATTTTGAGCTGAAGACACCTGATTATCAACAAATGCAAGATGATACTTTCTCTGAAGTTCCCTTATCTACCTAAAAACAGCATTTCCCCAAAAAAGAACTCAGTTGTCCTAAATTCCCACCCCTCCCAGGGAAGATTGCCTCATCACAGGAGAGGAGAGAAGAAGGCATCACACCCAGAGAGATATGGACACAAATGTCATAGCTCCCATCTATTCTCCTAAGGATTCATTTCTCTTTCCTAAATTTCACTTACTCTCCTTTAAGTGGCCTTTTTCCCCCTTTTCTTTCTCTTAAGATGTTATATATGCTCTCAAATCTCACTGCTCCTTTGGGTAGTCAGTTCTTTCTGTGATGTCCCTGGGCATGTAAAATTAAAAATTAATATATGTGCATGTCTCTTCTCCTGTTAATTTGTCTGTTATCAGTTTAATTCACAGAACCCCAGAAACTAAACCTAGGAGGAGCAAGGAAAAGTTTTTCCTCCACTACACCAGCATTATTGGCCATTCTCTACATGGTCCAAACTGCTTTACTTTTCATTTAAGACCTTATTCTGCTGATTCCTTAAATATTTCTTTTCTTTTTCCCTTCCTTTCCTCCTTCCTTCCTTCTATTTCTCCCTCCCTCCTTTCCTTTCTGCCTTCCTTTTGTCTATTCCTCAGCTCTCTCACTGTCACTGCTATATCTCTGTCTCTGTCTCTGTCTCTCTCTCTATTTCTCTCACATTAAGGTTTTTTAGATGTTTTTGTTTGTTTGCTTTTTTCAGCTTGCGGGATCTCAGTTCCCAGACCAGGGATTGAACCCTGGCCAACGGCAGTGAAAGCACCAAATCCTAACCACTACACCACCAGGGAACACCCAAGGTTCTGTTCTGTCTGCTACAGTCAATTTTCACTTCTTGCCATTAACAGTATAATTGCCTACATTTTAATCTTCCCTGGGCTGAGAAAACAAATGGCCGTATGTTTTAGAATTATTTCTAGAAAAAGGCTAAAAAGGTTTTACCTGAAGAGTCTTAATAAATTCTTCTATAAGTAAAGTGCATAGATTTTAGTGTAGAGTCCTCATAGCTCTTCAGAAGATATTTTTCTTTCCTTCTGGATTTGATATCTGTTTCAGGTAATTTATGTGGCTGCAAATGTTTTCTAGATAAGTGAGGCAATGTAAATAAAACATATATGTGCATTTTCTAGATAATTTTTATGTAATTATAAATATATACACATACATATAATATATATATGTATGCATGCATGTGTATATGTATGAGTTTGTAGTGAATTGCACACTTAAATAAATTAGTTCACCAGTTTCTTTTGGTACTGCTATTTTGAATCTAATTACATGTCTGAGTCTAGTTCTTTAATAATAGTTCGTATTTCATGATAGCTCTGTTTTAGAGTGACATGAAACCTTTTGTGTCAGTTTAATAATCATAAAATTGACTATCAATGAAACAAACACTAACATATTCAATTTCACCCTAAAACTAAATTATTTTATTGACAATATGTAGCTCGATTTATATAAAGTACTTTTCAATTAGAAAAGATTTTTGTTATTTACTAGTTTCTAGGCATGGTGCTAACTAGTAGCTGTAGGGAGACAAGATTAATTGGTAAGGTTCCTGAAATTCAGGTGTTTATTGGGGGTTAAGAGTGAGGAAAGCTATACAGAGGAAGTAACTTTTAAGCATCAGTGATAGATCAGATAGGAAAACTGCATTGTTAACCACTCATTCAAACAAGGACGAGTAGCAATGGAAACAGTGTGTACCAAGGACTCAGGTAAGATACACATGGAACATTTTTGGAATTGTGAATAATTCTCTAAAATTCACAATTGTCTCTCCCTGTGTCTCTGTCTCTCTGTCTCTCTCTCTCTCTTTTTTTTTTTTTTTTTTGGTGAGTAAATGTATGGAGGCAGATTGTCTTTGCTTATTTGTGTATTTGGTTATATTTTTGGGAATAACTCTATTACTATTACTGTTATTGTTATTATTATGTGTCTATATAAGAGTGTTAGTCATGTAAAGGACATTCATGAATAAAAATGACCTTAATTATGTGACAACATGAAGCAGAGGAGTATCCATGGAGTTTATGCAGCTAATTCTCCACTCAAAATATTTCCACATGTGAAAAAGTTTGGTTTTTGTTTTATTCCTGGTTTATAAATTTAGTGTATTTATTTGTGAGCCCTCTACTTTTTTTTTTTTTAACTATAGCTTTTACTGCAAAGAAGTTATCATCTGGTATATAGTTTGAGTATTTAGTTTAAAAAAAATCACACCACGTGCATCCCAGATACTGCTACTCAAATCCTGCCTTTATAGCTAACTAGCTGTGAGACACCAGGCAATTCCTTCAGATTTGCTGGGTTTCAGTGTCCTCATTTGTATAGAGGGCTTGATCTTCCTATCACTGCCTGAGTCAAAGTGATTATTACCTCTGTTTCTTTGCAGTCCAAATTGACGTTCAAGTAAACATTTTCTCATCTACCAGTCCCTGTACTTTAAAACAGTGGAATTTAGAAAGACATGTGAGAGCTTTGCATATTTTCCTTTATGTCTGTTTTAGCATCTTCTTTGAGTGTGAATAAAAATACGAGCTCATGTTGAGACAGCTTGTTATATTTGTTTGTATAGTGATTTCCATTAAAACATTCTTAAAAAGTAGAAAAGAATTATCATTTATTGCAAACACTGAATTTACCATGCATCTTATCCAGCTTTTAATTAAGCAAGGTAGATAGTTTTGTTTTCACCTTGCAAATGAGAAAAATGGTTTCCAAGAGTCAGTACGTTTATGTCATGTATATTTTAACACAATAAAAAGATATTTTTTAAAAGAATTGTTAGATGTCTAAGAAGTCAAACTATTTGAATATACATATGACTTCAATACAGATCTGCACAAGGGCAAGTCTATATGTTAGCATAATATTTCTCTATTAAGAAACAGGGGTCAATCACATATCCTTTAAACTCTTTACTGTATCAGATTTTGGGGAGCACTTCCATTCCATCTATCTCTTTTGCTTCTAAGTTCTCTATTTTTCATCATTTATTACTCCTTTCATCTTACAGGAACCTTTTTTCAGCCTTGTACTATCTAACAGAAAAGGCAAAAGTATTATTGATCCTAAACCACTGAAATCATTAAAACATAGTTACACATGAATTAACAGAGTGGTTAAGTGCACACACTATGGAGCTGGCATTTTTGCATTTGAATCCAGATTCCAAGCCTTTATTATTAGGTTTGTAATCTTTGCAAGTTAGGTGGACTTTCTATGCCTTAATTTCCTTGCTGGTAGAGTCAGAATAATGAAAATAGTATCTAAATTGAAGGATTAATTGTTAGATGAAATGAGCTAATTTTATGAGGAGAAAGTATTAAATACAGAAGATTAAGTAGTAGTCCTAAGCATTCTCTTTACACCAAGGGAAGCCTATACTTTTGGAGTTTTTAAGCTACACTATTTAATTTGACCTTCTTGTACTCATTTTAAAAACAATTCATGTGTTTGGGAGATTTATGTGATTGCAAAATTCTGACCCCCAACTTTCTTTACCTCATACTTCTGTTATCCCAGAGCATTACTTCAGACTCTGATGTCAACATCTTTGATTCCAAATTGTAATCAAACCTATACCTGCATTGAATCACTTTATAACATGGGCCTGAAGTTCTTGATGCCTCGGCTGCGCTCCAGTATCTTAGTAACCCAGCCTTGATTGCTCTGAAGAAAATGCCTGAACCATCTCCTCTGTCCCAGACAGCTTTATCATATTGGCTACATTATAACTAGAGAGGGGAACTCTGAAAAACTGGGGCCTGCAAGCTTACATTTGGGTGAGAAGTAGATGGTAAGGTCCAGGATATAGGTTACTTCTCAGTAGAGACAGCCTGATCCTTTGTTCAAAATGTGGGGGGATGGAGGGGCAACCTGCTGTGTTCATGGAAAATTCCTCCACAAGATGGTGCACACTGCTTATCTTTGTTTATAGATTTTCCATCTTGAACAAAAATGTTAGATATCGTATTTTCACATAACGGATAGAATAATAGTTTTTGTTTTTATGGATAGATTATATGTCCTGAGTTATAATCTGTCATATTTTGTATTTCAAGCTCTATTATGCTTGGACATGTACTGGATGTGTGTGTAGGCATGTTTTTATAACGTAAGACTTGATTCATATTACGCTTGTCTTTACTAAATAATGTAGACCTAGAAAATTTTGGAAGCTGGTGGGAAAAATAGACACTGCAAGAAGGGATGACTGCTATTTTTTGTGAGTGTTTTGCTGAAAACAGAACAATAAAAATATATTGACTATTTTGAAACACCAGTTCCGTGTAAAGGAAAATGCATGTATTTGTATATTCTTATCTTTTTAATTGCATAGGTCTTTATAAATGCAAAGTGGGTGCCTTTGGCTTCCTTTGTAATTCTCTCACAAGCTTTGTGTAAGTGCTCTAAACAGTTATAACGAGTTATAACGAGCAATAGCTACAGCTGAAAATAGGGAAGAAATATAGGTGTTACAGAATTACGAAAGAAGATATAGCAGGAACAGCAGCCACAGAAGTGAATCCAGTTGCTAATGCATTTAAGATCTGCTTGAGCCTGATCTGAAATATTCCACTCCCATTAGGTGGAGTGTTGCTGGGCATGCCCCACATTACACCTTGGGCATCAGGTTACCTGGGTAGGGAGGTCAGGTCACATGATAATTTAATAGACCATAGAACGCTTTCCACCTTTCCTAAGACCATGTAAGTCAGAAACTGCTTCTCTATAGTATAGTTATATAGGGAGGGTGGAATAGCATTGCTCCACATCCTAAAGTCCTGTGTTATGATCACCACATAGGGGCCCACCAAAGGCTCCAGACAGCATTCCTATTCAATATATAGACTTCAAAAATTATCATCATCTCCAGAGTCCATATGGCCCCTGTATCATAATAGCTTGTCCAGAAGCCAAGACCCATTAATAAGACTTTTCTTGCTTGGAGTCCCACTTAGAAGTGGCAGCTTTTTGGGTTTCTTGGTAAATGGGCTGTAATAGCATGCCCAATAAGGGTGTATAGTCCTCCAAATTCAAAGAGGTTCACTAAGTATTGTGCTGCCCTTCACCTTAGAAGAGATATATTTATAATATAATAAACATATAATTATATATATGTGTGCATATATATATTTAGAAACTTTATGGATGTGAAAGGCTATTGAATTTCTCTATATTTATTTCCTACTTTTAAGTACACATCTTATAAAGGTATTTAGGCTTGTTATTACTTCTGGCTCACCCACTACAATCTACATGACATCATCAATATGATGAATACACATGACATATGGAATAGAGAAGGGATCAATGCCCCCATGGCTTATTTTATGGTATAACTGGTACAGCTCTGGGTAAGAGAATGAAGCTATGGTATTGGATCTGCTAGCTCTATGCAAACTGTCTCTGGTGTCCCTACTCACAGGCAGAGAAAAAAAGCATTCACCAGATCAATACTTGAATATCAGGTGCTAGGATGTGTTGATTTGCTCCAGAAAAGAAATGACATCTGGAGCAGCAGCTGAAATTGAAGTCATCACCCAATTAAGTTTAAAATAACTCACTCACTTCCTCCAAGATCCATTTGTCTTTGGCACAAGAAAAGAAGCAAGTGGAATTGGAATGTGATTGGAATCACCAACCCTGCATAATTCAAGTTACTGATGGTGAAATTAATCTCCTAATCTTTCTAGGAAGGCAGCATTGCTTTTGGTTTGCTATTTTGGTAGAGACAAATCTAAGGGCTTCCATACGTCCTTTTCTACCATAGTAACCCTTACTCCACAGGTCAGGTAACCAAAGAGGGGTTTCTGCTAATTGCTAGGTATATGTGTTCCAACTGTTCACACTGGAATTGAAAAATTAACTATGGCGTGGGTTTGGGGTCCTACTATACCCAGTATGCAATGGTCCTGAGGCAACTCCATTACTCACGCAACTCCTGTAACACCCTTCACTGGCTGGTGTACCACCCTACACTGGCTGGTGTACCACAGTGGCACATTTTTCATTTGAAATAGGACTTATGTTCACCAGACTATGGACTTTCAAGTAAAAGTGTAATAGACTGACCAACCATGTCCGTTCTGGGGATACCATGAAAAATTAGCCAGAATCAAAGAGCTTTTTAAGTTTCTGCTGCCCATTACATTAATCATTACACAATTTACCATCATTCTTCTTCCCTGCACATCTTATATGCAGCTACCACCTTTTGGTTCAAGAGGGCAATGCAAGCTCTAGTCGTGGCTTCCACATTTCGGCAAACAGGAATTAAAGTCACAAAGAAGGACACACCCCTGCTGTATTTGTGTTCTAGGGCTTTCATAACAAAGTACCACAGACTGGGTGGCTTAAACAACAGAAATTTATTTTCTCACAGTTGTAGAGGTTAAAAGTCCAAGATCAAAGTGTTGGCAGGGTTGATTTCATTCTAAGGTCTCTCTTCTTGGCCTGTAGATGGCTATCTTTTTTCCTTTGCCTTCAGATGCTTTTTTTGTGTTCTAATCCCTTCTTATAAGGACACTAATCATATTTATTTAGGGCCTAGCCTAAAGACCTCATTTTATCTTAATTACCTCTTTAAAGACCTATTTTCAAATATGGTTACATTTTGAGATACTAGGGCTAAGGACTTCAAAATACAAATTTTGGGGGGATGCAATTTAGCCCATAATAACTTCACTTTAAGTACATTTCTCTATAGCACGTACTAGTGATACTTGAATTCTATTGACTAAAACAGTCATATGACTGTACATGTGAGGGCATATGACTAAACGTTCATATGTAAACAGTTGTTAGGGCATAAATAGGAATCTTGGTCACAATGTGAAAAAAATCACAGGTGAAACAGAACTAAAAACATGATCACCAATCCATGAAGAGTTTATACCTTACATGCCTATGAGAATTATTTCATTGCAGGACAAAAAAAAAAAAAAGACTAATTACTTGGAAAAAGGAGGAGGTTTCTTGGAGGGAAATTAAGTGAGGGTAGCCCAACAATAAAGGACAAACTGAAGATCCTGGCATCAGAGAGATATGATTTTGGAACAGGATCAGAAATCTAGAACAATGTAACTAATGAGAGCATCTTCAAAGTGCGCCAAGTGCAATGGATCTGATCTCTCAGTTTCAATCTAATTTTATCCATAAAAGCTCAAATTTCTAAGTTAAAGATTGTGTGGCCTATGACACATCTATATCTAAGTGAAGAGATGGCTAGAGTCTTTGAGAGAAGCAACACAACCGAATGCAATAGTGAGTTAGGGCAGGGAAGGTGGATACATAGAAGAAAGTCAATGTGCTGAAGAAGCTTTTACCAGAGAGAGATGAAATGAGTGCTGGACAGAAGAAAACAAGCAAACAAACACTACCCAAAGCTAGAGTTTCCAAAATATACATTTCTTAAAAACATGAAGATAATCTAAATACTAAATCCAAATGCATAAAAAGATCATAAGGATTAAAACTGAGAGTTGACAGGAAAAGGAGCTTAAACTCTGTGCCTGAGAATAATGAATGAGAATTAACTGCAATAAATGATAATTACATTAAATGCACTTAGAATTAAACTATTTCATTTACATGAAAAAATGCAAACATAGTGCATTAATCAAATATCTAAAATTAAAACCGTCTTATAAAATAATGTATATAACGGTGTAGTCTTGAGGCAAAGAGGGTATTCCAAAGAGAGACACTAACCTCATAAAAGAAAAATAAGTGGATTTGACAGCATAAAAATTGCAAAAGCCTATGTAGTCAACAAACCATGTACCCTGATGTCATTGAAATCTTTTGCGACAACTCTGTATATTTTAAGGGGAGAATAAAAAAATAACAGAAATGAGTCATATGAAATTGGAATCAGCCTATATTTTTTACCCTATATAAAATTCTAAAATTCATATTTCTGAAGATCTTCAGTATAGATCTTCAACTTGTATTTGGTACCAATGCCAAATCAAGTAATGTATAATGGTCTTCAAGGGCTGGGTCAAAGGAGGATTTGCTGTTAGCATTGAGCATTAGGGATAATTCCAAGTAAGCCATGCTGCTTCCTGGGTATCACCCTTTTAAGAACAGTTTTTCCTCTTTAGTTGGTCTTAAGCAGTAGAAATAGAGATTAACCAGACTGTACAATGGATGTTATCTTCAGTAAAGTGAATTAATTACAAGCTAATGCTGAATCCGAAATATTTTCTAGATAACATTTTCTTTTAAAGTAGAGACTCTTTAGAATAAAATTGATTTTTCAGTGTGCCATTGTTATCTTTGATCCCAGCACAAATAATTTTAAAACATGAGTTGTGCTGTCCCTGAGTAATTCTGGTGGCATATGGTACTTGATGTTTGCCTGATAGTTACATTGTGCTTTTTGAAATTTTTAGTTAAAAATTTAAAATTAAAATGTCTGCTGTAGCCACACACACACACACATATATATGTAAATATGTATGAACACACATGGTGATATATATATATATATATATATATATATATATACACACACACACACACACACATATACCTGTATACATATAAACACACCAGGAGTATGCATGCTAATATGTAGGTATATATGTACATATGCAGTACATATACATATACACATGTGTGTACACATAGGTATATGTGTATAAATGTATACATTATATAATATATAAATACATAATTATATATTTTAATGTATAAATAAATATAATTTATGATAGAAAGATTGTTTTATTTATTTTTCAAAATATCTTTTGTCCATTTGTTTCTTTGAGAAATATTTTCCCAGCCCTAAATGCTTAAATCTCTCTTGATTCAGAATCTGTTTGAAACAGACTATTGTGTGCTTCTGATTCACAAGCCTGCACCACAACTGATCTTCCACAACGGTTTTGTGACAGTCTCCTTCTGAAACAGGCAAAGAATAAATGACATAATGTAACCCTATTTATTTATAAGGATTGTATTTTCATTGATTGACATCTGAACCCAGAGGAAATATAGTTTTATTTTCCACCAACAAAATGAATCAAGTTTAACAGTCACCTGAATTCTCCCAAGTCAAGTACCCTTTTTATCATTCTAAAAACAGAATGGTTACACTAGCCTAAACACAAAGCCTGAAGCTTAGTTCCTTACTCCAATTTATCATGATTTGTATGTAATTGAGAGGAAGCCAATTAATGTACCTTATATTTTTGCTATTAGTTAGTAGTCTGGAAACCTCTGTCAGAACTAGAACCTTTCTTAGATTTTTTGGAACTTTTCTTTTTAGTTTTCTGGAAATGATGGTACAGATTTTTTCTTTGAAGATAACTGGAATTCTTAGCTTGGATAATATCATTCATATTTGAAAATCATACTATGGAAATAATAACATTTTCCCCACTATTGTTTGAAGCCTTAGAACAGAGAAAGGAAGAATAATTGGTTGTTATGTCTATTCTATGACAGGTTTTGAACACTATTTTGAAGTGTTTACTCTTTTATTCCTTGATGTTCCTTATGTGAAGTTAAAATAAATAACCCAAATTAATCACATAGAGGAAAAACACTCACTGCCTTGAGGGAACTGAAAGATTTAATTATGGTCAAACTAAGTAATGTTCAGAATCTTCTATGTTTAAAGGAAGGGATTGTGCTCAGACAGTCTTGTTTAGAAGATTTATATAAGTCATTAGCTGTCCACAGCCAAGTGGCCAAAGCTTTAATTGGTCTTTATTACAGCTGGACCATAAAAGGAAAAAAAATTCCAACTAAAGACTTTGGATGTTAAAAGTATTTGAGCATTTCAGCTGCCACCTGAAATTTGCCAAAATCCATATACACATTCAGCATGTCTCTAATGCAAATATCTCAGTAAAATGTTTTACTTCCAACAATATTAAGGAAGACAACGGAGGAGTAACAAAAAATGAAAGAATATCACTAAAAGAGTGCAGGAAAAAGACCTATCTTAACCTTTTTTTTTTTTTGGTCATAAACGTCAATATAGGAGGCAGAAATTATGTAGCATGTGTGTTAACACACAGTGCACTTGGGATTTCCTCCTCTTTAGACAAAGTGATTCACTTACTCTGGCTGGTTCCTCAAAAGATTTTCTGCTTTTGTCAGGGTGAAGGAGAGAATTCCTAACCAGACAGCAGCTTTGTTTATAGCATGTTCAGCAATGCCTAATAAAGTTTCAGGACTGAAAAAAAATTTAGATCACCTATTTCAAGCTACAAAAGAAGTGTATTTAATTGCTCTACATGTTTGCTACTCGAAGTGTGAGCAGCTGACCAGAAGCATGGGTGTCACCTAGAAGCTTGTTAGGAATGTAAAATCACACCCCTACTTTTCCAAAATCTTCATTTAAACAAAATTCGCAGGTGATGCATGTGCATATTAGTTTGAGAAACCCTGCCTAACAATATTTCTTCCAAATGTTTATCGAGCTCTAATATCTTCAGTTACTAGGTAATCAATACCTTCGCTACCCTACTTCATCATTGGATAACTCCAGTGATTATAAAGATTTTCCTTATATTAAGGCAAAAATCTGCTTCTTTATTATTTACATTGGATTAGCCTGAATTCTTCTAGGGCCAATCAAAATAAGGTTTTGTTGGGTTGGTTTTTTTTCACTCTTTCAGGACAGCTTTTTAGATAATTAAACATATCACTTGTTCTGTTTTCTTAATCTTCAATTCCTTTCGTCAGGCCTCACATTACAGAGTAGTTATTTCCCCAGCCATGTTGGGTGCTCTATACGAACTCCATCTTGATGATTTGAAACTGAGGAGTGATCTCGCATTCTGAGACGCAGTCCTCCAGTGATCAATGCAGAGTCAAGCAAAAGTGTTGCATCCTACATTCTGCACATTCTTCCTCTGTGAATGCAGCCTAAAGATTGTGTTGCCTTTACTTGGGAAACTGGGGACATTTCATTAACTATAGACTCATTACATTAACCTGAGAGTCTGTAGCAGTGCTGGGCATGTCTCCATGTGCTACCGTTTTTTATCTGATATATGTCAGATTAATTCTTTGGACCCCCAACAGGAAGCTCTGAAAAAGGCAAACTTACATTGCTACACATAATTGTCTGCATTCTTATCTGAAGCAATTTTCCTATAAATTTACCATGTTAGACTGAGTACATCATCTCAATTTTGAATCATGATTTTTCCAAATTATGAGTTTGCTATTTCTTTGATTGAAATCCTTTAAAAAATGGGTGAGGGCTTCCCTGGTGGCGCAGTGGTTGAGAGTCCGCCTGCCGATGCAGGGGACGCGGGTTTGTGCCCCGGTCCGGGAGGATCCCGCGTGCCGCGGAGCGGCTGGGCCCGTGAGCCATGGCCGCTGAGCCTGCGCGTCCGGAGCCTGTGCTCCACAACGGGAGAGACCACAACAGTGAGAGGCCCGCGTACCGCAAAAAAAAAAAAAAAAAAGGGTGAAATTTTCTGCTATTATCATGCACATCTAACGTGTTAAGATTGTGATTTACTTTCTTATGCCACTGTCTATGTCTCTGTATCTATCTATCTATCATCATCTATGTTTTTTTCCTGGCCAGAATAAATATGCTTTTAATGAAAAAAATATAATTTTCACTCACAATTAATTTTATTTGAGGAATAAAATCACTATAATGGCATAATGGCCTAAAGAACACTACATGAACTGATTCCATTACCTTTTTTTTAATATGATTTTTAAAAATTAACTATTTTTGGTTGCATTGGGTCTTCGTTGCTGTGCGCACGCTTTCTCTAGTTGTGGCGAGCAGGGGCTACTCTTCGTTCCGGTGCGCGGGCTTCTCATTGTGGTTACTTCTCTTGTGGAGCACCAGCTCTAGGTGTGCGGGTTTCAGTAGTTGTGGCTCATGGGCTCTAGAGCGCAGGCTCAGTAGTTGTGGCGCACCGGCTTAGTTGCTCTGCGACATGTGGGATCTTCCCCGACTAGGGCTCAAACCCGTGTCCCCTGCATTGGCACGCAGGTTCTTAACCACTGCGCCACCAGGGAAGCCCTCCATTACCTTTTAGTTTTCTCTCTTCTTACTCTTTCTCTCACATCCTCCTTCATTCCCTTCCTCAAAATCTTAAAATCATTTCTACCCTAAACATTCTGATACTTCCTATTTTCTTATGCATTTCTTTTTCACAGCTCCTAACATCACCTAAATACTAAATTTTGCATACTTATTTCATTTATTGTATTCTCCACCACCACCACCACACACATACCCTCACATGCTTGCTTGTGTGTTTTGTTCACAATTTTATCCCCAGAAACTACACTGATGCATGGAACTCATAAGTACTCAAACCTGTATGTTGGATGAATAAACACATAACTCTTTTTCTCCTTTAACCCCATCTGAGCTTCAGTTTGTTCATTTACAGATCAAGGAAAAACAGCATTTACTTTACAGGGTGTGTGAGAATTTAAAGCAACAATAGAATTCCTAGCCCATAGTAGACTCTGCAGTTAATCTTACATTTTAGAAGTTAACTTTCTAACTTCCAGTATAGCAAAACTGTGTATATTGATAGATAAATCTGTAATCTCTTTTTTCCTGTTTCTTTTTAATTGCACCACTGCCAATAGTTATAGAAGTTCTTAGAATTATTCTAACTTATATAAATAATTTCTGTTCAATTTCTCCTTTCTGCTTATTTTTGCTGGAAGTCATCTTTTTCTTGTTCCTCCTGGTTCAAAATTAATAGGGAGGCGATGTGAAGCAATGCCCAGCTCTGTCCTGGAGGAGTACTGGACCTCGGAAGAGTACGCAGACATGAGTGCAACAGCTTTGATAGCACTTCTGCTCATTAGCTTTCTCTGTATACTTAGTGATTTCCTCTGTCATGACTTTGCCTGTCACGTACTAGGAAAAAAAAAAAAAAAAAAGCTGCTGTCTCTATATATGAACCTAGACCTAGGAAATACAGCTAGGAAAAAAAAAAAGCAAACTTTTCTGGGGTATCTTGTATCCAAATTGGATCTTCTATGTATCATTTGGAGCAGATTTTCTCTCCCTTAACCTTATCTGAACTTCAGTTTGTTCACTTATGGACTGAGGAAAAACAACATTTACTTTACTGGGTGGTTGTGAGAAAGCAACAATAGAGTTCCTAGCCCCTGGTAGACACCATAATGTAGTGATGAGAATAGTACATATGTTTCTTTTGTTCATGTTTCTTTTGCATGGAATGGGCTTCTGTCCTAATCTTCCTGTTAAACGTCTGTTTTCTTTTCAAATGTTAACTCTTCTTTGAAAAATTTCCTGAATATCCCTTTTCTGGTAGAAATAATTATCTCTGACCCTTATTCCCGGATCACTTTATATATGCTTCAGAAAACATACTATAAACAGTTCATATTATTTTGTAAGTAATTGTGCATTCATATCTTTTTCAAAACACTAAGCAAACTCAATTAGATTATATTGATGGGAACTCCTTGAGAAAGGATATGGGTCTTACTTTTCATTCTTACTACCTGTTATAATGTCTTATATTATCTTAATAATAATGACTTTCCAATTGTTTTGTCTTACTTTGATTCATAGAGATAAAATCACATACATACAGAGAGAATATTGGCAAGAGTGGAGATTCTGAGTCAAGGATCAACCTTTCCTCACTAGTTACATGACCTTCAACGAGTCGTTAAGCCTAGCTGGACTTTATATGTCTCATCTGTAAAAGAAGGTACTAGAATCCACTAATTTTCAGTCATTTTTTAGAATACGGACTTTTTTCTTCATCAAAGGAAATCTTACTTGGACCTTACTTGGAACTCTAACACATAAAATGATAAAAGCTAAGCTACTCCAATTGAAGAGGGAGATTGAGGAGGGAAGTAAGAACTTCCTGGAAGATGAGAAGGAATGTACTCTAAGTTAATATATTTGATTATTTCAAGTAAATATTATGAGAGGCAAGAGCTCCAATATGTGTTCTAGACTCAGGATTAAGCTTTACATTTCTACCAAGAATGTCTTTCACTGATATATCATCTTACATTTTGGATATCCTCATTATATATACCTACTGTATAGCACAGACAACTACATTCAATATCTTGTAATAACCTATAACGGAAAATAATCTGAAAAAGTGATTCACCACTTTGCTGTGCACCTGAAACTAACACAACACTGTAAATCAACTATACTTCAATTAAAAAAAAAAATTTTTTTAGGAACTATTTTCCATAGCAGCTACACCATTTTACAATCCCACCAATAGTGCACAAGGGTTCCAATTTCCTCACATTCTTGCCAACATGTATTATTTTTTGTGTGTTTTGTTTGTTTGGTTTTCGTAATGGTCATCCTAATAGGTGTGAGGTGAAAGTTGATTGTATTTTTTGTTTGTATTTCCCTTATTATTAGTGGTGTTGAACACTTTTCCACGTACCTGTTGGCCATTTGTATATCTTCTTTGGAGATATGTCTATTCAAGTCCTTTGTCCATTTAAAAAATCAAGTTGTATTTTTTTATATAGAGTTGTATGAGTTCCTCATATATTTTGGATTAACTCCTTATCATATATATGGTTTACAAATATTTTCCCATTCTATATGTTGCCTTTTTACTACGTTGATTGTTTCCTTTGATATGTAGAAATGCTTCAGCTTGATGTACTCCCACTTGCCTGTTTTTGCTTTTATTGTCTGTGCTCTTGGTTTCATAACCAATAAATTATTACCAAGATCAATGTCATGAAGTTTTACCCATCTTTTCTGCTAGGAATTTATAATTTCAAGTCTTACATTCAAATCTTTAATCCATTTTGAATTGATTTTTTTGTATAGTGTTATATAGGGTTTAATTTTATTCTTTTACATATGGATATACAGTTTTTCCAGCGCCATATTGGGATTTCACTAGGGATTGCATTGAACCTGTAGATGTTTTGGGTAGAATGGCTGTTTTAACAATGTTAAGTTTTCCAATCCATGAACGTAAAATGTCTTCCTATCTGTCTTCCTTAATTCTTTTTTAAATTTAATTTATTTATTTATATTTGGCTGCGTTGGGTCTTTGTTGCTGTGCACGGACTTTCTCTAGTTGCAGTGGGTGGAGGCTACTCTTCGTTGTGGTACGTAGGCTTCTCATTGCTGTGGCTTCTCTTGTTGTGGCTCACAGCTCAGTAGTTGTGGCGCACAGGCTCTAGAGCACAGGCTCAGTAGTTGTGGTGCACGGGCTTAGTTGCTCCGCGGCATGTGGGATCTTCCCGGACCAGGGATCGAACCCGTGTTCCCTGCATTGGCAGCCAGATTCTTAACCACTGCGCCACCAGGGAAGTCCTTCCTTAATTCTTGAAGCAATGTTTTATAGTTTTTAGTGTACAAGTCTTTTGTCTCCTTTAAGTTTATTCCTAAGTATTTCATTCTTTGTGTTTCTATTATAAATGAGAAGGTTTTCTTAATTTCCTCTCAGATTGTTCTGATCTGTTCTGAATCTTATCAACTGACTTCTTCTATTAACTGCCACACTACTCATTCTGATGTTATTGAATAAAATCCTCTATGGTTTATTATATGAAAAACACCTTTAAAGACACTGAAATTTCATAATTGTGCACAAAAATTATAGCTCCCTTTCATTCATTATATAACAAAGTCAGAGGAGAAAAGAAACCAATATTACTTGTTTCACATAGTAGTGACATTTAAGGATGTCAGAGAAATCATATATATAGGTATATTTTAATGCCATACAATTTTTTAAATTAATGTTAATTACATAGTGATTTAAATTTGGCTAACAGTCAACTTTAAGTGTTTTGAATTTTCCTGAGCATATCTTTGCCAAAGTTTCTTATTGATGCTTCCTTGGAGATGCAAAGATAGCAATTTGTATTCCAAAAACAAAGAGAGCACTTAATTTAACTGGATCCATGAATATTAGAAGAAAATATAAGCAGTTCCTTAAAAAAATAATTTAAATGATATCTAGCTCATCTTTATCTTATTTCGCAAATAGCAGGGCTAATGAAATAGGAAAGTCATCTGAAAAATAGGTTCTTGTCATATTACCTATTTAAATTTATTAAAAACCTGAAAATAATTACTTAGATGCAATCCAAAAGCAGGCTTTAAAACGTTTGATACTTGTATACTTCATGATTTGTTTTCTTCTTTCTGGCCACTGATGGAAATCTGGTTTCTCTAGGAAACTATTATTTAGTTAAAATGGAAAAACAGTTGAGAAACATTTCAGAATGCTTTTCCACAGCTGAGACTTTAATTTATGGATTTATCTCTACCACAAATTCAAATAACGTCATGTTTAATTAAATCTCGTGTTTTAGGTGGAACCAGTCTGACCTCGGTGTCTCTCTACAGAACCTACCATATTCCTTACGTATGAAAATTGAGGTAATATATATATATATGTGTATGTGTGTGTGTGTGTGTGTGTGTGTGTTTGATTTTAATAATGATGGATGAAGCATGAACATATGAATGTATGTCTATGTCTCCTACTTTTTACTGGCCTGACAGAAACAGCCGGTCACCTGGTAAGGCTTTGATGACAGGCTCTTATTTTTTTAAATTATGTCAAAATTTCTACTGTGGTTCTTGCATTTAGCAAGCAAGATCATTAAAATTTTATAAAAAATTAATAACTTTTATTTTCAAAAATTTATTTATTTACTTTTTTGCTTGGGCTCCCCTCTGTACTTAATTCTCAACCAAATGTCATCAGAGGGATGAGATTTCTGACATTCCTCTTTTCACAAGGGTGGCATCTCCTCTGCATTCTCTTAATGATAATTATTTAAGTTTCATATATTGTTGACTTTCTAAAAGAAATGCTTCATAAATGGTCTTCCAACTGTTCTGAAAGGGAACCATGGTCTCTCTTGGGCAGGCAAGGACACTTCAGATCCACACGAATCACTCCAAGTTCTTCAATGTCTGTGATGGAAATGCAAGCAAGGTTTATTTATTTGCTTATGTCTGAACTCTTTCATCATAAGAGCGATTTTCTTAAAATCTCTTGACATATAAAATATAAACACAAGACAAAAATATATGCATTCTATTTAGTCATCCAATTCTTTAGTAAAGCTTTAAAGTAACTTCCTGCTGTTAAAGAATGGGCATTGTTAGAGGATAATACAAAATTCATAACACTAACATTTTCTCTCCCTTATTCTTGTTCTACTGCTAAACAGCAGTTTGGTGCAAATTTAATCCTTTAGAGAAGTCTTCCTTGAGCATTGGGATGCTTTCTCTATTTCCAGGACCTGATCACTTCTAGTTTGCCCTTGAGAACCGAACTACTGTGGAGGTGCTACAAAAGTTTTATGTCCAAACTTTGAAGGACTCTGGGACAGACTACGGATTACAATGAATTTATCACAATGATATCATTGAAGTGAACATCTCTCCTCCATATTTCAGTTTTTCTTTGAAATTTAATCCTTGAACTCCTGAAATTTAATCCCTAATTTAAACCACGTTTAATTATCACCTTGTATCATCTTCACCCAGACTCTAATGCAGTTGTACACACAGTAGTTGCTTAGAAAATATTTTATTTGACTCTATTTGTAACTGCATTTTAGAGAAGGTTTTGGTAGCCTTTCTTGGATGAAAGACCTGTTAACATATAAGTCTCATGGATAATGTATCCACGTTACGTGTCTGTATGGCTTGGATAAATGCTGTCCTTCATAGACTGCAAATCAGAATGGGAACACTCAAGCTTTGTAAGAAGACCTAGACTTGAATCATTGCTCGGTCATATATCAGTGGTAGATCTTTCAGAAGTCGCTTTCCTGAGCTTTTTTCCTCTCACCATTAAATGGAGATACTACTCATCTCAGAGAGTTACTGTAAAGATTACATAATGTAGAAATAACAGTTATGAATTACTTATGGAGCACATTTAAATCTCACAACTCTATGCAGTGAATATTGCTTTTATTCCCAATTTATATTAAGAAAATTGAGAGAATATTTAAATTGCCCAAGATGGCACAGTGGTTACTGAGAGAACTAGGCTTTGAATCCAAGCAGTCTGGCTTTGGATTCTGTGCTCTTACACTCTATGCTATGAAAAATGCCTGGCACAGAAGTCATGATTAAGTATTTGATGTTGTCTCTTCCATTGACTCCACTCTCATACCAGACAATAGATTAATTTTAGAATGCATATAAAATTTTTCACTGCAATCCATGGTCACTTCTTGCTGGTTGGATGTTGAAGGTGTTCAGCTTTCTGGCTACAGTGTAAATTGTCTTCTTTAGTATCTTCCATCTCTAGAAGCTCCCCCTCTCCGGGTGATGTTAAACTTTTTAGACTCCCTCCACCCTCTCATTTGAATGCTTTAAGAAAGTATACCTTTAATTTAAATCTTTTTTTATTTTAAGAAAATTTTTTTCTCTTGGCTTTTATAACACATTTTTATCTCTATGACTGTTTATTTTCAGTCTTTCCTGCTGATCCCTCCTCTCTGCACTAGCTGTCTAAACGTTGGAATTCTCCCTCCTGGATTGTACTTGTACATCTTTGTGTGTGTGTGTGTGTGTGTGTGTGTGTGATACGCGGGCCTCTCACTGTTGTGGCCTCTCCCATTGCGGAGGACAGGCTCCGGATGCGCAGGCCCAGGGGCCATGGCTCACGGGCCCAGCCATTCCGCGGCACGTGGGATCTTCCCGGACTGGGTCACGAACCCGCGTCCCCTGCATCGGCAGGCGGACTCTCAACCATTGCGCCACCAGGGAAGCCCGTGGACTTGTACATCTTTAAACATTTATTCACATTAGAGCAGGAAAGCCTACATTTATCCTGATAAAAGCACATGTCAATTAGAATTGGAACTACAAATATTAAAGGACACAGGGTAGGTTTAGGGACTGACTACTAACTCTATCTCCTTCTTGTGTCACAAGCCTTCTGTTTCATGGTATCTTTCATTCTCAATGTTGTCTATGCATTCACTTTCCTGTGGTGACTAGATCTAGCTACTATTCTATTTGGTTGTTTTTTAATATCACTTTCGTACTGCGCCACCACAAAGGGATCCATTCTTTTAGTTACCTAGTCAAATTTCCAAGACAGTAAATACTTTTCCACGACTTACGACACTCTGTATGACCTGGCAGCTATTTTCATCTCTAACCTCATTTTGAGTCATGTACTGCCATGTGCCCAGAACTATCCATCATGAACTGCTTCCTCTTAGACTCACCAAATCATAAGGTTTTGTAGCTGGGCAACAAACCACTGTAAGATAGAAGTGATACATCTGAGATTGAGCATGAATAGGACCAGAGGATTCCCAGCAAACTATATGAGCAGGCAGCCCAGAACCCCATGGGACTCACTACTCTTTTACTAATACCCTTCATCAACCTATGCCTATAACTTATGGGGGATCCCATGTATCTACCTGGAGGAAGAAAAAGCCTGAGTTTATTTTACGAATAAATCATCTTTCTTCATATGCATGCTAGCTGAAAAAAATATATCCACAATTAGAATGGCCTTGAAAGACAGTGGTGAGGAAAAAGCTTCCCAATGAGCAGTGCATCTGTTTGTCTACCTTATGAGGAAAGAGAACTGGCCCAAGTTTAGAGTATGCTCATGGAAAGGCAAATAGCTTGTCTGGCTGGTCAGGGAGCTAAGCAAAAAATACTTGAAGGTCATAGACAAAGAAGTATAGAAAATTATCATATGGCTAGACATATGGACACGAGCATAAAGTATAAAGATCTTTGTATCATATGGCAATGCCCATCAGAGAGCATGCCTCTACCATGAAAGAGGCACTAAATATCTCTGTAAACACAATCACCTGGCTGAGTGACTT